>NC_043970.1:37599984-37934821 GCF_902148855.1 Sphaeramia orbicularis
TATTTGTTGTTGTCCTTAAGTGTTAAAGGGTTTAGCATTTGCGCCCGGATGGTGGTTTCTGTACTGAGCCTCCATTTCCTCCACCCAGGCCATCCTCCAATCCCACGCAGGAAGTGGCTCCAGCTCCCCGAAAGAGTCGCCTTCCCCGTGGAACGACGGGTAAAGAGTGCTCATGGGGGACGCCGGTGGAGAGAAGTCTGAACACACAACAGGGCAACATGTGGAGAAACATTTTTAATATTGAGCAGAGGGATTATATTAAAACAGAAATGCGTTTTTTTGCCTTTGGAGAGGGATGAGTAAACATTTCAAGACCTCTCAGGAGCACCATTCACGCTGATTCTCTGGGGAAAAGTAAATTTAGAAGGCTCTTTGAAGCAGCTGTCTGTCACTGAAAATAAAACTATTTTAAAGTGTTTGAGGCACCAAAACAAACATTGTCAATTCAGATTAGCCACGTTTTGTATTCTGAAAGTCCTGGCACATTTCAAAGACCTCTGAAAATGTACCAGTCTAAGAAAAAGCGATTAACGTTGAAGCTGGGCTCTGCGGTGTACAAATATGCCGCACTCTGTCCTACTGTCGTTTCCTTTAAGGTCTGCTTGTGTCAACAGGAAGTCACTGAGACAAATGACCAGAACCCACAATTTAATCCCTACGAGTCTTGCAGGTTTGAGTGTCTATGCAAGGCGGCGGACTTTGTTATTGATGTGATATTGCATTATGAGCTTCAGAGAAAAGGCGTACAGACTTCAGCAAAACAACCCACTGCTGTCTGTGTGAAAAATGGTGGAAGGACACGAGTGAGGGTTTGGCAAATGAAATAAAGTGAATGTGGCTGCAGAAGGAGAGCAGAGTGAGTGATGAGGTGACCGGGAGAAGGATGACTCGTCTGGCAGTTCATTTCCCTGAAAGGTCCTAAGTAATTGTGTCCCACCTTTTAGACATTTGACTAAACATCTCTGTCTCTTGGACTGAAAAAAAAAATCATAGAAAACCACTGATGAGCTCTGGAGATAATCTCAGACATGTGGAAAGGCTGTGTCCTGACCTCATGTTTGTTCAAGTTTGATTGATGTATTCTGAGTCTCTCTATCCTTATTGTTCTATCTAGTGGGATGAGTGAAGTCTTCTGGACCAACAGACTGATAGTGCCATCTAATGGTTGGATGTAGTAAACACATGTAACAAGGCTCTTGTAAATTTAGCCTCTACCTTTACTAAGTCATTTAATTACCCTGCCCCCCGAAAGGGGAGGCAAGGGGTATTGTTTTTGGTTCGGTTAGTTTCTTTGTTTGTTTAACACTCTAGCAGCAAAACTATTGGTTGAATTCATACCAAATTGGGTTTATAGATTGCCACTGACCCAGAATAGATCTGATTACATTTTGGGAAAAGTAGGTTAGGAATTTTCTAAATCTTCCCATTTACTTGTAATGGATGAAATATGTGGTAGGGGGTGGGGTTTGTTGTGCCTGGTACCACTTGTTTAATTTACACTTGTGCTTTTCTATTTAGACAAGTATCATTTCAGTATTATTTAAGTATTATTTCATTTCAGTTATACTCAAATGTTTTCTTTTTTGGTCAGATCTCAGAGTTCCAAACAACTTGCACCTTATGCATGAATGAACACTTGTTAATTTATTATTTTATTTATAGAATGTTGTGCAGTGTGACTTCACAGCTCATTAATTTTTTTTACATCCAAAGTGAAATATAATTGGAGTTCTGTCTGATGTCATCTGTTCTTATCAGTAACAAATTAAGGAGACATCCTGTTCATAGTGATCCAAACACAAGTCGACGGCTCCAAATACAGATGAGATCCAGACTCTTAAACCACATTTGGTAGTCGTCTCGACTACAGATGGTCTCATTCTTTTAGTCCCCTCAGTCGAGGACACACTGAAGGATGCCCTTTATATAAGTACAAGTACATACTTTGTGCACCATCTGCATCATCTAATTCTGTAACCCAACTTCCCCTATGATGTCTAATAATTTCAAATCAAGCCCAAAAAATAAGCTAAAATAAGTCCACACCTGGATTTAACTAAGGAAAAATGTAAAGACCTATCATTGGACAATTAACAGTGAGTAGCGTCACATGTCTTTAACAACCATCAGTTTGATAGAAAGCATAAAGACTGGCTAATACCAGGAGTCATGGGGTTATTAAAGAATGGTTTAGGACCATGAGACATCATTTTCACACATGGATTGGACACCAGAGTCCAGACGTGAACCACATTGAGAACCTATGATGGAGAAGACTTGACACTGTCATCTGACTCTATCATTAATACAAGATCTGGGACAAAAAAATAACACAACTATGGACAGAAATAACTGACATTGTGTTAGTTTATCGACAATGCCATGGTGACTGCATACTGTACTTATGACATTGCATAAGAATAGCAGGGCATAAACCAGGGATGTCAAACTCATTTTAGTTCAGGGACCATATTCAGCCCAGTCTGATCTCATGTGGGCTGGACCAGTAAAATAACCTATAAGTAATGAGAACTCAAAACTGTTCATTTTCTTTTAGTGCCCAAAAAGGAAATTTAATGATTAAAATGTTTACGTTTACAAACTATCCTAAAAACTAAAAAAAAAAAAGCATGACCTGAACAACTTGAAATATCATAAGATAAATAAGTCCAGTTTTAACAATAATATACCGCAACTTATCATTTATACATCTGCATTACAGATCCTAGTGGATCTACATTTTAATAACAGGCATATTATTGTTAAAACTGTGGAGACTGAAGTTAAGAACTACAGTAAGTTTGACACTCTTGACTGTTAATATATGCAGTGTAATTTTTGGGGATTGCAGGCAGAATTACAATCTTTGGTGGTCTGGATTTGGCCCATGAGCTGTACGTTTGACACACCTGGGATAAACGATGCTACAGTGAATGCATCAAGTGAAATATTGTGTGTATGTGGTTTTGTCTGTGGCCAGATTGGACAAGTTGTTTTGCCAAGGAATAGATCTGTATAGTTCTGATTTCTTCTATAGACTTGATTGTTGAAAAAGAAAAATTGATTTCAACAAATAGAAATGATGTGTTCATTTGAAAACACAGTGGAAAAGTAGGATTAGGTCAGTATTCCTTCTGGTGAGAGGCATAAACTCATGTACTCAGAAAAGCTGACTTGTGATCAGATTACTCTTGACCTGTATTAGTACCAGGTATAAACGGGGCCAGAGTCTTCCAATGCTCACCTGATAAAGAGGCTCCACTCATGGTCTCTGCCGCCACAGCCAGAAGGCGTGCGAAGTTGGCACTGTCGGTCGTGTAGCAGCTGTCCACTGAGCTGATGAGGCTGGTGCGGGCGCTGGCCATGTTACCGTCCATCACAGAGCTCCAGGTGTTCCACAGCGAGCTGTCCCACTCGCTGTAGCAGGAGGACGGTGTGCTCTGAAGGCGAGCCCGTCGAACGCCAACTGGAGCAGCCTCGGTGTCGGAGTCGTCCTCGGTCTGGGAGGAAGTGAGCGTCCTGCTGAAGTGGCCCAGGCTGTGGGAGAATGGGTGGGACAGGGAGGGGCGCTGCTCTGGCAGAACACTGAAGAAAGAGATTACATGGTCATTATTACAGCTGTTTTTTATGAGGTGCACAGTCGTGGAAAAAATTTAGACCATCAAAAGTTATCAAAAACAATGGTTATGCAATCAAGTACTAACTCCTGTGTGTATCATGTGACTAAAACAGACAGAAAAGAAAACGTGGAATGCCTAAAAGCACTGTTTTTGGCAGTACAATGCTATAGCTATTAATGTAAGAACTTCAGTGATTTTAGTTATCAAGAAAACATGGAAAATGGTTAGATATTAGCTCTTAAATTAAACTCTTATGAGCTATTTTTGTTGTTATCATTATATTTGTCCAAACAAGTGTACCTTTAGTTGTATCACACATTAAAATGAACAAGAAATTGAAGAAAACGAGGGGTGGTTTAATAATTTTTCCATGACTGTATGTCTAGCAGAGCAACCACAGTCCACAGCGTTCCCCACATCATTTGTACCTGCATCTCTCAGGTTTCGGGCTGAGCTCCAGGTACTGGGTGGCTTCCTGTGACGTCAGAGTGGCACCCTGAGTCCCGTCCAGTGACAGGGCGTAGGATGCAGTTGACTGGCGGCTGTAGGAGGGGCAGCTGTTGTTGTTAGTGGTGAGTGCTGGTCGTCCATGCTGACCTGACGGAGCACACACTGACTGGAGTGAACCCATATCCACTGTTAGTTTTGTGGAACGACTGGAACTGGCAAAAAAAAAACATAAGAGGGAGGTTTATAAAGCTGATTACCTTATGTACATTTGTCAGTATTGCATTATAAAATGCATATGCTTCAGAGTATGCTTCAGTCATTATAATGGTTATTTGCAACTACTTTCTTTATGTATATTACCTCCCAGTAGTTACAGCTTTTCTATAGCTCTAAATTGGACAAGAATATACTCAAAGGAAGGAAGTTTAGGCCATTTAATGTCAAGGAAATCCTTATTTTTTTAACCCCATCCTTGGGAGTCACTGCCATAAACTTGGTTAGACCTAAATGTAAAGAGCTTCTGTCGCCATTAGAGCTATTGTTATGTTAAAGGAAAGAGGTGGCCTTGCTTGCATTGTCTGTTTAAGGTCTGTCCTGAGTCGAATGAAATGATAAAAGAATACGACAGACTCCTCATTAGGCAGATTCATGGTTTGTAAACCTAAAATTAGTGTATGTTCAGTATTTAGGAGGAGCATAGGATTTAGTGTAGTCATCTAATGTTAACGCCTAAAATGCAACACAAACTCAGTGTAAGTAGAAAGTTAATAGTCCAACTGAACCATACCTCAGAAAATCTTTATACTGTGCATGTGGTGAAAGTGTTTAACTATGACTTTAAAGTAAACAGCTCTGAGCTGTGTGTTACCCTTCATCAGAGGTGAGGCTTTGTGTGTCTGTCATGTCGTCTGGGGGCATCGGTGGTGGTGGTGGAAGCATGTCCACTAGATGCAGTGATGCAGAGTAATGCAGGAGACGGGGACAGGCAGCAGCTTTTCCAAATTCTGGATTTCCACCTGGATGGACAACAGACAAAACTTACACTCATTAACTATCACTATAGAAGCTGTGTTCTAATGTCACTTTCCCACTGGAAGAAAATATTCTGCAACCCCATCACATACACACTGTTGCCCATAAAGTAGGAAAAAAATATGTTTCACTTCTTCATGAAATAAGTGACAATGTGATTTATTCTTAATAGAAAAAAATGTAAGTGTGATTCAGTATGTAATCATTGCACTGGTCAAAGGTGATTACTGATGTGTATAAATAGGAATAAAAAGAGGAATGTGTCTGAAAACATTGTTCCAACTTTATGCCAACAGTATAGTGTAGGAAACTATAAAACCAAGAGTAAACAAATGATTATGTGCTTAAAACAAAGTCAAAGGTTGTCCTTAAAATTTACCAAGGACTCACTTTTGCTGAGATTTGTAAAGAATGCATCTGACTTCAGTGTTGGAATACAAAGAAAAGCAAAGTCTGAATGCATCAAAAGCCTTGCTTGTTTGGTTGTATAGTCTACATAAAACACATCACATATGCCACTACATTTAGTTTTTTTTAACTCGTTGCCAACAGTAGTGAGTCATATGCAGCTAACAAGTCTGTAGGTATTTGGCATTTTGGCATTTAGCTTATACAACATAAATAAAACAGCCTCTATATGAGGTGTTAGATTGAAATGAATATGGAAGTCACTCAACTGCATGGCAGATGGAGCAGGTGTGTTTCCATGCAATTACACAATGGCAAATTCCCATTTTTAGATTTTTTTTTTTTTTTTTGGCCCCATTCAGACCGAGCACTGCCAATGAAGTCTTGTTTTGTCTCCTACTCAGTGGGTGTAATTGTTGAACTGACTTCAGCCTGGTTTCATTTTCATACCTTTTATTGTCAAAGAAAACTCCAATATAAGCTCTTAATTTTTTTTTTTTTTTGGAGAGTAATGAGAAACAGCTTTTGTCATACCATTTCGAGCTGATGGAATGTGGCTGAGTCTCTGTTTGTAGGCATCAGAGGGGCAGGTTTCATTCCTGGTTGACACTATAGGCACACTATTCACCGCATGCAACTCTGGAGAAAGCAGCATGTGTTGGCGTCACGGAGAACACATTATCATGAAGCTTTTGAAGTGGTGGGAGCAGTAGTCTAATCCATATTTACTCACCCTGCTTACTGTGGTTCCTTTTACATGATTCCCTAAGCACACCCATTCTCGGCTGAGGGCGTATGGCCTGTTTCCATGGTAGTGGGTCTGGGCTGCATATGGGCGAGGACTTGGCGACAGGCTGAGTGAATATCTGGATGGTTTCAGTCCCGTGTTGATGGGGTAGATGATGAGGCATTTTGGGACAGCGCCGTGGACTGTTGAAGGTCTTGAGTCCATTTCCCACCAGGTCCACGTAAAAAGTGCCATAAACGCCGCAGCTGTCTGTCACAATGGGCACTGCGGAGTCCATGCAGGTGGGGTCCTTCTTAGCTGAGACAGGGAGGCCTGAAACACAGACAAGTATGTACGGTTTCAAGTTCAGCTAATGATGCTTACTGCAATGGAAAAAAAGACATAACAAGTGGTGCCAGGCACAACAAACCCCGCCCCTTGCACCTATTGTAGCTTATTTTGGCATCGATCCAGCTGATGTCATCATGCCTATGTGTGTGCTGATGTGAACATATCAGTTGCCTCTATATATGTGTAAAGTTTGACGTAAATTGAAACAAAATTGATGCTTTTATAGACATGTGAAATTTCGCCCATTATAAGTAAATGGGAGAAGAAAAGAAATTTTTAAAAATTCATAAAAAATTTGAACTTTGATCTACTTTTCCCAAAATGTAATAAAATCTATTCTGGGCCACTGGCAATCTATAAACCAAATTTGGTGTGAATTCAACCAATCGTTTTGCTGCTACAGACATTTGAAATTTCACCCATTATAAGTAAATGGGGAAAAAAAAAAAGATTTAAGAAATTCATAAAAAAATTTAACTTTGATTTACTGTTCCCAAAATGTAATGAGATCTAATAATGTTGCTACTAGAGTGTTAACAAACGAACCAAACCAGAGCAATACTCCTTGCCTCCCCTTCGGGAGCCAGGTAAAAATCATTAACAACCTCTCAGGTGAATAGACTGGAATAAATATCCAGATTTACAAAGTGGAGCAAATTAGTAATAGGATGCAAAATAAAAATGTGCAGCTGGGATTGGTCATGTCTGCATTTGATGTACTAACAACACACACGTTTACAAAAATGATACTGTTTCTATTCATTCACAAATTCTTCAGATATTCCCTTTGCCCCCGAACCAGTTTGTGTTACACAGGTCTAATAGTAAAATGCCTCCAGAGTAAAAGTAGTGAAACTTCACCGCCTTTGAGTCACTAATAAAGAAATATTAAGTCAAAAATGCTGGTTGGCTGTAGTTCTGAAAGTACTTGGGTTAAAATGTGAAATTCTGAAAATGAATGCTAGAATGGGTTTTACTCCATAGTAATGTTTGTTACTTCAAAACACTATCTGCACATTATCATATATTCACTTTACAGGTCCTTTCTAAATTTACAAAAATCAATACATATGTGTAATAACACTTTGTCATGCACACTGAAAACATCAGCTGAACAGCACTTTTGTCATTTGTTTTCCACTTCATCTTTATTAAACTATGCAAGATTTAGCATATTTAATCTCTGAGGCAGATAACTGTAGACCAGTGTTATCATAGGGCTGTAATCAGGCAGACCTGATGAAGGTGTTAAATCTTTGAATAACACAAGTGCATCTTATTACCTGTAATCTGACAAACATAACCATAAGCTTAGGTGTTCCATTAGTTTCTCTCAGGCAACAGCAAAGCAGCACCTACCAAGGATATGTAGAGGAAGGAGAGGTTTTCTACAGCTGAATTAGAGGTGTTAGGACCTAAGGGGATGCACTGGTGATTCAGAAGTGGCAAAATTAGAACAAAAGAAGCACAGTTTTCAAGTAAATTTAGCAGATATTGGATAAAAAAGGTAGTACAAATATGATCACATAATCAAATTAAGTTGCAGTGACTGATGACTGGTCTATCCCTGTACATTACCACTGAATTCTGACTTCCACCATCTGAATCTTTTGTTGTTTATTGTTGGATTCTTACTCTAATTCTATAAAACAATATCTAATGTCCACGGTCCTGAATTTTAGAATTTAGTTACAGAAGTTAGAAGTTATTAAGATGAAGGTTTCATTACGTCTGGTAAGTTGTTGGTGTGGAGGATAATACTTTCCAATTGGATATGCTCCTGCACTCTTTAAATTAGGAACCTTAAGGCCGGGGACAGTTCAAGGGAAAATGTGGGCTGTGAAATCCAGCTACAGAAGCTTCTCATTTTCATTTGGTAAATTAAAAATGATGTGCCTTGGTAATCATATATTCTGATAATGTCTTCCTCTGGCATTCCAATAAATTAATACGAATGGAGAACATTCTCTCTTCTACTATGGATCTTTGGTTCTTGCAGGTGTTTCCTCCTGGTAAAACTGCAGCTTTTTCAAACACAACATGGGTGAAGATGAGCTTTTCCTGCTTTAAATAACAGTGCAATTGGCAGTAAAGGGACCTGAGTAAACCATTTTGCATGGTAAATTTAAACGGTAGTGTTAATCGTGGTTTTGCACTAGCGCAAAGTGTTAGTAAATCTGGCCTGATGCATGTTTTCAGATCTCAGTGACTTACTGCTGCTTCTGAGTCCTGGATATTTCTGACCTTGGGCCCATAAGTCCTGATACTTCTCATTGAAGTGGCCTTGTCTCCAGCCTCCTGAGATCCAGGGTGAGTCTGGTGCTGCCATCCTGTATAAGAAGGCATCAGGTGTCACAATTACCTGAATTTCATCGTATTTAGAGTAGAAAAGCCTTTATGGTCATTGTGTGTTCAATGAAATTGGAAGTGCTACTCCAGTCAAAGTGAATTAAAAAAACAAAATGTCAGAAAACAAATAGAGCAAATATAAAATTACAAAAAAGTAAAATATGAAAATAGAATATAAAGCTTGACAAAAGTAAAAGAATAGAACTAAAAGTAGAAAATAAAGGCAAAATATGAAAATAAAATATTTAAAATATTAACAGTGTGTACATCTACGAATATTAGCAATATTAACCCTTTCAGCACCTAAGTCGCAATACTGCAACAAGCAACATAACTGAATGAAACAGACACCTTTTCAAATCTTGATATCAAATTGAATATTAAAAAAAAACAAAAAAACTTCGGGTTAACAACAGTGTGAATATGATTATATGTGACAGACTATGAAAGTCTATAAAGAAATAATGCATTTGTGTTTGGACAAATATTGGATAAATATTGCATTGCTATTGTAAGAACAGAGGATTATTGAACGACTTATTGCACATAATTCAAATTAATTATTAGTTACTGCACATTATTGGAAGTGATTGCATGAGGATACATTGAGGGAAGTGACTGTACAATAGTCAGTTTAGTGTAAATGTTTGGTGCTAAGAGCTTACCTGTGTTTTATGATGAGATCTTCACTGGCTAGTCTGCGTAAGCCTGAGGAAAAAATAAAATATAAATGTATTAAAACAGATTTTAGTCCTTATAAGTGAATCTTAAATGAAGTTCAGCGGTTAAAAAGAGTGAAGTTCAGCCGTCTGTACCTTTGCCGTGTCCTGGTATGAGGTGGCCTGTTCTGCTGTGTCGTCTGTAGAGGTAGAAAGCTGCAACCATCAAAATGAACCACACGAGGGCGCCAATGGTGCCAATCAACACTGGGTCCTGAAGCAGGGCCAAGACCTGGGAGACGTCTCGTTTTTGGGTGTCGGCGTCTGAAGAACTAATCATCTGTGGGTCTGAGAAGAAAGAGGAGTTAAGAAAAACACAGGCGAATTAAGATGATACCTAAATAAATTCCTCATAGCTAAAGCTCACTGATGACAAATCCATGAGGGTCACTAAGCATTCCAACTCCAGCTCCGTTGACGGCTGCGATTGTGACCCAATATCGTTTCCCTGGTTTAAGAGCTGAAATCTCCAACTTGTGATGGCTGCTGTCCACTGTCCAGTTCAGGTAGTGATGTTCCCCAGACTCCACACACCACACCTGAGTGGAAAAAACATCTTTAATCTCAGTTCTTTGATGCTTTTACAAAGTGTTTACAGTACAGCAGTGGTGCCTTTGTTCAGTGTTTACCTGGTAACCCTGTATGATGCCATTGTGTGTTTCATGAGGAGGGGGCTCCCAGCTGAGGTGAATGGTGTTGTTCTGTTCATGGTTCACAGTTAAGGACACAGCGAGGGGGGAGGCACTTGGAACTGGAGGACGAGGAAACTGTTTAGTGTTAGCTCACACACCACAGTAAACGTACACAAATATTAATAGTTATAAAACAAATGCAAGAAAACCTCTACATACTCTAAATCCAAGTAATCCTGACCTGTCTCGGGGACTCTGAGGTGTCGGGTGTTGCTCTCCCTCCCGTACAAGTTGCTACCATAAGGACGGACTTTGAACTCGTACTTGAAGCCTCGTTTTAAGGGGCCAACCTGAGTCTGGAAGCTCGGCAGGGTCACCTTCTTCGCCGCCCAGTCTGAGCTGGCAGGCAGCAGAGAGCGATAAAGAACCTCGAACCCATCCAGGTAATGAGGCTGGACGGGAAGGGACTGTAGCTGATCAGAGACGAAAAACACAACACGGACCATACGTCAGAATGAACTGGTTTCGTTATATTATCAAGTGCTGAAAGAAAAGCAAGAGTCTGTGTATAGAAGCTGTTTTCTGATGTAGAGAGGAATAACTTTACTTCGACTCACCTTCCACTGGACTTGGGACATGTTGGACCCTGGGGCCACGATGCTCACATTTTCAAGAGCCACTCGCAGAGATGACAACTCCTTATGGAAGTCTTTCTGTTTGATGCTGGCAGCCTCTACAGACACAAAGCCTTTTTTGTATGTAAAATTATTCATTAGCATAAAAGTTCCTTTTTTAAGTGATACTGTCTTTAATAGAATAAATCTTTATTGTTACTGTTACAGGACTAATGAAAATCTGTTTTGCAGTTCTGTTATTTAGTAGCAAAAACACTTAAAGTGCAAAGAGACTATAAAAATTAGGGGTGCAACAGTACAGGAAGTCCATGGTTCGGTCCGTAGCTCGGTTTTTGAGCCACAGTTTCGGTTCATTTTGGTACATGTTTTGTGTGTAAAGAGAACAGTTCTCCCAAAATTATATTTTTATTTTGCTTGTCAGTAAAAACTGAATTTCACAGTCGGAACAAACTGTATCACTGTAGTTAATAAAATAGCACTTTCTCTCCTGAACAATATAACCCTTTCTTACTCCTTGACTACTTGTATACAGTTGCATAAAACAGACTCGTGCACACATTTTTTTTTTTTAATAAATAAATTCCTGGGCGACACGGTGGTGCAGTGGTTAGCACTCGTGCCTCACAGCAGGAAGGTCCTGGGTTCGATTCCGACACCAGTCGACTGGGGGTGGGACCTTTCTGTGTGGAGTTTGCATGTTCTCCCTGTGTCTGCGTGGGTTCTCTCCGGGTACTCCGGCTTCCTCCCACAATCCAAAAACATGCACTAACAGGTTAATTGGTTAATCTAAATTGCCCATAGGTGTGAATGTGAGAGTGATTGTTTGTCTTTATATGTCAGCCCTGCGATGAACTGGCGACTTGTCCAGGGTGTACCCCGCCTTCACCCCTATGTAGCTGGGATAGGCTCCAAGCGACCCCCGTGACCCTAGTGAGGATAAAGTGGGTTCAGAAAATGAATGAATGAATAAATAAATTCCTGTTCTGCATAGGGATGTAAAAGAAAATGACGGTATAAAAACGGCATAGCTACCTACTGTACGCATTTCCTTGTAATAGCCTGTCATGGTATTGTATGTATGTCAGAGTCCTGCTGGGTCGGGTACCTACATGTACTTAAAAGTGAGTTACTGTGTAGACAATGTGTTTAATCCCGGGTCAGGTCGGGTTGTGGGTCTAATGTATGCAGGTATGGGTGGGTTTGGAAAAGTGGTGGACTCATGTAGAACTCTAGGATGCTAGAGAGTTGCGGGGGTGGACTTTCGCCTGACTGGACAGGCACACACACTCAGTGGCCTTTTAAAGCTGTATATAAAGTGCCAACGCAAAATCAATTGTAAAACCGAAAAACCAGTAGTCTATAAGGGCGGATTGTCCCGTGCAAGGTGGACCGAATGGTACACCGTTTTCCTGAGTACCGTTGCATCCCTAATAAAAATATCACAAAATTATACTGAAAATATATACTGTATTGACAACACACAAAAAATTACACAGAAATACCAAAATATACAAAAAGCTAATTCTATACCACAAATGCAAGAAATATAAATATATATAAAGGCAGAAGGACATGTGCATGGTAAGAACAGAACTAATTCCAGCTGCATAAGACTTTTACCTGTAACTAATTATCTCACTTGACCGAGTCTTACAGCTGATGCTAGTTTAGACTGTTGTGGTACTTATTTCATGTATTCCAGCCAAACTAAATCCTTTGCTATTTCATTTGATCAGCTGTAGCATGGGCAGTGTTTCCACCTTCACCTTACCCTCCACTAGAAGCTGTGCGCTGGCAGTGACGACGCCTACATCATTGACAGCAGAGCAGGTGTACTTCCCAGCATCCTGTGCTGTCACATAATGGATCTGGAGAGTCTGATCTGGGTTTACAAGATACCTATGGACAGAGATTACAAATCCGGTCTTAGTCACGCCAGCAGTGTAGGTGTTCAGATAATGACATCTGTTTCTGTCTGTTGTGACTGCCATGAAACTCAGTCTAATTGAAGACTTCTGAGACTTTTCAAAGCCTCTCTACAACCATTAAGAAGGTTATTTAAGGTCTATTTCATGTCTTGTTGTGCTGGACTTGAGCGCTCCTGATGTGAACTAAGAAACAACTGGGAAAAGATTTTATTCTTTGTCTTTCAGAACAATTAAGTTACTTTATACCCAAAGTTTCTAATTTGAGCATTTCAATTTAATTCCACTTTATTGTCTACCACAGTGGACAATAAACACAAACAGCACACACAATACATGTTCTGGTAATCAAATAAATAAGTAGAGCTAAAATCACAAAAAAAAATCTCCCCCTTGACATGACCACATTTACAGGCAATATTTGTCAGATTTGCATATTTAACAGATTTATTTAACAGCATATTCAACACTGCTCTACATATGATCTTTTAGACATTTTTAGCTGTCAAAGGCATCCTGTATCTGCGACCTGAATGCACCAGTGTAAACTCCTGATGTAGAGGATGTTCTGTATCACTTGTGATAGACCTGGCCTTCCTGTTCACTATTCGTGTCATGCACTGTCTCTTACGACCTTTGGTGCTGACCTATTATTTCCTGCTGTTTTGATTTTCCTGAACCAGCTTCAAATTACTTCCAACAGACTTCTACTTAGAGATCCACTGTCATATCAACTGGACACTGATTTAGAGAGATATTGGTTGATGTCAGTCAATATCATTATCTGCAAATAAGATCTAATTTCACAGATGATACTGGATAATGTCCACTGTAGTGCATTTTGTATAGTTTTCCTGTGAATTTGTATGTTTGGATCTGTTTGTTTAAAGACAATGATGATGGACTGAACAACTTTAAAATGGTGACTATATTTACATTTACAATGAGAATTTTTTAAGGGGGCTAAATAACGATTAAAAACAATATAAGGAAAAAGAAATTCACTATCGTATCAGATCAGTAAATATATTACAATGCTGTAGAGTCCTTCTAGCCAGGGGAAATACAGAACTCTTTCACCTGTATTTTATTTTATGTAGTCATCTACTCAGTCATTCATTAGTTGAGAATGATGTAGATTTGTGCTGATTTACATTGTTATTCATAAATCAATCTTTTACTGCTTTTATACTGCAATTAATTCATCTGTGTAGGCTTGCTGTGTGTTTTTATTTTTTTGGCTGATTGTGATTGAGCCATGCTGAAGATGATTTTCTGTCATGACAGATAATAAAGTATTCTTATTCTGTCCTTTTTACCTCCGCCAGGAGGTATTGTGATCGCTTTGCTTTGTGTGTTTGCGTGTGTACATATTTGTTTGTTAACAAGATAACTCAAAAAGTTATGGACAGATTTTCATGAAATTTTCAGGAAATGCTGATACTGGCACAAGGAAGAAATGATTAAATTTTGGTGGTGATCGGGGGTGGGGGGGGCCACGGGGGCCCACTGATCTGCCTTGGTGGAGGTCTGCGCTCTGAGTGCTTTGCTTGTTAAACGTTGTTATCGGTTTCTGCCAATTTCCCAATCGGTGCATCCAGACTTCTACTAGATTCACTTGTTCAAGTCATGCCAACTTGCATTTAAGACATTTTAACGCCTCAAGTTCAGAATGTTGGATTTGTTAAGCTTTTTTAACAACCTGTGGAAATCCAATCAGTCCAGCCATTCATTATCCAGAGAGCGAGACGTCCGTTGACCTTATTTATTCTTTGGCCTGTCCTCTAGAGCCTTCATTAGGCTTGGTTCTTTTAGTATAATGCCTTAACAATGTTTGGATGAATCATTGTGACACACACCAGGCCCAGAGGTCCGTCTACAGTAAAGAACATTAAGAATCATTAAAATAGTGCTGTCTCTGTGTTTCATAAATAAGCTGTAATTAGATATAATCACAGAATATGACTGAGTGTATATGTATGAGTGTGTGCAGTGACTAAATACCGGCCGTTGGGCAGTGGTCCCTGCTCTCTGCTCCAGACCACGACAGGGGGAGGGTCACCTTTAGCTTGGCAGTAGAACTGGGCAGACTCACCCATTCGCACAGACACATTTTCTGGCTTCAACACCAGCACAGGTTTAACTACGGCAGAACAAACATGGGATTCAGTACTGTTTTCCATTGTCAGTGTTGTGAAAATACCAACGTGAATTTCAACTTAGAAACGGCTGTCGATGTCCAGTCTCACCGAGCACAGAGAGCCGAGCTGCCCTGCTTTCTCTCATTCCCACTGTGTTGCTGGCCACGCACACATAAGAACCAGAGTGGTTCTTGTCTGCAGGAGCAATGATAAGCTTCCCACTCAGCTCCTGCAGCAGAGGCACAGAGCAGTTGGCGTGAAGAAAACACACAGGATCCACGGTTCAGTGAGTTCAGTGGCAATTACAGCTAAAACTTCACAAATAGGTTACCTATGACTGTTAGCTGTATATGGTTTTGTCAGTTTATAATTTAGATGATCCAAATAGGGATAATTAATATTTAAAAAATCATATTGCAATTATTTTATAGATATTACAAAACCAACATAAGTCAGGACATTAAAGTGTACTTGTACTGGTCATGCTAACGACATGAATTGTGCTCTGTGTATTACTTATAAACAAGAGAGGCGCAAATTCACTAAAAAAATCTCCATAAATGCACCACCTTTTTATGTGAAATAGGCACAAGGGTAGAATCTATGGGTAGCAGCCATTGCTGGCTGAAGTGGCATACCATCATTGATTCCAGGTGATTGAGTGCAAGTAAACAAACAACAGTCAGTGAGCAATATTGAGTGGAAAGCACGTGCTTAAAAAAGCAAACTATGGCCAGCAATTTTGAGAAAATGGGTATAACCGGTTACCTAATCAATCCGATAATATGTCATCTTAGACTGGTGTCTGCTGCATGGGGTCAGTGACCAGTCCATCACAGCCCAGGTCATCGGACAAATGAACGACTCTGCGTCATTACCGGAGCTGGAACAGCCCGTGAGGAAGACAACATGACACTGACCATGTCTGACTGATGGAGCAGTGACTTGGTAGTTGAACGTACTTGACAACGGGCTATAACAAAATTTACCTAATGGAACTGTTAGTACATGGGATTCACTACAGGTACCCTTTAATGTGAATGGTTCCTTGTATTTCATGTCAATAGATCCCCCAAAAAAACCCAAAACATGCTTCTATTTTACAAAGAAGCATGGTCTCCCCTCTTATCCTACAGAAATATACAGAAAACAGAAAAAATATTAGAGATCCAACTATAGGAGATACAACAGTAATGGAAACGGGATATGGAGGAAGCCTGTAATCGTTATCTTTTTGTGTGTGGTGGAAAGAGACTAAACGCTTCAGTTCAGTCTGGTCTAAATTCTGCTGGCGACTGATTAGATAAACGTCTCACAGTGTAGTGGTGGTCAGCGCTGTTGATGGGCAGGCCGTCCTTTTTCCAGAAGATGTTAGGTTCAGGGTGTCCTGATGGGGGTTCACAGTTTAAGACCGCCACCTCTCCCTCCGCTACCTCCACATCACTGGGCTCCAAACTGAACTCCTCCTTCAAGGCTGAGACAGGTCAATAATTAGGTTAAATCATTTGTCAGTCTTTGATATTTATAGCATATGTGTCATACAACAGTACTGAATCCAATGCAGCAGGAGATATTCAAGCTAAAGCCAAATCTTCCTGTTGATGCTAATTCCTAAATTTATACTTAAGTTAATATTGATACGATACACTTTATTGTCCCCTTAGGGAAATTTGTCTTGGACTCCAAGAGCTGCACAGGTGAAGCTGCCAGTTAATAACACAAAGTTTTAGACTAGAACAAAGACGTAATCACATAACCCACACATATTGCACATACCCATATCACACAAGACACTCATAGATAATTAAAAAGAAATATGCTAGCAATAAATAACAATGACAAAGAATATCAAAATTTTCGCAATTTGATGGACCACTTGAAAAACTGTCAGTGAATATCAATATTTAAATTGACAATATCGCTAATTGCTAATGCTATTTTCTTTTTATTTATCTCCTTTTTATAGAGAAATAAAGAAAGAAATTTATTAGACTTTATTTGATACTAAATAATAACAAATAATATACAAAAATGAATAACTTCAGTTGTTTTAAAGTTTTTCAGCACCTCATTACATTATCTTTGAAAGGCCACAAATTCAAACAAACATACCTATAAAAAAACCTTCACATAAAAAAAAACCCCAAAACAAACATATCAACAAGAGATCAATCGTGTATGCTGATGATTATAATTGGCTCATATCAGCAAACATTATACCATATTCAGCTGAATGTATTGGTACATTTTCCCTTTTTTTGCATCATTTCAAACCTTTTGATCTAGACTTTTGGAAAACAAATACACTTGTTTGTAACATTACACTCTCTCTTTGCAACTACTGAGTACTTCGTATAAAACCATCATCCTTTCTCACAGCCTGAGATGAAAAGAAATTTCACAGACTAACATAAAGGACAAAGAAAATGAACAAATCTTAAGGCATAAGAAGATAAATCATGCAAATGTTTGGCTTTTGTGCCCAAATCGGTCTTTTCTCCACTGCAGCTCTAAGCTCAGTGTCCTGTAAAGGCGAGCAGCTGCTGCCTGTCGGCTCCCTGACTGAGGCCCTGATAAGTAAACAGCCAGGGGTCCGAGGTCAATTAACATCACTGTTTGACCCCCTCCCACGCAGCAAACACTGACATTGGACCTGCTACCTCTGTCCCTGTCATTATACATCTTCATCAGGTCTCTGCTTGTGTGCACAGTCACAGAGAAAACAGGCTGGATAAAGAGAGTAGATTTGTCTTAAGATTACAGCTCACAATATACAGCAGAATTAAGTCTGAATTTACATCATTCCTTTGCGTAATAATTGTGCACCTGTATAGCAATAAATACACATACATATTTCTAGGAGATAAAAAACAATATCTAATATTTAGGGTAATAAAACGGTAAAAGTAACCAGTATCGTAGTTCTGGAAAAAAGCAGATGTGTTGAGTGTGGTAAAACAAATCAAATGTTACCGTCTAAAACTTGGCTGTGTTATTTTATTTTCCCATCATTTTCCTTTAGCCACTTATTTCCTAAAATTTTATTACTAGGTCCAATTCCTATTTTATCTACAGTGTACACATACTACATAGCTGCACCTTTATTACACATGTAACACTGCACATTTTAATTACTTAATTACTTTAATTACTTTGTCTGCTATTAATTAACAGATGTAAAACACTGAACTGACACTGAAAATGACACTTAAATGAAGACAAACATTGTCTGTTGCTGTTATCATTGCTGTTATCAGTGTTATTTTCTGATTATTTCAGTTTTGTTATTTATTCCTTGTTTTGACCTAGGCGGACACATTAATCTTTTTTTTTTTTTTTTGGGGGGGGGGGGGTCCATCAGGCCTTCACACAGCATCTTAACTGAGCACAAATTCAATTGCAGAATTTCATAAAACATGTGAAATGTCTTATTTGCTGATAGTCAATGTCAGTCATTAATGCCAATGTTAGCTGACACTGATCATGTAATATGTAGGTATGTTATCTAATCAGAATATTTAATAATGCCTATTTAATCCTAAGAGACCTAAAACTGGCCGACTTTCAAATGAATTTTTCTCTAGATTTAATGTTTCCTAAATTATTTATTACTACTCATCATCATATCATTCACTGAATTGCATTTTTCAGTGAGTAAGGATTTTTTTTTAATGTGCTGATCATGTACTGTAGACATTCATCTCAGAGTAAATTCAAAGATATAACAGAGAAAACTGAAGAAAAAAATGACTTTTTCAGCAAAATATATAATTTACTGAACCTAAACCAAGTGTCTACAACCACTGCCATTTGTCAAACTACATGGGCTTTACAGGTGACTCAAAGTTACCAAAGATCATGGTGTTTCCACGTACACTTTAGAGCCTCTGAAAGTCCAAATGGGTCATATCTGATGAGGAAAGATAGAATTTTACCTCAGTTATCAGTATTGGTGTATATAAATGGTTCAGAAGTTAAATATTTTGGATCAAAGGTTTGGTTGCTGTGTAGGTCTCTCAGGGTTAACGGAAAGAACCCGAGTATAAACTTTAGTAGCTGAAAAACAAACATAAAGCATTAAACCACAGCACACGTCTTACCTGCTATGTACAGTGATGCATTGCGACTGACGGCCTTGCCTTCACTGTTCGTGGCCACACAGGTGTAAACACCTTCGTCGGATTGACCTCTCTTTCCTCCGACACTCAGAAAAAAGAGGCTTCCCTCTAGTAAAACCAGGGGCTGCAGGTGTCCGTAGGTCTTCGCCGTCTCCAGAGGCTGACCGTTCCGCAGCCACTCAATGGTTGGCTGTGGGTTACCATCAGCTCGGCACGACAGAGTGGCCGGACTGCCGACTTTTACTACCACGTCAGACGGGTGGTGGACAATGCGTGGCGGCGTTTCCTCTGCACGGACTCTGAAACCTAAACGAGATGCAATGAGTAGTGAAGTGTAATAATAACATCCGCAGAGAAAAAGCTGGGGTAGTTAAAAAAAAGCAGTGACTTCTGAACTTACTTTGACTTCACTGTAAATATTATGAAGGCGAAACATTTAATGTTCTGTCTGATCAACTTTGATTTGGGGTGGAATATAATTCATACACTGTATATTCAATCAATCCAAAAAAGTTTAATAGCAGACATTTTAATTCACTATACTACAAAATTTACAGGTACACTTTAAATCTGAAGTTTGAAGTTTTGTTATTTTTTCAAAGGGACAGTGCATGTTAATAAACACAATATGTGCCAATACGTAAGATTATAGCCAAGGCTAATTTGAAAAAACAACATAGTTGATGTAAAACAGTACAATCCAGTGTACTCCTTCAACAGACAAGTAAAATACATTATCTTATACATTTATGCTACATCATACACAACAGACATACACAACTTCAGAGTGTCAGATGACTTAAAAAGAGACGGTGGAGGCAGGTTTGATTGTACAATAACAATGATTTCAATTGTTAAGTGAATGAGCTGAGGGTGGGCAGGTCTCAGATAACAGTAAGTAATGTGTTCCAAGTTTGAGAGGCATGGTATGAAAAAGTAACCCATTCAAAGGCGCTTCTTCTACATGGAATTACAGTCACCTTGGGAACTTTTTAGGGCACTTATATAGAACAGATCAGTCAGTAACGTTAGGATAACCTTTGTTGAGATAATCCAAAATGTCTGCAGCAAAAATGCCAAGTTAATACTAGTGATGAGGTAAAACTGAAAGACAGACTGAGGATCAACAACTCATGGTCACAACAATGTTCCTCAAAACTAGGATGAGAAGATATTTGCATATTTCACCTTATACTGTGCAGAATATGATTAAAATATTCACTGAATTTGTGGAGGAATGTTTGTGAGTAAAAACATAAGCCTGAGCTGAATACTTGTAATCTTCAGCTCGGATGCTCCTGCATCAAAAACTATTATTTATCTGTAAATGAGCCCCAAACCCGTGTTAAGTGCTTCCATATGTAGTTACAACCACAAATATGTTTTAAAGCTTCTTCTTAAAGGTTTCTTTCGTGCTCAGTTTATGTTAGTGTCCACACTGATCCATAGCCATATGTAATGGACCACAAATCATGTTTCTGCTACGGTCATGGTCAATCCCAGATGTCCCAGTTGTTTTGGAATGTGTTTCAGACCTGAATGAATGCACAATGGAATGGATTTTACAAACACAATGGAGTTGACCAGACAAAACAGGAAAAAAACCATGTAATATCTTGCTCAATATTGTGTGGAATGAAATGTAAGTGAAAGTACACTTGGAAATCACTGCCTTTGGATTTATCTGTATTTTCCCCTCAAACTTTTTCTGATAAAGGAGTGTATATTTACATTTCTTTAGGGCTCGGTAACA
The DNA here is from genome assembly GCF_902148855.1 of Sphaeramia orbicularis. Classification (NCBI taxonomy): domain Eukaryota; kingdom Metazoa; phylum Chordata; class Actinopteri; order Kurtiformes; family Apogonidae; genus Sphaeramia; species Sphaeramia orbicularis. The sequence goes on from NC_043970.1 coordinate 37,620,845, forward strand.
TCAAATTCGTTATGGTGGTGCGTTTTTTTGTTTGTTTTTTTTTGCACTAAATTAAGATTATTCCTCTGTAGATTTTTCTTGCTCAACGAAAACCAAGAATGCAACTTGCTTGGTGCTTTCAAATATTAATTTCCATATGTCATGTATGGTGTATAGTACAATATTTTTCAGTCATGTATTGTCTTCGGTTCATGTAGCAAGAGAACAATCAATCATAAATTGTGCATAACCTTCAAAAAAATAAAGATTTAAATGTTTTGGTTGTACTGCTTAAGTCTACATTATAGATAGAGCTGCACAATTAATCAAATCACAGCCACAATATCAGCCTGTGAAAATATACTGCAAATAAATCCCAAAAGGCTGCAATTTAAAAGGTTGAATGTGTGGATTTGGTGACAGAGAAAAAAGGCTTTTGTTTTTGGAATTACACTTGTGATTCAGTATCAGTGCTTTAGATGGATAAAACACGTACCAATGATCCATCTTCAGCGTTTAACATTATGACCTTGTATTTAAGAACCATGACTAAACTGCAGGTCCTAGCTCTATGCATCACCACCCTTCACTGGCAACAGAACACCAACAACAAACAAAGCTCTGCTACCAACAAACAATGTCTATTTGCAGCCAGCAGCAGTGGAATGCCATTGTTTGAGTTTCCCGTCGGGTTGGATGACCACACTCAAGGAAACAGGAGACTATGATCAGCTTCCTGACAGGAGAGGAAACCTGAGGCTCGCAGGAACATCAACCCCAACAAGAGTAGCTTGGAACTCCCTTCAGTATATCTGAATAACATAAAAGATATGCCTCGAGAGGAATTTTACCACTGACTTTCTGATTTAAAAGCAAAATAATTCCTTTAACTCTTAAAATCAGAGATGAAAAATGCATTCATATCATGGTATAAAGGCTACTAAGGTTAACAAGATTTATGAGCTAGATTATCCCTCACAGATGGTGCTTCCTGTCTCCCTGTCTCACAAACATAAATCAGTGTTTAGGCTTAAACTGCATGTCCAGACTAACCACCTGCATATTGCCAGTCACTTGTACAACACTTTGAAACAATAAAAGCTAGTAAATATGCTAGACAGTTACTGTAGACAATATGAAACCATCTGGAGATCTTCACATCTATGTGCAACACCATCTGAACTGCATATAACCCTAATCTGACCAAATATCTTGGCTGTCCAAAATGGGCAAAAGCAGTAGACAAAAAAGGTTGTACAACTTGAGCACTCCATTCATTCACTGAAGCAGGAAATGCCTAAATTAGAGCTAACAATAGCCTATTTAACCTCATTGTCAATGTGTCGCTTCACATTTAAAGTAAAAAAGGAAGCAGCCACAACATCTCTTATGTTGTGATTAAAATATTCTTAGGACTCCTGCATTCCTTCAGGCACATTTCTCAGGAGTGATGCAGTGATGAGGATGCTCATTCTGTAGGCGCTGGCAAAACTTGATGTTAGACTTAAATAGCAAAGTGTAAAAAGGCTGAATTTGTTCTGTTAGATGCCTCATGGTCATCACACCTTACATTTTTGTTAGAGCATCACACTTACTGAGGTGTCAAGTTAGGTTGAACTTTTTTAAGTATTGTTTAATGTGGATCTAAAGGTGTAAATGTTGCATTGCAAGGGGTTATTTAAGAGTGTTTACTTTATGTAGCATATGATGGTGAAATAAACTTTTTTCAAGTAACTTATGCAGTGTCCAAAATCAGCACCTGTTGCCACATAAAACAAATTTAGATACTATTCTGTTGGGTATACTTGCTTTTTTTTTTTTTTTTTTTTTTGGGGTGGTGGTTTTAGAGGACTTTTGAGATGTTATAGATAGATGACGTATACATACCAGTTTCCATTAAGAAAAAGCAGTACTTGTTAATAATTAAAGCCCTGTATTTTAACAGTGATTTATATTAAAAACTTACAAAATGCTTATGAAAATAAAATAAAATCCTTCAATTTTAAAAGAGAGAAGCTTTTTAGTGTATAAAACCAATAAAAGAAGATTGAGGCAGATAAGGGAAATTAAAACGTTAAATAAAAATCTAAATTTGCACTGGTTGTTATAACATATTATAACGAATTAAAATCAAAACATGACCCACAGTACTTACCTGTTAAAAGAACTCCAAATCCACATAATAATACCCCAAAAATCATCATTTATGAAGTTTCTAAAGTCAGATATTTCCACACCGGCTGATGAAGTAAGTTAGAATTACTCTGTGCTAGTAAATTAGGTCGTAAAACGCTTTGTCTGTCATTTCCCCGGACATAAAAACTTTATAGTTCGAACCCAGAAAAGCATAAGTATAACTTTAACTGGAAAAATTACTTGGAAAACACTTTCATGACAAAAATCGGCGCTAACTTGTCTCGCGCTGTATACACTGAGACGTTCAGGAGACGGTGACTTTAAGTTTCCGGTCAGACAGGAGTTCAAAATAAAAACCGCGTTAGGAAATGTTCATTACATCGTAAAGTACAACATGTATTTAACAATTTACAATGGTATTATATGCTTTAAGTGAGCACCAAGTGTGATGCTAGTAAGAATATGTATACTACAAGCTAAGCTATTATTTTGGAATAATATCAGACGGTTTTAATTTGAAGGTGGCATTGTAAGCTTCCGGATTTGTGAGCGCTCGTTGTGGCTAATTTGACTAGCAACATGATGCTAATTAATCAATTAATATGTTGATTTATTGAATAATTTCGAAGCGGTTACTACTTCCACCTGTCCTCATATCCTTTTTATCATTACTGAAGACGAAATATTTATATTTGATACTATTAATGTACATTTAAGCTAATATTTATCTGTTGAGTACTAAGCATAGTTCAGTCATGTAGCAACTGTTCACTTAAGTTAGCATAATTAGCATAGATCTGAACAATATTGGCTTGAAAAAAATCTTTAATGTTTGTGTATGTAGTCATTATACAGTATTTGTATCTGAAGTGTAAGTAGCTATTTCAAGAGCAGAGGGAATTTTCTTTCTTTCTGTATTTATTTATTTTAAATTGCAATCATGGCTGAGGTTGATGGATATTTTATTTTCACTTCTTCATATTGTTTTTCACAGTTTGTTTTTGACAGCTTAGGCAGCAGCTTTGTCAACACTGCCAGGAGGCAGGAAGTCCAGAGTCTTGCATGTTTCTACAATAACAATAGAAGGAAATTATGTATCTCACCAAAAGCAAAAAGTCTTCTTAGTATTTCAGCTATTGAGTTGTATGGATTGTGGTTTGGCTAAGTTGTCCAACTGTTTGCAGATTTAATACTGGTGTAAAGCTGTAATCATTGAATTAAAAAAAAATAATAAAATATTCACAATAAGTAGGTGGAAAATACTCCTGAGTTATCCAAGTTGCAGAGTAAATCAGGGCTGACCCACAAATAAGTGAACTACCGCTAGTTCATTCCCTCCAATGGCACACATAAATAAAGTATTGTTTATTGAACTGTTCATTGTGAGACTCAGAAAGGCCCAGGGCTAAGTGATGGATGTTTATATTGATCCAACAACTCGGGCTTGATGGCCCCAGCATCGGCCGGCATTCAGTGCTCCACAAAAGGTTTAGAGAGGATGAAGGATGAGTCTCAGCTAAACACAACCCATGGGAATGGTGCTGAGCTGAGAGGTGCCGAGGGAAGGAACCTCTTTCAGGCTGTAGACTAAAGGTCAGGGGAAGTGTTGGAATGGGCAAAGAGGGCGGGATGGAATAAGAAAAAGAAAGAATGTGTCAGCTATAGTGAGGAATGCGATAAAAAGTGACTTCAGAGTAAATTCTAGTGCATATTGAAAGGGAATCAACAATCACTGTCAACATGAATGCTTGTTTGAAGATGGTTTAAACAGACATTACTCTATATTCTTACTCCGTCTCCTTTTTATGAGGGAAATAATTGAACCCCGAAAAGAACAGCAACAGGATACTGTCACTCCTTTTTGTAAATATTTACTCACATTCTTAAAATAATTAGTTTTTTAAATTCTTCTTTTGAGAAAAACACTAAACTCTTCTCTGTTGTATCTGCCTATCAGAAGTGCATGGTAGTTTGAATTCAGAAATAAAAAGGGGAAGAAGGAAAACATTCAGAGCATGATAAACACTTAAACGTCTACATTTTAAATGACCAATTTGTTGTTCACACGCATAAATTGTTCTTTTTTGATAGTTTTCTCCAAAGTAGCTTTACTTAGTTTATCATTTAAACTTGAGGTACTTATATGTTGTATAATTTTATAGTTTGCTTCATTCCTTCACACCAACTTCAACTGGTCTGCAACAGGTACCTGCATTCTGAGTCTCACAGGTCATGGGGGTTAAGGACTCACCTTTTTTGCGGTGCAGTCTGATCTTATGAGGCATTTGCTGGTGTCCAGGACCGTGACGAACATGCTCCTTGACCCGGGTCTTTGACCTCTTGTCCAGTCCCGGGTCTGTTTGGACATTGTGGCACAAGCACCACTGTGAGTACTCTGCCCAGGTGTAGAACCAGGACACCCAGATAAGCCATGCTCCCATCCGCATCTTCACCCTGTCAAGTCCTGCCTGGACTTCCTGGATGCAATTCCTCTGCCTCTGCTGCAGCTCCACTGCAGCATCCGTACCTTGAAGAGATTACCAATCGTACCACTCGACCAAGTTTTAGCACATCAGCTTTCTACACAAAACCTAATCGTGGATGGTTAGAAAGTATGTTTTCTTTATATTCCTTAAACATGGCTGTGTGCTCGTCTTCGCTCTCTCTGTAATTTGGCTGCTCTTGGTGTCCCAGTCTCCCTCCTCTTTGGGTCCTTTTTTTTCGCCTGAGGAGGGATAAGTTGGGGGGGAAACAATGATCAAAAAACAAGTTTCAGACCTCATGCTGAGCGAATAGTGAGGGGAAGGGGACCAAGGGGTACTGTCTTGTCCAACAACATCTGTGCCATTCATTCTGCATTGGATAAGGGGGGACAGAAAACAAGGCTTGAGTATAGAGGAGGGAGGAGAGAGGAGTTGAAATGGGGGGGGGGTCTTACTCACAGAGGCCTGTTTTCGCAAGTCACATCAGTTTCATTAATCAAATCTATAACGCGTTTAATGCAAAGCAGTTTTTGGTTATTGATCAACATGTACATTCAATCATTACATTGCTTTCTGAAGCTTTTTGCCAAACACTTAAAACTGAATCCAAACAAATGTTATGTGTCGAAGAAAGTTAGTACGAATTTTACTTCAGTTAATAATACGACAACTTTTATTGCTGCACAAAGAAAATGTTCAGTTTCTCATGCTAAGATGTAAATGATCAGACCAGAAGCACCCTGTTTCTTTTGACAAACAACAGCTTTCAAAATAACCAAACGAATACAAAGGCTCCTTTTTCTTTCACTGTCTTCCTTTAATGTGACAACTCAAGTCACCCCCCACTTGCTACCCAACCTCCCACCAGTCAACTAGCCAAGCAAATTTGTAGCTGCCTGTCTGCACAGTATGAGTCTCATACATCATCTTGGCTCGCTCATAAGAAGCAAACACAAAGTACCGAGTCAACCCTGACAGAATTTTCTGGTTTAATTTCAGACACAGTTGGTTTGTCTGGCTCGAGTGGACTCCCCGAGCGTACGGAGATTACACTCCTTATTTGTAAGATTCGGAAGTGTAATCTCATCCCTGTAAACAAAAACAAATGGGATTCCACCTGGTCCTGTGTACCTTAGTAAGAGGAAAATCAATTATAGCTGGCCATAGTCAAGACAGGGGCTCTCATTTATTGCAGTATATGCTTTCTAAATTTTAACAACTCTTTTACATGCTATCTAATTAAAAAAAGTCAAAAGGTTAGGAGGTGTTACTTATTGGAGCTGAACAGTGAGACACAAGTACTTTTTCATAGCACCCAAAATGAAGATCCAGCACCAGTTTAAGTGTTGATATCACAGCACAGTGATTTGAGGAATTATCTTTTTGAAGAATCCTGATTTGTTTTGGCTGTCTGCTGATATGTTGTTAAGGCTTTTTAGTTTGGTCACTTTTTTTGTTTTTGCAAGTTTTATAGAGAATGCCTGACAGCTGAAACAGGGCTCTATGCAATATAATATACTACACTTTACAACATATTTTCTCCATATAAAATGACTGTAATGAAATTTTTGTATGTGGAATTTGAGGGGCTGTAAATTGAATTATTTGAATTTATTTGAATTTTAATTATTTAAGTTTGTTCTAAACATTCAAAAAAAAATCCCCTTGCTCCTATGAGCTTGGTCCAAAATGGGTCCAAAATTCTGCAAAATTGCCTTTTTTAGTCAAGAACAACAAATGTCATCTGCACCTAAACCCTCCACAAACATAGTAAAATCAGTGTCTTCTATGTCAAAAATCAGTATGAACAAATGTGGTTCTGTGTTCTATTGTGCATTTGAAGAATGCTGTGTATTTTAGTGCAATCTACTTCCAGTCTAGTTGATATAATAAAATGCAGCTCAATTCCAGTGCCAGAAAACTGCGTATCTGTTATGATGGTATAGCAGAATGGAAAATACATTCACACTGTTTGCAGCCCAGTGCAACAGTACAATTGAAAGTGCGGTCACATTAGTTAGTTATTTCTCCATGAAAAACTACAGTGATGCTAGTGTTGTAACAAGACAATACTGTTCACTGTAATTTTTCGGTAAATGTAGTTTTTCCTTTTTCACAGCAGATATTTTGACACTTTAAAGTAGGGAAATTTCAGGTGTTAAGTAATAAATAATGCCAGCTCTATGTGAATGCAATAACACAATTCAAGGCCAACAGAGTTAAATGGAATTTAGTGATCTGTAATGTCATTATTAACACCTGTGTTTCCCACCATCATGCAGAACTGTAAAAATATCTAAAGGGAGTCAAACAGCAGGAACACAACACATTTTAGTTTATCACAACGACAGAATCTCTTCATATGGATGTATTAAAAAGATGCATCAGAGAGCCAGCATGTGCTATAATAAAATGGCCCCCTACTACTGTTTCAGGACCTGGCACAGTCCAAACACAAGCGTAATTGATGTTATCAATAGACCTTTTTTCACAGCTAGTTAAGACAGACAGCAAACAGATGACAGCATTAATAACAAAGGCTGCATTCCATTTAGGTGTATCACTTTCAAGGCCCTGGTATTGTCCATGACCAGCCACTGTAATGGCTCACTTGGATAATTAACTGTAAAAGATCCATTGTTGATGTTATCTGTAACAGCTGTGGATTTTCCTGCCATAATAAGCTAAATGGTCTGCTGTGAAAAGAGGTCTATTAGAGCTGAAAGTCTAAATGCCTCCTTTAATGCCAGTCTATGGATCTGTAGTCAAAGAAAAGAGGGAAATACAGGTCATAATTCATGGCTGACTTGGGGAAAACATTTCTACAAAGTGTAATAAAGCTGGAAATATAAAGTGACAAAGACATTATCAGTTATTTGGTAAACTGCTGAGGCTGACTGAGGGGTTTTAGGGGGCTATAAGCCCAGGTACTTTTCTTGATTTTTTGTAAATTTTGCCAGTAAAACCTAAATTGTTTAAAAGTTTTCTGCTGGAGTGAACTGCACCTATGGCAACTCGATCAACTGCTTATTAGTGTAAAAACCATCATCTTTTACCCAGAATTCATTCAAATGATTCCAACCTAAGATAGCTAATAACTTTGCTTGAATAGCACATTTGTGATCGAGTATTGATGATGTATTTTTATATATTTATATTTGTTGGGGTGTTTATAAAGGCAGATCAAACCTAAAGCTCATACCTAAAAGCCAGGCCTGGTCTCTGTGGCCACCCATGTTTACCTATTGTGAGCTTGGTCTTTGAGCAGTGTAGCCGTTGCCTTTCTAAGCCTGGCCAATATTCAATCATTTCTTCAACACTGTCAAAATGGAACCCCCCATCGGGCCAAGCTGCGGCCCACAATGGGGTGTCATGTCCAAGCTGCAAAGGGCTATTGGTTGTAACCTGACCTCTAATCTGAGCCTTCATCGACTCCCTGAGAGGTAGAGCTTTGGAGTAATTCCACCCTGAGAGAGAGGTAAAAGGCCAAGGCAACTCCAGGATTGCAGTTTTAGGATTTTGCCCCCCTAGTGTGTGTTGCAATGATGGTATCCCCTGGCTGTCCACGAAAGTGCATAATGAAGCTCAACCAAGAAGCTTTCACAAAAAAACCTAGATCTTGGCTCCAGATCTACATACTTAGTTACTTGGGCAACGAGGCCTTAGTTTATTTTCATGTTGTCTGTCGTCCCCATTTTTCCCCCTTAAGCATCCACTTGTTTCTTAATGAAACTTTAATCAAATTTTTATTTCTACCCCATGGAGCACACATCAAATTTTGTTTACTAAGGTTTCTGAATGGATGGCCAAACATTGCCGTCTGGTTGATTTAACATGAACTGAATCGCATTCTTTTCGGATAAGTGCTGCAACTTTTCCTGAAATCTTTTAATGGATTTTCAGTGTTGTAAGAGCTGGGTGGAGCGGTATCCATATCACAAACAGAGAGCTGGATGGCTGAGGATGTGAACGGCAAGCCAGAAGTTCTGCTTGAGTGCATCTGAATACAGGATCTACCAGAGAGAAGCGCACCCCGTCCCCTCTGTAGTCTGAAAACCAGGCACCCTGAGCTTTCTGCCCACACCTCTTTGCCCTTGCATTGCTCTCTCTTTCTCTACGTCGCCCGCCCCCATCTCTTTATATGTCCAGCTGGCTGCGCCACAAAGACTTCGTCTCCCAGTTCCAAATGATCCTCAAAACCCCCACATGCTTTGTTCTGCTCATTTTCCCACTCCCCAGAGACGGAGTTCAGTAGCAAAAATTAAAATGAGGAAGGGATGGAGTGGATAGGGAAAGATAGGACGGAGGGAAAGATTAAGAAGGCAAGGTAGAGTGAGAGTGTGTGAGAAAAAGAGGGCGAGTGAAGCAGTAGAATACTGTCAGATCTTCTGGATTCAGACTTCAGGGATTGCAAAGCCCCTGAGTTAGCGGACTTCAAGACAGCATTTGCATGGTGACCTTGAAACACAAACTGAGGCAGAATTTTGCAACGAGGGGCCATCTTTGTTTAAGAAGTCAGTGACAAAACCAGAAAGTTTCACAAGGAAACAGCTTTGCCAACCTCCCTTCCAGTTTCCTCCGGCCCATTTCCCAATGCCACTTTCCGCGGGGGCTAAGATCATGTTTTGCGGTAATCACGCGGTCAATTACAGGCAACAAGTCCCTCCAGGTTGAAAGGTTTAAGATTCCCTATCCCACCCTGCTGAAACCCCCCAGTTCCCCAGCTTGTGTGAAATCATGCGGTGGATTGTTGTGCAGAAAAAGGACCACAGTATGGAGATGTGGGCCGGAACTAATAGGATTGGTTTTGATTCATTAGATTCTCTTTCATCATCCTGGTTGGAATTCCACTCCACGTCTCCTCGGGCTTCACACTTTTAAAATAGAGGTGGGAGGGGGGCAAGTGTTTATAATTGAGACTCTAGACGGCGAAAGCTCATTACTCTCTATGGAATCATCTGTTCAGTTATACCCCTCGGAATCAGCTTCATAACCATGTGAAAGATGCAATGTGTTTGTCAAAACCCTTCCAGCACCGTACAGGAAATGACTCAATGGTTAGCCAATGTTGTGACCAAAATGTTGAATTGAACATAACAGGGAGGCACAGTTTCCTTATGGATCAAGTTATTTTCAATGATGAACCGATGTTTACGGTTATGATATTTGCTTCATAAAGGCCAGATGTTGCCCAAACAAATCACAGGAACTTACGTAAACTGGATGCAGATGAACAAGCTATCCTCGCACATGATATTTCCCTCTTGTCGATAACTAATAATTACATTTATTCAATTACTTGACAAATTGAGTATTCCATTCACAAACACTTAATTTTGAAGCCATATTTTTAGCAAAAATATAAAATATTTGGTGAAGACAAAATTTCTAGCTCTAATGTTATAAAAGAAATTGGATATATTGATGTTGTTTCTGATTTGTGTGGACAAATCAAGGCATCCAGTTTCATTACCTTAGTCTCAAGAATATTTCAATATTTATTTAATTGGTTTTCAGACTAAATTACAAGCAGATTAAATGAGAAAATGACATGAACTACTAATGAAACTAACTGCAGTCCTAATTTGAGGACAAACCTCCACATAATCCATCTACTGCTCGTTTGAACATCACCTTGCCGCTGTAAAACGTATAGAAACTTTTAGGATACACTTCTCTGTATATGTACCTAAATATGGACATTACTACTCTGACCGCCATAAGGGTATTTTACTCCAGTCTGTCTACCTACACTCGTAACTCCAAAACTATGGAACATTTCAGCTTGAAATTTTGCACAGCATAGGTCTGTCCCATATCTAGAAGATGGTCCTGATGTAGCCAAGTATCCAGATTCCATTCTCTCTTCACCACTGGGAACTTTAGGATATTTTGGTGTTTTTCTCAGCAGTTATTGCTATGAAAACACACACGCATATCTATCACTATGATCATTTTCTGGCTGATCTGAAAGACAATACAGAACTGAGAGTAGAGGTCAACCGATTTGGGTTTTTCTAAGGCTGATGCGGTTTTTTTTTGGTTTGTTTTTTTAAATTTGGTCAGCTGATGGCCAATATCTGCAGATGATTTTTGAGGCTGATTTAAGACCAATTTTTTATTTTTTTTTTAAAAGCACATTGACTGTAAAATACAATTGAAACACTCAGATAATTACGATTTTTATCCAGCAATAGAAATGAAATTATTAATACACATAGTACTCTTTTAACATTTATTGAACTTCAAGTGCTGCCCAAACAGGTGCCTGATCAAATATCTTAAATTTTTTTTACTACTGATCAAACATTGGCTTTAAAAAAAAAATTTAAGGCCAATATTTAAAAAAAAAAAATCAATATATCTAGATATAGATATACTGATCCTCTAACAGAGCATATACCATTTCTAAATCCTTCATTTTCAAGGGGTGTTCTTGAACCTAAGTTCTGAACATTGGAGCTTCAGATGTGATATTTTGAGTCATTTTCTATTCCTTTTTCATATCATAGTATTGACACTAAAATTGCATCCATTGTACCTTAAGTAAGTCCTAAAATGGATGATAGAATCGTGAATCTGAATGTTTTAAGGGTCAAGGAATCAATTTATAAACATGTATGTTTCTTTAACTGTATTCATAGTGGAATTGTTCAGGGTGCTGGTGCTCTACAATCTCATGTCTATTTTTTTTTCTTATGATTAGGGAGGTTTGGTTGAAAATGCACAGTAACTGCTTGAATAGGATGCACAATATCACAAAACATTACTTCAATCTTAAAGCTACAGTCATGGCCAAAAGATGTTTTCTTTTTTGCAAACATGGTTGATTCAGTTCTTGTAGATTTTTTATTGTGTTTTTCTAAGGTACGCTGAGGAAAATTTCTAGTTCCAAAGATGTTTACTGGCAAATAAACCATATTTAAGTAAATTATTAATTTGTATCACTGCCAAAACATTTGGCCATGACTGTAAATGATGGAGATCCAGACTTTTCTCTTGGAATATGCAGGAAATAATTGTCTTACTGTGCAGGTCCCACACTTTGCAGTTATTTTCTTGCTATCTGACTTGCTTGAATAAGTACTACTGTACTGTGTATGAAAAACTGTCCTAAAATCTAAATTATAATGACAAACATGAGACTTGAGAACATTATCAGTGACATGAATATCACCTGCTCAGCTCAATGAGATGAGAGGATGTGTTTGAAATGTGAAGAGTTGACATTGGCCATTTAAAATAAGAAGATGGATTTTTTTTTTTTTTTTTCCCCCTGCAAATGTTGTAACTCAGTCCAAAAAAAAAAGAGATTAGTGGAGCTAAGGAGCTACAACTACTGCAGACAGTTGTAAATGGAAAAGTACATACTGCACATCCAGAATTTTAATGATCAGCCTCCACTTTTAGTGCAGTAGGTCACTCCAAGTTAATTGAGTATCATGTATTTGTTACTAACCTTTACCACAAGAAAAAAAATCAATACAGCAGTGTAACTATTTATTTTATTACAAAAAGGTGAAGACTGTCCTCCAGGGTTGAGCAGGATTTTCTGTAAAAATGTAAAAATGCATTCGCCTTATGTGACAAATCACATCAAATATCAGTAAACAAAATCAGTGCTGTTGGATCTGTCGTCTGTGTGTTAGTTGTGCATAAACAAATGAACAACTAACAAACAGTTGGCCATAAACAACACATTGGCTCCCCTGCTGTTTTTGTGTGCGATCCATTCTGTAGTCCACTTCCACATGAAGGGGTGGGGGGCCGCTTGGTTTTCCTGCTTGTCTTAAGTTGTGTGCATCATCTGTGTGATACCGGTGCCAACTCTGACCCTGGCACCTCAGTGTGTTTTTAGGTCCTTGGCATAGATGGGCTCCAGGAAATGAAAGGGGATCAGCATGAAGAGCGCGACCAGGAAGGTTACGCTCACTATCGCCAGCAGCACGTAGCGACCGATGAACAAAGTGTCCACTATCTGTAGAGGAAAACATAGAGTTCACCGTCAGTAGTGGTTCATAACTACACAATGAGCAAATAGAGGCTGGTGGTGGTGGTGGATGGGAAAGTCATGGATTCGCCTTCCGCTTCAGTAGTTTCTCTATTAGCCACTAGATGTCAGTGGAGTGCTGTCACTAAAGCTCTGTAAAACTGCAGGCTGATAGAATAGATTAGATAAAGCAAGAGATGGGAATTCTGCATATACACGCACACAAAGGTTGCAGCTGCTTATTGTCTCGAATAAAGCACACTAACAAAACTCAATTTTTAGCACATGACTGTACAGAACAGACTGACTCACTGAAAATAAAACTCTTATTTAATTAAACTCTTAGATTAAATGCTGAGTTTCTGATTATGTTTCTACTCCAATCAGAAAGTCGGCATCAATTATGAGGAAGAGAAAGAAGAGCTGACTAAGAAATAAGAACACAAAAAATACTGATTTGATTCTTAAACAAAAAGATGTCTAACTTTGCCTGTTTCCGAAAGACCGTCTGTTTTATCTGTTGTATAAGGAAAAAAGAAAAAAAAACCTGAATGTAAATTAATAGTTTGGACTAACTGACACTTATTCTCATCAGTCTCTTAAACCTATGACCTTACAGCGTTAAATAATGATGTCGCAACTATGGTGACTGGTAATAATGAAATAATTTTTTAAACCACGTCGTCATGTCTTTTATCCTCTTATCTTAGTCATAATCCAGTCATTCCGTGACTAGTGCTGTCATGAAGTAGAAATTTGAGCACATCATTAATTGTCATCCAAATATGTCTGTTAAATGGTTTTATTGTTAATTATGTTAACCTAATACCACCGCTGTAGTATCAGTCTAATAGTTTAATTATGTACATGAAGAAGCATTAATGGTGTGGAATTTGAGACTTATATAAGTATAAATAAAGTGTATTTCTATTTTCCCTTTTTTCATATAAAGACTGAATATGTCAGAACCCATTACTGAAATATTGGACGAAGGCACAAAGCCAGCCATTGCAGTGCTAGTTTTTTGTTTTACTCGTAGGAGAGGAAAGATGATATGCCATGAGAGAGTGAATGGAGACACTTTATTACAATACAATAAAATAACCACAAGGCCAATATATGTGATGTCACCAGAAACCTCCCAGTTAACCGTGTCCAATTTGCTTCATACTCGCAGAAAGTACTGATACTAGTCCTAATAAATACTATGGGTGTAAGAAAATATCGGTTCTGCAATATATCGCAATATTTTATTTCACAATACTATATCGAAATTAAAAAGTACTGTATCGATATTTTTAGGTATTTATTCAAATGCAGATATTGTGGAGGTTCTTTTTTTTGGTTTTCTTTTTTGTTTAAATTTTATTTATTATTATTTAACACTTATATTAAATAATGTTAGTTCCTTTGTTGGGAGTGCACAAAAATAATGTAATGTTAGTTATAAACTAATAGAATATGAACATTTGAACATGATCTTAAACTGTAATGTTAGTAAAACATAATTTAAGTTTTAACAGGAAAATTTTAGTGATATAGCATTAGATCCTGTTTTGATCAAATAAAAATGTGTTTAGTGTTTGTGCATATTTCTGGTGTAGTTCAATTCTTCAAGGAAATAATCATTTAATAAAAGGAACAAACAAAAAATGACCTTTTTAACAGGATCATGATAAATTGTGATATATTGTATCGTGATCCTAGTATTGTGATTTCTGTCGTATTGCCAGATTCTTGCCAATACACACCCCTAATAAACACCATTCAACATTTCAGCCCAGTATCTCCATTAGTTGTTTTTTTTTTTTTTAAATCAGAGCTGTGAAAATGTGATGTGGTGCTAATTTTACTATAAAAACAGGTGGTCTAGAAAAAGAGTTGCTACCTTTTGAACTATTAATGACAGATGGTTGAATTTTTAGGGGATGTTCTAATGTCTGACATCTGTAAAACAAGATTCACAGTTGCATATTTGCTGAATCATAGTTTGCTGAAAACAGTAAGAAAAATATATTTATTGCCGGTGCTTCAGAGCAATTTTGGCTCTGCGTTATCTCTACATCAAAGCACATTAGATCTCTAAACTTTGGTGTTTGTTTCTCATATTGCGGTATCAATATATTTCTCTGAAAAGAAGATCATTTTCTTATGAGGCATCGAAAATGAGAAATCATTTCACGCTTGTATTGAAAACGCTAATTGCTCATGTAAGACAAGGTCTACCAGCATGTCTGGAATAATATATCCACAAAATATGCAGTTGGTATCTTTAACCAAACTATATTTATAAGGTTATCAACTAATTGACTGATTGTTTACCTCTTGTTTATATCCTGAAGAATACTGCAGGCGAGATAAACTTCCATCTGATGTCAAAACATGTTCTGAAATTTAATGATTTGTGGTGGTTTCACCCCACTTTTAGTTCATATAACTGTGATGTGATGGTTTTGTTATATCTGTGACTTTCCAGAACCAAAGCCATTGTCAGCACTACCTTAGAAACCTTCATGGCACCAAACTGTGACATACAGTACAACTAGTGGTTATCGATTTTGTATAGGACCAACACCTTCATGTTGAAGGAATAGACTGACTGTGCAGCAGTGCATTTGAAGACACATGATGTTTGTTTTTCTACCGTCTCCGACTCCTGCTGAAAATAAATGTGGATTCTGGGGTGCTCGTTATTTTCAGATCCCGCTGTTCTTTATCTAGATATCTTTATCAAGTCAGTGGGGACGCAAACCACCCAGTGCTTGCAGCTTAACTCAGACATACGTCGATGATCAGATCTGAAACGCGGCATGGGACTTGGAGACAGACCAGATCCTGGACCCTGGCTGGTCTCTGTCAGAGAAGTTTAAAGTTTACAAAGTTTCTGCACATTTAATCGCTGATGGTGCTGCGTCTGTTAATATTTATATCGTGAGACACACATGAATACTGCAATACTCACTGAGAAAAAGCCTTTAAGCCAAACATCAGCAGAAGCACGGCGGCCTAAACACTAATTTCAGAGACCGTTGTGGAATGTGAGTAGGTGTCGTGGCGAGGTGGGGCTGATGTATGCCGTCTCTTATGGATGAATTTAACACATCTCGCTTTTTAATTTGCCAATTACGCAGCAAGCAGGATCCCAAAGTGAGCTGTACGATGTTTTATTAATATGCCACGGGTGGGAGCAGGCAGTGGACGGTCGAGTCTGGTGTAAACTACCCCCACCTCCAGCCAGGGGCCGACCTAATTGGCGCAATGATATTTTATTTCTGTTCAACAGCAAGACATTTCTTCCATGGTGATACTTATATACACACAGGCAGGAAAACACACACAGCATGACATTATAGAATCTCCAAGATGTTTTTTTATTAATTTCTTGCAAATTCTCTGAATATTAGTCGACGTGAAAACACTGAATCAGTCCTTCGGGCCAACTTTTGATTAATATATGCACCTTTTTCTGCACTGTACTTATTATTTAGTGTGAAACATCGGTGAAAAACTCCAGTAATCCACTGTGTAAAGATTCCGTGTCATTTCTATATTTAAAGACAGTGCATTGTGATATGTCTTTTTTTAAATAAATATTTTATTAAACCTCTTTTTTTTTAAAAATACTTTTCTCAATTTGTAGAGAAGATGCACATCAGTAGTGAGTTAAAGTTAAAGGAGTAATATTTTTCTTTTTTAAATGGAATTATGCATTTTCAAACATTTCCCTGTGGTCTACATAAACTGTAAATGCTATGCTTGGGTCTGAATTCTTCATTAATTCGACCCCACAGGTCCATCTTCAACCTTATTTCTGAGTAATGACACCAGAAAGGTTGTTTTGAGCACTGGCCCTTTAAATGCAAATGAGCCACTTCACACCCCACCCCCTCCAGGCTGTTGACCGTGCTGTCTGTCTTGTTCAGCCACTTGTGTTCATTAATACAACCAACAACTGAACATTTTAGGTAATCGGCTCGAAGTTTGGACATATTTTCAGTATGGACTACAACCGGTGCCACTGATAACCAATTATGTTGTACTCGGAGAAATGTTCATTGGAAATCTTGACTAATAAAAGTGGGTTTAGCACAATATGACCCCCTTAAGGCAAGAAAAGGACAGATTAGTTTGTGTCTATAGGACATTTTACAGACTATCCAGCTAATACTAGGCTTCTACATTGTAAACTGGAAATGCTGGCTTTGAGGGAAAAGAAAACAATCACTCCCACTTGGATTTTTAGATTACTGTTCAGATACTGATTAATTACACTGAGTTTGATCAGTGATGCAGGTCTATGTATTTAGGTGATAACTTGTGCAATAATCAATGCCATTATACTGTCAAAAATGCCATTTACACCTACGTTTGTATACAATTTGAAGAAAATATTGTCATGCAGTAAAAAAAAAAAATATTAAAAAAAGAACCAGTTCTATCCCAAAGCTAAAATTTTGTGCACAACATCTTGAAACATATATGAAGACATGGTAAAAATTTCACAATTTTCATTAACTGGCCACATGGTAATTTGGGTGCTCAAATAGAGTATTTTTGTGAAAAATTGAAATCGACCCATTTTATTCATTGCCTCACAGCAACACTTCTCATTGAAATGTCGTCTTTTTGCAGTATATTGTTGCATCTTGACCATAAGAATCCATGCAAAAAAAAATTAGGTCTCTACATTCATCCATTATGGCACAGTGCAAGCCTGAAGAGGACATTTTGAAGAATTAGCTTTTTCGCCCGATTTCAAGGCCTCATGGACCAAACATGAAGGCACCTACGATTATTTTGATTCAAAATATGGCCTTTTCAGGGGGATTTCACCCCAGACAGTAAGTTTCAGCAGTGTGGCTTGAATACTTAAGGAAATATAGCTCCTCAAAGTTGGCTGAAAAGCAAATTTGCAAATTAAAAAAAAAACCAAAACATTAATTTTCAAAGGGCTGTATCTCCCAAACTATTACAGATATGACATTAAAATTTTGGATGTGTTCGTTTATCTGGTACGTGAACAAGTGTGAATTTTTTTTAGAATTTTCTGAGGGGGTCATGTGGGGACCATTGGTTGAATTGCCATGGAATGACCCTTATAGGTCACAATTGTTCTATATACTCTCTATAAATAAAGAAAATAGGTTCCTTAACATAAAAAACCCAGAAAACGCAGACCAACTTAATTTAAGCTGTGGCTCACGGTCAGAAAATTATTTGGGGCTGTCCTCACACACACGCCGCCCACCTCACACAGCAGGTATATGTAAACCTTGCAACACCCATACCAACACCCATGATGAAATGCACGAGTGGTAATCATCACAGCCACACCCACTAAACAATTATTAAATTATGGTCAAAACAAAAAGAGGAATAAACAAACGAAAATGTATTTTGGCTCCTACAGTTGTGCTCTGAAAATATTCACATCTTTTCAACATTAATAACATGTAACCTTGCATTCAACCAGCAGCAGTAGCATTACTTCTGTTTTTTTAGCCAGAAAAACTAGTATGTTGGAGTGGTAAAGAAAACCACTCTGGTACTCCATGGTGTGTAAAACAGAAAGTTAATGAAAAAAAAAAGAAAATAAATTATTGCATGTCTTTGCGATATGAATATTGCATATGCCATTATCACAATAACAACATTTTTTTAGATATATTGCGCAGCCCTAATGGATATTTTAGCATTTATCACTTTATCCTTTTTATTTAAAGCTGCAGTGCTTCCTGGTTATTTTTAGCTTTAGTTTGTTGCCATTCCATACTGTAATTCCAGTGCTCTGAGAGGACATGAGACTTTTGCATCTACTCCTCTGTGCTTTCAGGTTATAGAAAATATGTGACGATCTAATTTTGTCGAATCACGGGTGTTTTCAGACAGGTAGTGGGGTTAAATATGTGATTGGCAGCTGTAATGACCTACTGCCGATCAAATCCTGTCAGATGCAACCTGGACATGACTCTATTGTTCTCATTCCTTAGAAAGATGTCATTTTGTTTCCCATATTAGCCAGAAATAAACCCAGGTTCATCTATATTTAGGCTATATTTAGTCTTGTGAGTTGAACTGATTTGAATTTGGCCTTTTTTCCCATTTATTTTGGCTCCTGCAGCTTTAAGCATGGTGGTTGAATTAAAAAAAACTAAGTCAAAACATTTTCAAACGACTACATTTTGATGAGGATCTGACATTAACAGCATGTGTTTAGTTCTGTTTTAGCCATCGAACACTGCTTACTTTTATTACTGGTGTCTTTGCCATCTGTCATTTTCTGTCATTTCTTTATATATTTCATCTGTTCTTTATGCATATCATATCTGTTCAGTCCAATTATTGTTTACAATCTATAAAAAGACCAGAAAGGTCATTTAAATGTGCAGCTTAAGCAAAGTGATTTATGTCAATTAACTGTTTGCTAAAGTTGTGTGATTGTGACCACCTTAACCTTACATTTCATTATACTGTTGAATTTGGAAACAAAACAATGTTCCTTTAAAATGTAAACAAATGTATTCATATATATTTGAAACAGACATTACAGCAATCAGATATAGTCAATGTATTGTACATTTTTCTATGTGGAATGTAGTAAATGACAATAAATATAATATTAGATATTATGAATATTCAATATTTTTAAGCAGCTCTAACTTTGAGCACAAGGAAATTATAGTACTTTCTGCCATTTCCTGATATACAGAAAGTGATTAGTCATTAAAATAATTAGCTGATAAAGAAAACATTTGTAACTTACAGTCCTAGTCATTATTAAAAGTGACTTAATGCATAATCCTTTAACCACAGGCATCAGTTTCTAAGGTAGGCAGTGGGTTATTTTACTTTTAACGCCTTACACAGAAATCTAGGAAGTCGCATTTTGTTTCCTCTCTCTGTAGTTGGTCTGATATCTGCCTTTGCACAAAGGCTATAAAAATGCGAGCTGGCCAGGACGGGGCTCTGCTCTGCTATTTCTATGGGGTGGCAGCTTGCTTGGCAGATCTGGCTGGCTTATTGGCACGACCTGGAGGCAACATGGGGGAGTGTTTGTTCTGTGTTGCTGTTGGACTAAGATAAAGCAGAACAGGCCTTTACGACAAACACATACACAAAACGCCTGCACACACAAATGCTGTTTACAGGCATACCGTACTGTGGACAGCGGCTTGTATCACATCTAAGGTTTCATTTGGGATAGGCCGCTTATATGCACCTACCTCAGTGCTAAATATAGTCTATGTGCACAATAAGAAACTAAAAGAATTTTGCTCTTTTAGGAAGCAACAGCTACACATGATGTAAACCTGCTGTTTGTTTGTTTATTTATTTTTACAGTTTTGACACAAAATCAAACAGATACCTGTAATTTATACTGTCTCTGCTGTAGTGCTGGATGGGAGCATTCATGCATCATTTACCTGTCTTTAAATTTCATTCTGAATTAACATAAGTGATGTGTAATCATATTATTCAGACTTTCTGAAGCACAAACAGGACCGCAGAGCTAAAGTAAGCAGTTCTTCATGGACTCTGAATCCTCGTCTCTACTCAGCGGTTTCTGTACCCTAAACATTTGGTGGTAATGTAAGCCAAATGGCCTTACACCAAGGCAGAAAATGTCCAAGGCCTGCTTTCATTTTCAATGAAGTACAGCTCATTACACGGCAGACGCATCATTATTTTAGAGCCAAAATAATACATAATAATACAAATTTAAAGGTTTCTAGGCAGTTACAGGTCTGATATGATTATTTGGAATACCTTTTTGCCATAGACTTGGAAGCAAAACACCCTTTTTATTTCATAAAATAGGAACTCATCACATTATCTATCATTATTGTTATTATTACATCTTGTGTATATTACATTAGTGCATAGAATGAAAACTGTTCAGACTATATTCTAGTTCATTCTACACTTCTTGGAATGTGGTAAATAACTACATTATGAATATCAAATTCTGAGAGAAAGAGCTGTCAAGAGTTGCTGTGGCATTTCACTTCTCTCACTCTTTCTCACAAATACACATTTGGGAAGTGTTGTATTATCAGTAGTTTTCAGCATTAATGCAACTATGAAACATTTCTGAGCTGTTATTTGTGAAGCAGACTGATTAAAACACCACCCCTCCAAGCAATAGGCTAAACAAGAGTGTCCAGTACAAGCAAGAAAAAGCGCGATTAAAAAGCAAAACATCTAAATTTTCACATTGACACAGTGGTTATGTTCTACAACCACAAATAAACACTGTGCGCTGACATTGTTGTGTAACCCTACAGACATGTTCAAGACTGATAAGTAAATACAGCCAAAGCAAACACCAA
This sequence comes from Sphaeramia orbicularis, assembly GCF_902148855.1. NCBI lineage: Eukaryota > Metazoa > Chordata > Actinopteri > Kurtiformes > Apogonidae > Sphaeramia > Sphaeramia orbicularis. The sequence goes on from NC_043970.1 coordinate 37,641,763, forward strand.
TGACGTACCATTTGAGAAGTGAGAAGAGGGGTACAAGTAATACAAGAAGTGAAAACATCTTAGATATTTTATTGTTTCACCTGTGCATGCTGAGTGATGTTATTGGCTGGAAGTACAAACTCAGGGTTTTTCCCACTGTTATAATGTTGACATCCAATACCTTATTGTGGGCACCACCTGAGCCAAAAAGATCAGTTTTTCTGGATGCTGTTTTTTTAATCATATGCTGCAGATTTTCCAAATTCTTGTAAAATAACACTGCTATAACAGACCAAAAAGATGTAAAATTATATATGTTCTATTGAAAACAGTGGGAAAATGTTATATATTTTACCTTTTCTAGTTGCTAGACAGTGTATGAAAATATGTTTACAGTGACACTAGTCCCATTTCAATCTGTGTTATACAGTATGTTCTGCTGCCACTATATGGTTTGGGTTTTTGTGATGTTGAATGACTTGTATTTACAACTGAAAATTTAAGCCAATTCAGAAGCAATGCAAGTGCATGACATATATCAGTGTTCAGCCAAACTATATCAATAGATGATTTTTGATCTATAATGCTGATCCCTAATGTCAGTATACTCACTCTTTCCTTGCTGAGGATATCATGCATAAATATTAGCTAGTCTTGTACGCTGGTAAAATCAACTAGAAGCCTGAACACATAATTAAATAGGTTCTAATATGATTGTGTTACAAGGTACAAGGATAAGTCAGATCAGTGACCATAGCTCACCTCTATCTCCTTGAAAGGAGGGGGGGTCTCTGGGCTGCGAGGGAAGAACACCAGTGTAAGAGTGATGATGAGGGCCAAGAGGAACACTGGGATAACCGTTAACCTGGTGAGATACAGACACAGTTCAGACATGTGATGGTAAAACAACTGTAAATGGGATGGTGTCATTTAAATATATTCCTATAAAATGAATGAATAGAATGAAGTAACGGATATTAACTTTTACATAACATAAGCTTTAATGTCAAATATGGTAGACAAAATATTTAGATCATTCACAAAGTTTACTGAAGTATAAGTTGTGTTTTGGTGACTGGTGTATTACTATATAATTACATAATCATTAGGGAAGCTTTGGCATTAGTGGCATGTTACTTCAAACTAGATTGTGCTTCTTTACATACAGTTTTATTTACAATGACACCAGATAGATCTTTGGGGAATGAAGAACAACAAAGTTCTGATACACAAATCTGTTCCCAGTATTAAGAATTTTCTCTAATCTTTAAGTTTTGATGAGATATGGGTGTATTTGACTTTGTATTGAGAGGTTTAGCGGTAAAAATATTGATATTTTGTGAAGTTTTTTAAACAACTCAGACATCTGAAATAAGAGCCTGGACATTAGAAGTTAATCCTCTGAAAGATAAGATAAGACTTTATTGATCCCACCATGGGGAAATTTCAGTTTACAGCAGCAAAATACAACACATCAATGCAAGAGAAAGACAGGTAGAAAAAAAAAAGTCTAGAAGGTTTAGACACCCCTACTTAAGAATTACCAGTATTGTACTTTAAAAGGTTGCGATCTATTGCTTGAAAAGTATATCATATATGTTGTGTAAAATATGCATCCTAAAAATTTATGTCTCACAAGTGTCAATGTACAAGCAAACAAAGAAAAACTAGTGATTGTCTCAGAGTGCATCCAGTAGGCTACAAAACATATATCTGCTGACTGCTGAAAACACCATATTGGACGCACTTTTTTTTTTTTTAATTTATTTTTATTTCTTGACATCCTAGTAAGTCATGCATATCAGCTCTCATCCACAAAACGTATATTTGCCTAAAACTAAAACACATTTGGTATTTAACAGCTGAGAATGCCTGTCATGTTGTCTATTCGCAGCTCATGTAACTCTACATTCTGCCAAAGTGTGTGAGTGTATGTGTGTGTGCTTCTCTTACTTAGCGGATGTTCTAAGCAACATCATCCCAAATAGGAGCGCCGCAATCCACACAACGGCGATGACAATAACACCCGTACCGACGTCCAACACATTATTTGCCATTTTCCCCGAACGCTTTAAGTGGTTTTCGTAAAAAACAAAACAAAACAAACAAAAAACACAGTTAATTTGTAACACAACCAAAGAAAGATTTATGTAGCTGCTGAAATCATTAGCTAATCAGTAGAGCACTTATTAGTTAGGCTAACTAGCTACAGTTTCTAGCGGTAAATGTTGACACCGGAGTGTTTGTCCTGACATTTTGAAGTAAAATATAAATTGTTCCTGTTGTTAATAACGCAAGTTCTTCATAAGAAGTCGTAAAATCGTCATTTGTCCAGGAATAGCAGCAGCTTACGCGACAGGTTAACCAGCTCCTGTTGCGTCTCTTGCTTCCTGGTAACAGCAAGCTGGAATGTCATTGGATACTGGGTCTTTAAAGTAGCCAATCAGATCAGGCGTTACTGAAAGAAAGGGGAAAAAGGCGGAAGTCAAAAATACAGCATGGGATTCACAGATTTGAGCTTTTTTTTCGTCAACTGCTTAACCATTTACAACCATTTCTATCTGTTATAGGTGTTTGTGTGTATAAAGTTAACAAAACATTTTTGTAGCTAAAATATATTTCACTTTAATGATTTAGTCTAACATACCGGTGCATTAGAGGTCAGAACATTATAGAAAAGTATGTTCATTGTTTTTGTACTGTATGTTTTATTTTATTATTTTAGTCTATAGCTGCAGGTTACTTTAAATAATTTCCTCTAGACCTTTTTTTTTTTTTTTTTTTTTTTTTTAAGAAATGTCCTCTGGAAACAGTGGAAACTCTCCATTTATTTCGTCCATTTCTTTCCTTTAGTGTTTGTGTTCTGTTTGGACTTTCCCCAGGCACCTGTCTCTATGAAGGGTGCAGTAGTTGATTCTGACCGACAGGGGGCTGGCCAGACCCGCGTTTTAACAGCGTGACTGGTGAAACGCGTGCGTCCGCGCGTGCATGCCAGTGCTACTTGAAATGATGGGGCCCGTGCGCGCTTTACTGGAACAGGACATGTTGCCTTTATGTGCCGCTCGTAACATACACATATGTAGTGTTACGTAGGGATTCTGTAATGATCTGATATCGGTGTTTGCTATGTGAATAGAATAGAATAGAATAGAATAGAATAGAATAGAATAGAATAGAATGCCTTTATTGTCATTATACATATGTACAACGAAATTGTAAGAGACAACTCTCTAGTGGTGCGTAGTGCAAACAGTTTAAAGAAGAAGAAAGAAAAGAGTAAATATATATACAGAATAAAAACAGGCATGTCACCAACCAAGAAACAGTAGAGATAAGTATATAATGCACTTTGATTGCACTCCCTCAGAATCAGTGGTTGAATTATTACATAGTACATAATACATAGTAATTTAACTTGAAGGGAAGATGCAAATAAAAACCAAAAAGGAAAAAAAACAGGGCTTTGTTACAGTCTTTTGTCTGTTTTGCTTGAATTATCTTCACATTTTTTAGTTTCTCACAATCTAATGTTATGTGCACACAGTTTATTGTTTCATGTCAGTTATTTTTGTTTTTGTTTTGTTTTGTAAGTTAAATCTTTGGGTTTTATGTACAATATATGGTTATGTTTCTTAAAATACAAAAAAAGACTTTCTCCATAGATGCCATTGCTTGAACTATGGCTCCTCCTCTTGTAGGCTGCTATACTTCCTGAATAACTAAACAAAACTTAAATGAAATGAGTAAATTCCCTAAATGAAGTTAATAAATAACTATTCATATGGATTTTATCAGGTGTTTTTCCTCGGATGCATGTAAATCCAGTAGTTTATAAGCAGAACAAATACTAAATTTCACTGTATTTTATTTATTTTGTCAGGGTCCATGGACAGAAAACAGACTAAGAGTCCAGATTAAAGATGCTCTGTGTTAGATTTTATATTTAACCTTAAAAACTGCAAATATTTCCTGTCATCTTAAGTCAGTTTTGGAAGACACTTCCCTGGCAGTTTCACATCACACCCTAACACTACAGCTTTATTCTCCCAGAACACTTGGATCAAAACAGAATGATTAAATAAGACGCTTTTTTTTTTTTCTTCTTTGTTTGATTCGCATCCATCAGCTCACTGGTCTGGAATCGCAGGTATCCTCAAAGCACTCCCAACTTGGACGCGCGCACACACACGCTCTCCTGGATTGTCATATTTCCCACGGACACTGGAAGGCATCAGCAGCCCGGTGTTGGGAAAAACGGGGGAGCGGAGATGGAGATGGAGGTGGGAGGGGCTTGGCATGGCTGACGTCAGCGGCTGTGTGGAGGAGTATAGGCTGTGCTGTCAGCCCAGTGTCAGTCTGATGAAGATTGGCATGCAGGTAAGCTGTCATTCATTTTCAATGTCAGTGCATGGGAACAGGGCTTTACCACTTCAGCGTCCTTTTTTCCCCTTTTCCCCCCCTTCATTACAAAAGGCAGGACATTATTCATACAGGCAGACAGCCAGCCAGGCCAGAGTGAGAGAGGGAGAGGGAGAGAGGGAGGGAAAGACAGACACATAGAGAGAGAGAGAGAGAGAGGGAGGGAGAGGAAGAGAGAGAGAGAGAGGGAGGGGGGACGCAGTGGAGGGGGAGAAAAAAGAGAGAGGGAAAGGAGAGGAGATGCATTTTTGTGCTGGACTGACTAGTGGATTTTTTCCCTTTTTGCTTCATGCAGCGTTTGGATTGTAAAAAAAAAAAATTATATATATGTCTTGGTAATATTTACGTTGCAACTAGTCTATTTTAGGAGTGCGTTGTTTTTTGTCCCCGCGGTTGTATTTGTGCAGAATGCATGAATTTAGTGACAAATAATAACAGTAGTAGTAGTAGTAGTGGTGGTGGTGGTGGTCGAGTCGGAGGAGGACGAAGAGCGCACAGGGTCTAAGCGGCGTTTTATTTGCACGTCTGTTTGTCAATTTTACAGCAAAATGTCACATCGTATCCTGACTGATGTGTTATTCTGTAGATAGATTCCTACGGTGTTGTCTTTTTCATGCCTGTGCACTTTTTTCTTCTAATGTTGAACTTATGTGTTGGGTTGTAGTCGCGCAAAAAAAAAGAAAAAAAAAAAAAAGGCGTGGGTAAAGATGTAGCAGAGGTGTGTGTTTTCCCTTGAAAAAACAACCTGAGATTAGTTCACATGTATGTTGTTTTTAATAATAAATTGCATTTTAGACAGTAGTGCATGTGTTAAATATTCTGTTTGCAGCAAAAATATAAACTTAATTTATAGTATTTGTGTAATATTAGAAAAAATGTGATTTTTTTTTTTTTTTTAGATCAGAATGCTGTTTTAATTTATATTTGCTTAATTAGTTTTTTATTTTAATATTCAGGAGAATAAAACTGATACAAGTATAATGTGAAGCGGCAAAAAACTTATTATTCTGGCTTAAAAAGGCATAAAAAAAGAGTCTCAACCTTCCTGTATTTTCTCTTTGATTGCAGTAACTGATGTAAAAGCTATCTTCATCTCAGCCAGGTTTAATGTTTACTCTCAGCCTCTACCCTGCCCTGCAAAAAAAAAAAAAAAAAAAAAAAACCTCCATAGACTGAACACTGGCCTTCTTTGTGTGCCACTCACCACTTTCTATTTCAGATGACTGGTTTATTCCACAATTGACTGTTTCACTCATAGGAGACGTTTGACTGGCACAAAATGCCGTCAGTGTGATTTGACAGAGCGTGTGTCTCTCCAAAAACACTGTGGCTTCTGTCGGATTTTGATTTTAATGATGTTGCAATTACAAGGGGTGTGTGTTTTCAGGTGGTTTGCAGTGTTTTTGGGAGTTCTGAGTCAGTTCATCTTTGTCATCTGGATTTATATCCCTAAAAATCAGTGCAATCCCTTGTTCGTACCTGCACAGAGATCAGAACACTTTGAAATATAAATGGAAAAGTTACACAGCAAATACTTTAATTACTTTATATATGTTATGTACATATATGTCTATATGTTATTTTCATTTTATTTTTCTGTACAGCACTTTGGTCCGCTGTGGTTGTTTTAAAGCACTTTAAAAATAAAGTTGGATTGGATACTTTTACACTTTTATTTTTGTTATCGTAAATCAATTTTAAGATGCTATTAATGCATATTGTTAAGTCTGCTGCACAGTTAAAGCTCCTCTCCTGCAGCTAAGACTACAGCCAGTGTAATGGGAGTACATTAGCTTAATTAAATATGCCTGAACCATTTGTTTACTAATCATCTGCTTCCCTGAGAAATCACAATGGCGATTTAGACCACTTTAGCTCCCTCCGTCAGACACATTCGGCAGGTGCAGAGAACTGAGCGTAAAAATCCCACGAGGAGCTAAACTTGCACCCCCTCTGAAAGTGAATGCTTTGAAAGACACTGTTGTTGTTGCTGTGAGCTGCTGTTGAAAGACCAAAAGAAGGCCTGTTACCTTTTACACTATTCAAATGATTGTGTACCTTTTGTCAGCGTCTCAAAGTGGATGATTCAACCGGGAATAAATCTCAACAGGGCTCAGACACACATTCAGACACATGTAGGCTTACCATGAGTCGAAACGCATCACCACCAATCACCCTTAGTGATGTTTGTTCTTTGTTGTGATGTACCCCACGCGGCTCTACATATTGTCAGATAGGGATAATGCTAATTTAGTTTATCCCCAAACCCTGCTGAGATCTTAATTGATGATTTGTGTCATTGGACAAGCAGCCAGGAGGCATATTTGAGACTGCGAAATACTCCGCCACTATTTGCATATTTCCATTCCTACTATATGGGTAAATTACATGATGAGGTTTGACGCTGTGCATTCCTGCAGCTTTTGGGGGATAATCACTGATAAAGCGATTCAGTCACACTAAATGAAGGAAGTAAACAGAGCGCGGAGAGCATATGTTACAAACCAATTTAAGCATTTATATTTGGCCATAAAGCAATTGAGGAAATTAAACCACACGCAAATGTCTTGTCATTTCCTCCGCCTTTGATTCTAATTCTGCCCTGCGTGGTGCCAAAGAAACCGATACGTCATTTTTGCTGACAAGATTTTTTTTTAATTCTCTCAGATTTGTAAGACTAATAGGACTTTCTTTCCAAGCTACTTTCACTTTGCAGTCACATTGTGAGATCTCTAATTGATTTTGACAGCCTCACGTTTTTAAAATCAGGCTGGAAAATAAAGAGAGGGCGAGGACGTTAAGAATTATTCATAAGGCTTTAGTCTGCCGGGGTATCCTCAGCGGAGTGCATCTAGGTCCTGTTCCGGGCCCGTGAGCAATGTGATGTAGGGTAGGTTTCTCATGTTCAATAGTGCAGCAATCCTTAAGACAGTTGTGTTGTGTTGCATGTTTTGGCCCCGTCTGGGCCCTCGCAGGTCATGCCCACTAAGCTCGCTTGATCCCTATTGCTCTCAAGAGGAGGCAGAGGCCTGTTTATACCGTCAGACAGCTCAGCTTAAGGACACCCCTTGCATGCTTACCCTTGCTCATTCCACAGCCAGTGCTGCGTTGGCATGGCTCTAAGTAAGCCACCAGGGAGCGAGGTCGGGGAGAGATGGATTGGCTTGATTTATGCTCCAAGAAGAGCAGCAGGCAAATTTAATGATCCTCCATACTGTCAACATCACGGAGCTTTGTTTTAGGAAGGACAGAGAGATGCCATGAAAATACAAGGCTGTTAAATCCTGTGGACATCTTAAGCAAGTAATTATTTCTCGCTGTTGCATTATGAAAATCTATTCAAACTTTAAAAACTTTACACCTCATCTAGAAAAATCAATCACAGATCACTTCCAGATGATATTGTAATTTGCAGACAACGGGGAAATGTGAGGGTTTTACCACATTTGACAAATTGTAAAAACCTGATGTTGTTGTATTCCCACAGCTTTTATTGTTTCGCGGTTACACCAAGATCCTTTTACTGATTGCACATTAGCTGTTTGTACAGAAATTGCGTACAGGTGACATTACAGATAAATCCTTTTTATAGATCTTCTCTAATGAGCATATGTTCAAAACACTTTAGGACAAATCCTGTCTTCAGTCGCCTCACTACACACCATATGATTACAGCAGCATGTTCTCTTGATATGGCTTTACTCGTATTGTATCTTTTGAACCGTCTTGTGCTGAATAAAAATACCTTCACACAGGAAAAATCCATTTAAATCCTCACTATGTTATTCAGTAATTGATTCGTCTTAGCACATCTGAATCAATTGGACCTGCAGACTGTAGTCCTTCGCCAAACTTTCAGAAAAAGCTCCACTCCAGACAATGTGATGGTCCATAAAAAGGAACGCCGCAGCATGGAAGAAGTCATACAAAGACTTGAGTCATTAGGTAATGATTTTAGCATCAGTACTCTGATTGCATTCCTTTTTTTAGACAGAGGAAATGAAAAGTCAGCAGGGACACATTCCATAAACTAAGTCGAAGTCATGGCGTAGAAAGGACGAGGCCAATTCGGCTTTAGTTTTTCAGCAGCAGGATGCACATGCACACATATTCACACACAGGTACAGTGTTTATTGTGGGTGAAATGCATTTTAAAGATGTATAAGAAGCATGTTTTCTTCCCCCTCGCTAAGTCTTCATTATTCATGCCTTTTTTTTTTTTTTTTTGCTTTTGATGTCATTATTTTTGCACTAAAAACAATTAAAATGTATTATTTTTAGACATCAATGGTTATTATTCAAGGATCAAGCACAAAATCAAATTAGTAACAGCTTATTATATATTCTGCATTTAAAGACCTTTAACAAGACTCTGAACCTCATTGTGCCTTTGTTTCTTATCTCTGGTGGAATGTAGATAATCCTAATAAATTAGTAGAGCTTCACACAGAGAAATATGAAGCCTCCCAGTAAATCCTGAATTTATTATATTTGAGAGTCCTGGTAACAGCTGAGCTCGGTGAGGTTCAAAATATTTGATTTGAATTCAACAGCAGATCATAGCAGAGAAAATCCCACCAAGCACAGTGTGGCTGCATATTTGTGCTTCACTCGAAAATGAATAAATGTATGGGACAAAAAGGATGTAGCAGCTACTGAGAATCTCCCACGAAGTAATGCGCTTTAAAACTTAGTCAAGAGCTGTCACAGTTAACTGCAAGTAAAACGTCATTAGTGCTTTTGGCCTCCACGCCACGTACTTTTTAAAATACATGTACGTAAAACATTTGATTTTATTTAAGAAGCAAACTCCATAGAAGTCTCAGTACAAGATTAAGATAAAACATGCAGGGTAGACGAAGAAAACTAAAAGTAATAACTACAGGGTGTCCTCCACTCCCCGTTGGCCCGCAGAGACATGTTTTTGGTTGGAACTTGACTAAAAATGAGCATTTCTGCTTATTAAATTAGTGTGGGCAACTAATAGTAGCCTCTTCTATTGGAAAAACTCAAAAAACACACCTTAAAAAATACTAAAATGCATGTTAATACAGCAGTTGATTTTATTCAAAGTGCAGACCCAGTACACTTTAAAATTAAGATTAAACACACATTAGGTCGAAGAAAACTAAAATTAAGCATCTATATGTTTTTCCCCATTGGCCTATTGAAGACTAAAATGCAGCAGAGGCATTTTTTGGTTATTTGGCAAAAAAGTTAGCATTTTTGCTAATTAAATTTGATTGAGTGACAATAGTTAGCCTCTTCTATTGGAAAAACTCAGAAATACACAACTTAAAACATGCAACATTTGATTTTATTTAAAGTGCAGACCCAGTACGCTTTAAAATGAAGATTAAACAAGCATTAGGTTAAAGAATACTATAATTAAATAACTATGTGTTTTTCTCCATTGGTCTGTTGATGACTAGGGTGCTGCAGAGGTATTTTTTTGGTTGTTACTTGACAAAAATTTGCATTTTTGCTAATTCAATTGGTTTCGTTGACCATTGTTAGCCTCTTTTATTGGAAAAACTCCAAAATACACACCTTAAAACATGCAGTAGTTGATTTTATTTAAAGTGCAGTCTCCCAGTACACTTTAAAATTAAGATTAAACATGCATTAGGTTGAAGAAAACTAAAATTAAACAACTACACTACATGTTTTTCTCCACTGGCCTATTGAAGACTTGGGTGCTGCAAAGGCATTTTTTTGGGTTGTTATTTGACTTAAAGTTAATTCAGTTGGTTTGGTTGACTCTCCTTAGCCTCTTCTATTAGAAAATACATACCTTAGAACATGTTAAAATACATCTTCATACAGCTGCTGATTTTATTTAAAGTGCAGACTCCCAATTTACTTTAAAATGAAGATTAAACATGTATCAGGTTGAAGAAAACTTAAATTAAACATCTACATGTTTTTCCCCATTGGCCTGTTGAAGACATGCTTCAGAGACATTTTCTGGTTGTTATTTGACTAAAACTTAACATTTTTGCTAATTAAATGGTTTGGGTGACTAATGTTAGCCTTTTCTATTAGAAAAACTCATACATATGAAGCTCAAAAAATAAATATTTCTCCTGCTTAGATTTTTACCCTGACTTTGACATTGAATGTCACATTTCATGATTAATGGCTTTGATTTCTATGCTCAGTGATTCTGATTTATTTATTACTTTGATGTAGCATTAAAGAGTCTCCCTGTTTTTAATAAAGTGACTGTAGTCAGTTTTGGATGTGCATAGTGTGTTTTCAATGTCTAACTTTTAGGGTTAGAGGGCTCTGGTCATCTTTTTCCCTGCTCCAAACTATCATTAAAAGCCCACTATCAGTCACCCCCTTACATTTTTACAACATGTAGAAAATAGCTCAAAGACACATGAAACAAGCTGATGAAGTCAAGGTGTAATTTTAGTTTCACAAATAATAGAAACCTCTCACTTTTAAGTGGCTTGAAGTCTTTATTTTTCATGGCTGTAGAGAAGTTTTCAGCTGTCTTCAGCTTAAAACACTTACTGTGCCTAAAATGTTGAACTGCAATCCAAAACACAAGGAATCGAAGTTTTAATTTGAAAAAGATGGAATGAAAATGTGTGTTAGATGGGTGTTCTGAGGGGAGGCGGTAATGAGGAGCTTTCAGGAGTGACTGTGACAAATTTGGCAAAATAAGTTTTACCTCACTTTATTTGCACGTCTTATTTTATCCGTTTTTTTTTTTTTCTTTCCTCAAATGTCCCTCCGTTCTGCAGGTACTGTACCAGCTGTTTTGCTGCGCTGCAGTGCTGTTGGCAGCAGGAAAGCTGTTGTTCCCCCTCTCTGAGTCACAGTAACTTTTATGGCCAAGTAGAAGACAAACATAAAATGTTACAGCCAAGAACACTTTGTCAGAAGATATTTTTGCGAACATTTAGGAAACCTCTATCACCTTTTTTTAAGTGGCATTACATTTGGCTTCCTGAAGTCGACTCTACATTACATTTACACCTCTATTAATATACAGATTAGCTGAAGAGACTCATGGTAACGTGTGAAAAGGATGCAGTTGAGATGAAAAATTGGCCTTTTTGAGGATACTGTTGCCTTTTAAAAACACCCTATTTGATTATTGGCAGAGCAGTCCATTGAAGCCTGAATAAAAATGCAGCAATGCTAAAGTTGTGACCTCCAAAAGGCTATTTACTTGAGCTTGCTTCCATTTTTCAGACTCCTCTCCGAAGATATTATTCAAGTGTGTTGCTCTTTCTGCCACTCATCTCATCTGAATGTTTCAGCCTATTGCACTCCAGGACACCATTGATCTGAAGGACAATATTTTCCCTCCATCTATAGCACCTCCTTCATTTCAACATTAAGCTCTGGAAGGAAAAAAAGAAAAAAAGAAAAAAAGAAAAAAGCATCTTTCTCTTCAAACCCATTTGTGTACCTTGCTGTTAATCTTCAAGTGGTCTTCGCAGATGCGTGATGAAACACTTGTTATAAGCTCTTGGCTGAAACAGCGGCTTATCAACAGACTTTAGTAAAAGCATTGTACAGTGGCAAGGGCAAAATAATTTGCCTTAATGCATTTTAGTGATCGCTCTTATTAGCTGCAAATGACTTCCTTTATGCAGTCCTGTCCCCTACTATAAAAGTGCCATGATTTTATGGCAGCGGGGGGTTCAGTCGAAGTGCATTTCATTTTCCCTGAGAAGGCTACATCTTTCACAGTATTTCATATGACACACGCTCTTAAAATATTAAAGCAGTACTATACAGTTTTACTCCTGTATTATATTTCATTAAGGCTTTTGGCAACCTGCATGCTTTAGTGCTGCTGGATTTTGAAGGCTCATAACAGCAGATTTTAGTGCCTAAAGGATCCAAATGCCCCTGACTGTGCACTGAAACACAAGGTCCCATGTTACTTTGGATTTAACTGCTAGCTTTTAGCTCCAGTGTAGCTAATGCTGCACTGTACGGCGCATTACATGTGTGATGTAAATACAATAAGAAAATAGCGTGTTGTATCCCAATTCAGGCTTATTTTAAATGATGTCATGTGTTGTAATATGTTTAGTATTTCATTTTGAATTAAATTACAACGGATGGACTGTGAATGTGATGCTTCACAATCGAAGTATAACTCTTGCAAAACATGCATGGTTTGATTATTTGTCACAACAAATTACAGCATGTCTGTAACATTTTCCATGCTTTTATTTCATAGAGTACATTTTCAAAGTCATCTCAGTGCAATTTAAATGTAGTGTTGTCAAAGTATAAAGCAGAGCCACATCTAAAATGTCCTTAAAATGCCTTTTGAAAGTGGGGAATGCATTTTAGATGGAGTAAGTGCTTGAGTTTTACAAATGAAAAGAAATTAGCTTTGGTAAAAAAAAAATTAAATAAAAGTTTTTTTTTTTTCTCAGGCTAGTGTCCCATTTTGCACACTGATTACAAAGTAAGAGGGTCTCGGATCCTCCTGGGAGTTGACACTCTCAATTTCAACCAGGATCCATGACATGACTTACAGTCTGATAAACATATTTGCGAAAATGTAATTTCTTCAGAGTCTCGGCGTGATTATACCGAGCATCAGCTGTCTGTATGAAACACAGGGAAAGCAGTGCTCTCCGGTTGTATTCATTGTCCTTTCTTCATCCTCTCCTCACTTCATTACATTCAGAACATTATGACTTTGCTGAGAGTGTAAGGGAAAAGAGGCTGACATTAACCTGCAGTTTAAAGCTACAGTATCAGTCCACATCCATATTCATTTGTTCACATTTGTTCTTTTATATCAAGCTTTGAAATGATCACAGCACCAACACCTACATGACGAGATCCGCTCCAAGAAAATGTTCTGTTTTGTGCTGATGTTTGGTGTGAAATCTGAAAATCTGGCAGCGCTTTTAAAAGTAATTCGGCATTGTTTGTCAAAGCTGTCTTCTGGACAACACCGAGCTTTGTTGACTAGTCTCAGAGCGCTCGAGTATCATGTTTGGCCTGAAGCTGAGACTCTGCAAGTAATCATGAGTCAACTCCGGCAGTCCGAGGGGGGACGTGGACTGAGTAATGGGTGACAGAGGTTTCCGGATGAGTGTGAAGATGACGTGTGCACTCCTGAGTCAGTCAAATGTGGTTTTAGTTAGAGGTTAGGAAGACAATCCTCCTCCAGACACGATCCATTTATAGTTACGCACTCATGCTGAATATGTATATGTAAATTACTGCATTTGTGTGTTTATATAACTCCATTTGCTCTATTCATTAATTATATTCCATTTTCTTTCCTCCTTTTACTTTGCGCTACAGTGAATTAAAGTTTCCATGTCATCCGAAGTACCTTAGAGCGGCCGTGAAGCACGTTTTGTTCCAGAAAGCATGCTGACTTATTAAACCCTCTTAAACTCTGCTTCCAGGCTGCCACATTCCATCACATAAAACTTTGATTTATTGCAAAATGCAGGCCAAAACAGTTACAGAAAAATTAAATTACTGTCGAGTCTCTGTTTCCTATGATTCGCGGTGGCAGGCACATAATTTGTCAAAGAAAGCTGTGCTGTGTTAAGTATGTTTGTACAGTGGTGCGGGCTAACCGCACACCCTGCTCTGATTTTAGAAGTGGTAATATTTAATGACTCTACAACATGCGTCTGATTTGCGAGTGCCTGACTCCCAAGCACCACTCCTTTTCGTGTTACTGTCCTTTCTGATTTGCTGCTGCCGACAAGACCCAAGGCATCGAGTCATGTTGCCTTTCAAGTCAGAATGTAAACATGTCAGATTTCTGGAGTGTGTGAAGAGTCTCGGGGAGTGAGCGTACAATTATCATAACAGACACATGGCTGTAAATGAATCTAAGGAGATAGCAGTTTACCGCAGCAGCTGCATGGATAGATGTATCAAGAAATGCATGTCAGAATCTGTCATAGCTTTATTTTTACTACTTAAACACTCACTCATGCTCATACATTATACAACTCACCCAAAAATATAACAAGGCATATCTGTGTTACTGTATGCTTAATCAAAACAATATTCCAAGTACATAATCTGGGGCTGCAGACATGATTCCACATGTTAATTGCAGCACTGTGAAGTGTATGAAAAAAAAAAAAAAAAAGAAAAAAAAAGCAGCCCGAACCCCTTTTTCTTATTCGTATCGAGAATTCTTTCCACTACAAAGAATAATTACTTTTCCCAACTCCTGCGCCATAATTGGTTACCACTCTTTTATCTTATCTATGTGCGCATAATTATCACAGTCATCATATTAGATTATTTCATGCATAATAAATGAACTCAAACTGTGTGTGGGGTAATTAGCATGTTAGGATATGTGCCACGATAAGAGGTTTGCTCTTGCACAGATATTGTTCAAGATGTTCCTGAAAAGTGAGGAATGCAAAAAGGAATTTAGTCATTTAAAGAAGTAGTTTAACATTTAGCAACACCGTAGCGTGTCTTTTGAGAAATAGTCGTGTTTCTGTCAAATTTTCGCCGTATTTTGTGCAGGAGCCAGAACAAGACATAGGAGTATAATGGAGACTATTGTGAAAGACAGATCAGTGTGGTGCTTGACTTTGTCAGCTGTCTGCTACATAGATCTCGGCCAATTCATATGACAGATGTTCTACACTTCACTCGAGTTTTGATTGGCTTGTGTTGATATAAAAGGCCAAATGTTCTCTAAAATAGTTGTAAAGTTTTGTTTCCCCTCCATGCAGCTTACATATTTGAGCATTTTCTTTCTTTAATTCTGACTCTCATTCTTTCATTTCATTCAAGTGTATCTCAGCTCAATGTGAATAACCGTCCTTGGTGATATTTTCAGATTACATTTGAGTTAAAAAGCGATTTGAGCGTCTAAAACGACACTAAAGGCATAACCTTCCTAATGCGGGTAATGCAGACTGACAGCAGTGTCTCCTTCGATTCAGATGAGGTAAACCTGCTGCTGGATGCTGTTTCAGTTTAAAGCTGCCCTGCTTGGAAACATTTCAGTTGTTATTTAATGATGGGAGCCTATCAGGGCCAAGTCCAGTTATGATCTTTTGCCTGGGGTTTAGTCTGAAAGTGCCTATAAAACCAAGGAGTTCTGAAAATGCAATAAGCTGCAATTTTACTATGCAATTAGAGTCGAATGCACACAATATCAATATCAAGCATCAGTAAATAGAGGGAAATGCAAGCTTTAAACCCAGTATTCTTGGTGCTTTGATGAAAAATCAGCAGTGATGAAGAATTTATGATCTTGCATGTCCACATTTTCATTTCAAAGGTTTTAAGAAGTTAAATGTATAACTTGAAAACATGCGGCCACCCTGATTTCAACTGATTGATGTGCATCAGTGCTTCTCATTTGTCCATGTCTCAGATTATAGATGCATGAAAACAGGCTGACAAAAAAACAAATTTGGACGTGCTGCCTAACACATTCAGGATTTCAATCACCATTTTACCAAAGAGGGAGGGAGTATTAAAAGTTGTCAGCAGCATCTCAGTCGCTGACTTTTTTCACTGCTAAAAAAAAAAAAAAAACAAGAACAACTTCTTTGATGCCAAATGTTTCAGTTAGAGTTTTTTGGCCCTCCAGCATTTTTGGCAGTCACACCTTTTATTAACCTGAGCCAAAAGGCTGTAAAACACAAACATAATGAGCTATTTTCAGTGCTGAGATTTTTTTTTTCTTTTTTTTTTTTTTTTTTTTTTTTTTTACTTTCGGTGAGCTGTTGAGGAGAAAATCTCATATTCTGAAGGTGATGAAAACCATTATTTAAAAACGATGAGGGCTGTCAGAGTTCATCACTTAAATTCAATATAACTCCTACTATCTGCAAATGACATCTGAGTGGAGTATGCTTGAGGAAGAAATGCTCATGTGTCATTTTCTGTGTAAGGTAAATACTTTTTTTTTGTGTGTACACATCATCAACTATTTAAGTGCATATTATTCCCACTGAGTCTCCATATGGTAGATGCATACGATTTCCAAATTAAACGAATAATAGACTCTGAAAATGATCAAAACCTTCCAAATGCAGAAGTTTCCAGCATGATGGAGCATCCCCGTGGAATTCATAACAAACTTTTACAGTCATGGACAAAAAAGAGCTGAATTAAAAGGAAAAAAAAAGACATGGAGTGGAGTCATGCACCCACTCACATCTCCCACTCCCAGTGTAACTTCATAAAGGTTCATCTTTAAAGGGTGATGATGATTCTGTGCTAAAAGCGAGTTACAAACAGCTGCCGAGCCGGCAAATCTGGCGGCTTGGATGCTGCTACATGACGAGCCCCTGACTGGGTGAGGAGAGAGCTTTCCCACCACCACCCCCCCTTCCAACCCCATCCACCCCCCCTCCACATATCTCCTCCGGTCAAGGTCTCGATACCCCGGTGGTATGTCAGTGCCCGTCTCCCTGCTGGCACCACTTTGGCATTGCTACAGAGTCAGTGTGGTGCAAATGGGAGGTTGAAATGCGATAGTGCTGATTGCAGGTCAGATTTATTTGTTTAGCTTTAAGTGAATACACTGGAGGTGTCTGTTGGGAGGGGGGGTTTGTTGGTGAACTGCTCCTTTGTGCCTTAAGTAGCATTAGATTGTTTAAATATTGGAGTGATAAGTCTTTGAAATGTGACTTTTTATAGAAATGTATTTTCCCCTAAACTACAAAGAATGTTTGTCTTTATTCTCTCTTTAAAAAACCTTTCCCTTTAAAGCTACTTTGATTCGAAAATACAGCTGTAGTGATAACTAAACTGATGTTTATCGCAACTGGATTTCCCCAGGATATTATTGCACTGGGAAAAATACCCCTCTAAAAACAAAAATTTTAAAAAAATTACTACAAGATACAGTCACGGACAAAAATAATTAGACCACCCCTTGTTTTTTTTCAATTCCTTGTTTATTTTAATGCCTGACACAACTAAAGGTACATTTGTTAGGACAAATATAATGATAACAACAAAAATAGCTGATAAGAGTTTAACTTCAGAGCTGATATCTATCCATTTTCCATGGTTTTCTTGATAATGACCAAAATCAATTCAGTTCTTACATCAATAGCTATGGCATTGTACTGATAAAAATAGTGCTTTTAGGCGTTCCATGTTTTCTTTTCTGTCTGTTTTAGTCACATGATACACACAGGAGTTAGTATTTGATTGTATAACCATTGTTTTTGATTAATTTTGATGGTCTAATATTTTTTTTTACTGTATTTTTCCTTGAATTAAGCAAAAAAAAAAAGTCTGCCAATGGACCAAGTGAAAATTATCTTGGTAAGATTTTTTGAAATACGTCTTATATGTTTTATTTCAAGTATGATGAGATATTTTGACTAGAAATGAAAAAAAATACACTTAGATTTTGATAAGATTTGGATTTTTTTCTAGTCTGTAAAAAAAATGTTTGGAACCAAAATAACTTCTGCAACATCCTGACATACACATAGTGGCTTTAATCACCAATTAAATCTGACCCACAGTTGGATTTTATTGGTTATTTAGGTTTCACATGATGGTTGGACCAAAGGACGTCATCAGATGAAGCAGTTACCGTACGACAATGTTCACGTGGGAACGTTGTAAAACATACAATACAAATAGACAAACGGATGTACAGTAAAAATAGATGCTGGGTAAAATGGCCACTAATGTAATGATAGTATTAAGTAGAGCTGGGTAATATGGTCCCAAAATGAAATGTCAGTTTTGTTCAATGTTATGGATGATTTGATTTTAATCGATTAAGTTCTGGATACAGGAACTGAAGACCAAACATAATTGAAAAAAACACTTTCTTTTCTAAATCTGTCTGCTGTGTACAACTGGAGAACCACTTTCATGTTATTGTATCATAAGAAGTAAACAGGTTGTATTCTGAATGTTTGTTGAGGAAGAAAAGCCTCTAGTGGAATAACTTTTGAATGAGGTATTTTTTTAATAACTTTCAAGTTGTAAAACCTCACTTAAATTAAATTAATGTGATATATTACCCAGCTGTAGTATCAACTCAAACTGTCAAATAACTGAGTTTTATGTGTAAAGGCTGATGAAAGTTGGTTATTTGTGGTTTCAAACTATTCTCCCTTGTCAGAATACGTCAAACAATGACCAAACAGTAAAATATTCAATAAATGTATAGGTGTAACATCTAAAACAAGTAGAATGAACATTTTATTGTCAACCTCAATGTATACAGGAGGAAAATTGACAAAATAAAGTTTAGTCAAAAGAAAAATATTTATAGCAATAATTATTGTCACTGTTTTTTTTTTTGTTGTTGCCCTAACTTGTTCCTTATTTTGTTGTTGTTTATTACCCGAAAAACCTTTTATCAAGGTTACTTATTCCTTCATTAAGTCAAATTTCCAGGTTCAATAGGCCAAAATCAGAGGAAAAATTAGAGACTGACGATGACTGGCTATTGCAGCTGTCAATCACCAACATATTAAACCTGCCCCACTCTGGAGAGACCTGTAATTGGTTGGAATTTCTAAAGAAAAGTAGGTTAATTGATAATTGAAACAATTTTTTTCCAATAAAATTGACAAAATCAACATTATGATAACCATAGTGTACTTCGACAATTTGGTAAAGCAGAAGAAAATGTCAGATTGAAAATCTTAATGTTAGTTGCTAAAAATAATTATCAAAATAAATGTCTAATTATTATTTCTTTTGGGTTTTAAAGATTGATCTTTGGTCCTGAGTGAAAGTTCAGACCATTATTAATGGCCTTAAGTTATATGTACAAATTTAAAAAAAGATATTAAAAAAATACAAAAACAAAATGTAAAGTGCTTAATGCAATATTCACAATTTTCCTAATGTCCATTTTCAATCTGACAACTCAATCAAAATCATACAAAAGATGAAATGCTATATTGTGCTCTCGTGGTCAGAACATGACGAACCACAGAACATTTAAGAAATTAAGAAACATCAAAATAGTTAGAACGAAAAAGTATTTCTTCAGTATCAACACATGTATATGAATAAAATTAAGTACAAAATTAAAAATTAAAACATTTTGCAAGTGTTTTAGCTGAGAATGAACAAAGGAATAAACTGTATATCACCATTGTATGCCATGATGTTAGTGATGATGATACGTTCAGGTCCATAAGTATTTGGACGGTGACATAAAAATGGAAAATGGAGGGACAGGGTTTAAAATGACTGTAATTCCTTAACAGTTTATGCAATATCCATGTTAAACCAGTTGAATTAAAGCTGAAAGTCCACACTTCAGTTACATCTTAATTGTTTGATTTCAGAGCCATTGTGTTGCTGTACAGAGGTAAACTGACAACACTTGTAGCTGTCCAAATACTTATGGACCTGACTTTACTCTGTCCATACCAATACCCATCAGGACCACATGGATGATCTTTATGATGTTATGTCTTTAGGATGTAACTGACCAGTGAAATAAACTCCCCCAAAGGGTGTTCTTATTTCCAGATAAAGGTCAGTGGGTAGATCAGGGCTTTTTGACTATATTTTGCCATAGGCCAAGTTGTGGGAATGTTACGGACTGTGGGCCTTCATGTTTTCAACATTTGTATTTAACTGTTAGCCTGTTGTGTTAAATTTTAGCATAATACATACCATCATAGTAACTGCTGGTTTATAGTGCAAGTACTAAATGTAAACGTAACATTTAAAACAATTTTTAACCATCAGTAATGCTTTGTTCTTTGAATCCACCATATTTTCATATTAAAGGAGTGATATTTTGCGTTTTTTAAATGGAATTATGCATTTTAAAACATTTCCCTGTGGTCTACATAAACTGTAAATGCTATGCTTGGGTCTGAATTCTTCATTAATTCAACTCCACAGGTCCATCTTCAAACCTATTTCTGAGTAATGACACCAGAAAGGTCGTTTTGAGCGCTGGCCCTTTAAATGCAAATGAGCCACTTCATACCCCACCCCCTCCAGGTTGTTGACCGTGCTTTCTGTCTTGTTCAGGCACTTGTGTTCGTTAATACAACCAACAACTGAACATTTTAGGTAATCGCATTGAAGTTTGGACATATTTTCAGTTTTTACTACAACCACTGCTGCTGATAAACAATTATGTCGTACTCTGACAAATGTTCGTCGGAAGCTTTGACCTTATATGTGCAAATGTCGTGATGTAACTAGTTATAAATGTAACAAATTAAGCAGGAATTAAGTAGAAATCCACTTGATTTTTGCCAAAATTAATATAAAGATGGCTTTGCAGCACCTGGAGGGTTCAAATTCAAACTTTCTGAATTATTAGGGTCCAAATACACAAATAAATGAACCAAAGACTAATAAAAGTGGGTTTAGCAAAATATGACCCCTTTAAAATCGGTTGTCAAGGGACGATTTGAGTCTCCGAACGATGGGAGTCGCACATGTGTAGAAGCATTCATCTCTGTCGATCAAGTTGTATGACTCGCTACGGCAAGCTAGCTAGGACAAATCACTGTTGTATGAGTCAAATTATGTGAAAGTACTTGACTTTACTTTCAAGGAGTATCTTTCTAGTGATCAGAAGTGATTTCGAGAGTCAATTTAGTCAAGCCTATCCAGCTGGCAAACATTTTGATCTAAATCTACAGAAAACTGAGCGGTGGAGGGTAATCATGGCGCCGTAGAGAGTCGTTTGCCCTAGCGAGGTAGCCGTAGCAAGTCGTAAAAGATGGTCGACAGATCCGGAGACTAAAATCGTCCCTTGACAGCTGCTATCTCTGGCCTTCTGTAAACAGCGGCAGTGCTGCAAAATGGCGTAAAGTGTCGCAAAATGACGTAAAGTGTCGCAAATAGGAGTACGTCCTGTTTATTTACTATTTGTGGGTAGAGGGGCTGTGGGTTGGTCCAGTTTGATTGATGGGTTGCTCATCAGAGTTGGGCTGTGAAGGTGAGACAAAGAATAGAGCAAGGACAAGAGGTGTGTGGTGGTGGGGGGATCGATCGAGGAAGTGGCGTTCAACTTTTTTTACAAGTTTGACTTGTTTCCAAAATTCCGCGTGTTGGTGTGAATCTCTCTGTCTGTCCCGGTTTCAGTTAACAGGCGTGTTCTGCTGTCCCCCCCCCCCCCCACCCCCACCTTGTGGTCAGTGGTATTTATAAACTGCAACGGACATTTAATACAGATGGCAGAGCACCTTAAATTTAAAGACACTATTTTCTATCCAGGGAAACGGACGGAAAGTACTTTGTATTTAACTACCTGGATACAGAGCTGAGGGGAGCTGTGAAATAAGTGATGCGTTTATAAAGTGTGGAAATGCCTCGCGTAGGCCATACAGAGTATAATCAGTCAGTGGGTTCTGCCAGCTCACCGTCCACAGGGATGCACTGCAATATTACGAGGAGCTGCTCACGTTTAAAAAAAAAAAAAAAAAGAACACGGGCAGGGATCCAAACACGTCACTGAAAGAGTTAATTTTCTTCCTTTTGCACTCTCAACAGGAGGGGAGAGTCAGAAAGAAAAACAGCGAGGTTAGCTCACTTCAGACACTGATGGGGAATTCCTCGCTGTCTGTTCCGTGCTGCCTATCTCTGCCAAGTCCATTGTGTTTCCGTCTCCCTCGCATACCTTCTGTGTTGACAATGAAAGGCAACGAAGGAGCCTTTCAGAAAAAAATAACCGCCTCCGAGCTGTACTTTTATATCTCGTAATGCTGTCCCATAAAGTCTGGAAGATACAAACATTCCTGCCGCAAAGAGGGCCGTGTCCACGCAAAGATTTCCCTCTGTTCTTTCATGTATGTTGGAGTTCTTCCTTAAGGAAACTAAAAGCCTCATCTCTGTTTGTGTTTGAGGAGCTGCTTCCTCTTTGGCGCTACAGGCCGAGCTCCTTTTTTTGGTTTTTCATTAGACATAATTCAACATATTTTCTTACCATGTCGAATATGCACGTACTAATAATTAAAGATTAAAGGTAAAGTTTGTTGAGTAATCCAACGCATTCCTAGGACCAAAAAAAATGTTAAAATGTCACCCTGTCCTGGCCTATATTTGTAGTCGCAGCTTGCAGAAAGATCAGTGCAATAATGGCTCTGATGGTTTTGTCTTGGAGTAGAAAAATAGATGAAAGAAAGAGAAGTAAGAGGCTAATTTTTCATATTGCCTTCCACCTTGCTCTGTAATTTCCCTGTTTCATCACGGGGGCCATAACTGTGCCATAAGAGCTGATAAATTTCACTCCCGTGCAATGCACATCAATTTACTTCATTATTATTCTTCAGATTTTAACGTCATTTTGTTGGTAATGGGGAGGGATTTCTCGAAGTATTGTCAGATGAGAAATATCAGACATGAAAAAACTCCCCCAGAAAATCAGATTGTTTATGTGACTAATGGATTACATTAATACTAAACTGAAATCTAATGTTGAAATTTCACATATACAGACTTAACCTATAGACTTTTTGTTTGGATTTACATTATTTTTATGTACTTGAAAAGGTGCACTTCTGTACAGATACATCTGCAGTGTATCTTGCACAAGACCTGCTTTAATATTCTAGAGGCTGATGCCTACGGATCATTAATCTGCTCTTTACCTCCTTTATGGATCTGCAAATGCATGTATTACATATAGATAAGCAAGTCGTGAGCATGGTGTTGTGATGCATTCATGATAATGGACCTGAATTCTGTTTCTTAAAAATTAATCTCAATATTTTCACCTTTTTAATTCAGCTTCACACAATGAATGAATGAGAGAAAGAATGAATGAATATCTTTATTTCAAACCTGCAGAGAAACACAACAAATATATAAATACAAATTTTGTCAAGTGTTCGAAATGGAATCGCAAAAGCTAATTCATTCCTACCCCAAATTCAACTTATAACAATACAACACGTGAACTATATCAGTATATATTAAAACAACACGTATATATGATTATATCAATCAATAGAATAATTATCATATATATGTATATATCGTCGCTGTCAGGCGGAAACCTCATAAATCCATTTTTGTTTTCTTTGGGGTTTTTTTGGTCATAAAACGATTCTATTGGTCAGTTTTTACATCGGCCTGATGGTTTTAGAAATACATATCTCTTAACTCCATTCATTTATTTACAATATACATTTACAGCTTCCTGAAAAATAACAATTTTGGACATAAGAGGTTTACGCCCGACAGTGACAATGTAATTCTACATCATAATCTACTACATATGTACTAAATATAAACTCATATAAATACTATATATAATTTGCTATAATTTATAATCATATACAACTTTACTTGTAATTTACACTAAATATGACTATCTCGTTTATACTTTTATGTATAACCCACAAACTATATTAGTTTATATAAATTCAGTATATATAATATATACATATATTCTACTGCTTATTAGCCAAGCTGCCTATAGTACACTCCATCCCACCTTAATGTGACTGCTACAATAATGTACAAGTAGAATGGTATCATAGTTAGATTTGCATATTCTTGTCTTTTTCTGAGTTTTCAAGACTTTTTGAATGATTTTAAGTGAAAATTACTCACTGCAAATGGAGCAAAATCAGCTTGTTTAAAACATGACAACACTAAAATATATAAACTTCACATTAAGTGCGTGTTTTATGCTGTTTTTGTGAGAAAAATCTAAATCACCTCTTAGTAGGACAATATTTTATAACCGAGTCTACATTTGTTGTACACCGTCTTGCAGAGGAATATCTGAAATGTATTGTAGCACACTCATGAATTGGAGAAACACTCTCTCCAGTTCCTTGACCCTTTCCTTAATGCGCTCCATGTATTATAGTCGTAGTCTTCCCTGTTACGCCAGTCTTGGTAAGAACCAGAACGTCTCCTCTTTAGCTCCAAATCTAGCAGCTCTTGTGTCCACCACTTCGACAGCCGGCCGGCCTCCTGGACCAACACATCTTGTTTCCTCTAGAGCCAGAGAAAGGATACTGTTTCTACCAAAATCTGTGAAATCTACCCCGGCCCAGGGTCACTTGCTGTGTAGTTAATGGATTTTGCTGCTCTGTAAAAATATGTGTCTTAACAAGTCATTGAGTTTGGGGTCGAATATTGTATTTTGTTAGAAGAAGTAAAAATATCTGCCACTGGGGTGACATAATTTAACCTGTTCTCATTTTTCAACAGGAGAATATTGAAGTCACTAAAACTACTTCAATTAATCATTTTAGTCGTTTAGCAAAATAAACTCTATAGGTGCTTTTTTTCCCAAGTTAAAACTACTGTGTATTCAGACTTGTATTAAAGTTCTTTTTTAACCTTGAAATACCTAGAACTAGTTTTGTGGTTACTTTCAAAGGTTTTTTTCCCCTCTACATTTAATCTTTTCTAATGAATTTACCATTATTTATTATAATATCATCCTCTGCATTTTGCATCTTTCAGTGAAAATCAGCTATTTTCCTGTATTTAATTTACTGATCATGTTGGTGTTCATCATCAAAGCTCAGAGTAAATTCAAAGGTTATTATATCCAACCAGACAAAACTAAAGAAAAAGTGACTTTTTCAGCAAAGTAAATCATTAATTGACTGAAACTACATGGATTTTATCAGATTCAGAGGTTACAGAGCCTCTCAACATCCAAATGGGTCATATCTGATGACCATGAAAAGCTAAGAAACTGCATTTTACCTGAATTTTTTTTTACACATATTCATAGGATTAACGGTTGAAAATTATTAAGCCTTTTAGATCAGTAGATGCTTTTTGTAACTGGTGGTGATTTAGGTCTTTTTAAGGTTAAACAACACTTAAAAAACAATATATTCTTTATGCACAAACAAACATAAGTCATATCTCTGCATAGTTTCTGCAGAATGAGCAGCATGTCATTAAAACCAACACGACTGATGCTTCAGATTCAAGGCTTGTCAAGGTCCACCTTAAAAGTCAGATCCTGGTATTTGCTTCTGTGTAAGTGAAACTGCATATGAGTCCCAGGGCCTGAAGGGGTTTGAGAAACACGGTTCAGATGATACACACCGTGCACTAGCTCGCGACTTAATTTACTTTTATTGCATTTGGGAAGTTGGGCTCAAATATAATAGATGTCCTGGAAAGTGAGAAACATGTAATGCAGAAAAATCATGCTGTTTTAGCAACATTCAGAGGTAGTTGTACAAGTAAGGGAGCACAGACCGTAACGAGCGTAAACTGTAAATTCATCATATATATGGGATCTTTGTAAAGTGCGAGTTAATTCAAAGTAACTCTGTGTAAATGAGCACTTTCAAGCATCACATATGTCAATACAAAGCACTTTTTTGTTTCCTGTACCTTTATTCTCTTTTAATCTGCGATTCTTTTTCACATCATTAGCCTCCATTTGGATAATCTCTCTTTATCCCACTAGTCTGCTGATTCTTTTTTCTCCCCCCCCTTACCCTCTACCCCCCTCCCCCCACCCCCCTCCTCCTCCTCCTCTTGATACAGCTCGATTCATTAAATAGAGGAATCCACTAGTGACACTAAGGATTGGAAGTTCTTTTTCCTAGTCCTTACCGAAAGCCCAGACTGGAGGAAATTAGAAATGGTCTCTTTTTGTTTGCTCAATCCGTCCTGACTCATCACGACGTGGGTATTTTTAGCAGTGGATTCCTGTTTGGCTTTTTCCCTTCACTGTTCACATGGGGCTATCATATTCTGTGAGACGGGGAGGAATAATCGATGTCAGATATCAGCCAGGAGTCGATTAGTAGGAGCTTGTGTCGCAGCAAAAGTTGCACAAAATCGGAGTAAAGCGCTGCTGTGTTTTGTTGTGTGTTTTGTCTGGCACAGCTGCCCATCTGTATCAGCTGCATGCTTGTTAAATGTTGGGCTTAAACCCTCAGTGACGCCATGCGGGCTCTGGTTTCTCCTGTGGGAGTACCTGCCATTGTCATCTTGAGCCTTTGTAATTCCCCCGGAACTCTGCAGATGTTAGCCACAAATGGTTAAAGTTTTGCCACTCCACTAACACTCAGCTTACACTGTTTTTACACCAAAAACTAACATGTACACCTGGGTTTTTTTTAAGCAATTGGAATTAATTGATAGACTCTTTTCACACTGCTGCTAGGCAAGTTTGTCTTT
This sequence comes from Sphaeramia orbicularis, assembly GCF_902148855.1. Classification (NCBI taxonomy): domain Eukaryota; kingdom Metazoa; phylum Chordata; class Actinopteri; order Kurtiformes; family Apogonidae; genus Sphaeramia; species Sphaeramia orbicularis. The sequence continues at coordinate 37,668,232 of NC_043970.1, forward strand.
TGGGGTTTGTTTCGTCACTTTCAGCATCGCAAAGTGTGAATCCGTCTCAAATCACCAGGTTTCAGAAAATGTTCAAGACAGATCACATCCAATTTCCTTCATACTTTCAGAAAATAATGTTATTTGTCCCCGTAATCAAATATTAGCTGTGTATCTTCATTAGTTTTTGAGATATCAGGGCATTAAAAATGAACCGATACACTGATTTTACTGTGAAAACCAACTATTCATAATAGATGCATGAGGTTTTCATTTGTTCTGTTGTTTGAAAGAAGACAGTAAGAGGATTTTTATCTTTATACCATGAATTTCATGCTTCTTGTGTTCTTCGTAAGTGCCATAAAAATGTTTAGCCTTCTATCGTCATTAGTTCTTGAGATATCGGGGTTTTAAAAACAGACTGCTACAGGGATTTTACTGTAAAAACCAACTATTCGTGATAGATGCATGAGATTTTCAGGAGTTGTTCTGATGATTCAGTGTAATTAACTTAAAAGAAAAAAGTAAGAAGAAAATGTAAAATAAGATCCATATTTGTGTATTTGCCAAATTACACCCAGATGAAAGCTAAAGAAAAATGCAGTTCGTTGTTTCAAAGTAATTTTAAGCTCATTCACTTCACACCTACTATATATTGGTCATGTATGACAGTGTTCACCATAGTCACTGGAAAGGACTTGTTTAATCAATATATGTTTAAAATATGATGATTTTATATTTAAACCATGAATTTCATGCTTCTTGTATTCCTCATAAGCATCATAAATTTTTTAGCCTGGCATCATTATCAGTTTTGGAGATATCGTGGCTTTAAAAATGGTCTGTTACACTGACTTTACTTTAAAAACCAACTGTTTATGATAAATGCATGAGATTTTTAGTTGTTCTGATGATTAAGTTTATTAAACTTAATAGAAGAAAGTAAGAGGAAAAAATTAAATACGAGCCACAGTTGTGTAATTGCCAAATTACACCCAGATGAAAGCTAAAGAAAAATGCAATTTATTGTTTTCAGAGTAATTTTAAGCTCATTCACTTTACACTGGAAAGGACTTGTCTACTTCAATATATGTTTAAAATATGATGATTTTTATATTTAAACCATGAATTTCATGCTTCTTGTATTCCTTGTAAGCACCATAATTTTTTTTAGCCTTGCATCGTTATCAGTTTTGGAGATATCGCGGCTTTAAAAATGGGCTGTTACACTGACTTTACTTTAAAAACCAACTGTTTATGATAAATGCATGAGATTTTTAGTTGTTCTGATGATTAAATGTATTTAACTTAAAAGAAGAAAGTAAGAGGAAAATGTAAAATAAGATCCATATTTGTGTATTTGCCAAATTACACCCCACTGAAAACGAAAGAAAAATGCAGTTTGTTGTTTTCAGAGTAATTTTAAGCTTTGTTACTTTACACTTACTGTATATGTCACATGCATATACTTCATGTATGACAGTGTCCACCATAGTCACTGGAAAGGACATGTCTACATCAATATATGGTTAAAATATGATGTTTTTTGTATTTATACCATGAATTCCATGCGTCTTGTATTCCTTGTGAACACCATAAAAATGTTTAACCTCGTGTTGTCATTAGTTTTTTAGATATTGGGACTTTAAAAAATGGGCTGTTGCTCTGATTTTACTGTAAAAATGAAGGGTCCAGGAAAGATGTTAAATTCAGTTATAACTATGAGATTTTCAGGAGTTGTTCTAATGCACAACATGTCGTTAACTTATGGAAAAGAAGATCCACTGTTGGAGATTTGCCAAATTACATAAAAATGTAATTTCTTGTTGATGATGCAGCTTTAATGTTGTGTGTCCACACCGAACCACATCAGATCTGTCAAATTTTGGTGTTTATTTTTTCATGCAGTAGCACTACTAGGGCGGCTGAATATTTATCTAAAATAAATACAATTTTCTAACGTACAAGGCATTAAACATGAAAAAAATCAGTTTATACCTGTCAAGTGCTCATGTATGACAAAGTCTACCATTAAACAGTTACATCATTAGAAAGTCTGCCTCAGTATTTGCACAAAATATGAAGTTTTTACCTTTAAACCAAGAATTTCGTGCATCTGTCATGCATAAGTATTATGATTTTAGTGTCTCTGTGTGGACCACTCGTTTTTAGAGTAAAATCAGCATCACGGCCAATTTTCAAAGTCCAAACATCTCAAAATCTGATCATATCATAAGACTGAATTTTCAATGTTGTTTACTAGGCCTAATAATATTATTCTCTGGACGTACAAAGCAAATTGGAAATGGTCGGCTGGGGTGAATTCACATGAACTGACCCAAATGTGCCCCAAAACAGGAAATGGAAAGATTCCCATCACATTTCCCTTACATCAGGAGAACCTGTCTCGCTTTGCATCTTCTATGACATGATGAATACAATCATCAGTACAACTTGTAAACAAATATAGTCGTGGAAGAAATTATTAGACCACCCTTGTTTTCTTCAGTTTCTTGTTCATTTTAATGCCTGGTACAACTAAAGGTGCATTTGTTCGGACAAATATAATGATAACAACAAAAATAGCTCATAAGAGTTTAATTTAAGAGCTGATTTTCCATGGTTTTCTTGATAATATCCAAAATCGCATGTGGAAGTTGCAACAAAAGTGATGGTGTTTTAGAGCTAAATTGCTGTTGTCACTTATACTGCTGAAATTCTACATTTTTATCCAGTTTATAGGCTAGGATATCTTTTTGTGTACAGCAACTGTGATAAAGGCACTTAAATACCCTCCAAAAAGAGTTCTGAAAAAAAGCTGTGATGTAGTTTAGAGCTAAATTGATGCCACAATTTAACATTTTTATCCACTTAATACTGTCGCAGAAAAAATTATTAGACCACCCCTTGTTTTCTTCAATTTCTTGTTCATTTTAATGCCGGGTACAACTAAAGGTACATTTGTTAATGATAACAACAAAAATAGCTCATAAGAGTTTAATTTCAGAGCTGATATCTATCCATTTTCCATGGTTTTCTTGATAACATCCAAAATCATTCTTAAGTTCTTACATTAATATCTATGGCATTGTACTGACAAAAACAGTGCTTTTAGGCATTCTGGGTTTTTTTTTTCTGTCTGTTTTAGTCACATGATACACACAGGAGTTAGTACTTGATTGCATAACCATTGTTTTTGATGACTTTTGATGGTCTAAGAATTTTTTCTGCGACTGTATATGAAGTCCACAGCTTCAACACATGTGAAGAATAATGTTTACATAATGATACCATACCAGTTACTAAAAAAGACTTTTTTCAATGCCAGTTACCCAAAACACAAATCACAGCTCAGATCTTTAGTGCCATTTTCTCCCAGATGTTTTGCCCCATGAGAAAGATTTACTAGACCGTTAAATCCTTGCAGTCAGATCCATTGTCCACCTGAGGTTAGTTCATTCTTGGACTGTACACCAGTGTAACAAAACAAACCTTAGTGTCTAAATCGTCACTGTAAAGGTGGCCAAGTGACCTGATATCCTGTTTGTCAGGAGAACAGAACTATTTCTGATTGTTGCACATCCTGCCGGTCACTGATCTGTGGCACATACAGCTGCCGGGCACAAAAACTTATTTAGTCTCTATTGTATGAGCCTGAAAACAATCACACTGTGTACAGAGTTAATTTTCAATGCCAAGGAATGATTCTGAGGTGTGAGTTTGCCTCTGTGTGCGTGGGAGATTCCTGAGACTTTTGGGCACACGAGCCAATCGCATTATTATGCAAAATTAATTATTTGCCTCCTTTTTATGTCCCCCTGAATCTTAGTGCAGTAAAAAACCTGCCTGCGTTTTATTGAAATGAAATTATGGCATAATGTCACTTTCGCTATTAGCACCGAGAGTCTGTGCATGCCAATTGATCCTGCTGTTGTCATAGCAACATGAACCACTAAACCTCTGCGCAGCTGTTGTTATGGAAGCCCTTGAACAGCTGGGGGGCTATAGCTGCAGAGGGATTGTGGGAAACGGGTCTTTTGGTCCTCCCTTCACACCTTGACCCCAAAACCCTCGCCAGTGAAAAGTGGAGGATTTGGGAATCTTAAAGATGTCCATCTGGAGTTTTTCCTCCACTTTCCAGACCTCTCCATATGATCAGAGAGAGAGTTTAGGCAAGAAGCTGTGAATATTCAATCATGTGTGTGTCTTCTCTAAACCTGTTATGCTGTGAATCCGAGCAGTGAAATCAAATGAGTCAAATGAGGCTATATTTTCTCCCTGGATTTGCCTGATGCATTGGAGCATATCCCATTATTGATATGAGCAAATGTTGTACACTGTGCTACAATAAAACACTCAACTTGCAAGACGCTTGACAACTTATCCAGGGACTAACACTCTCTGCTTCAGTAATAAAGTAAAAACGCCACCCAAGAGCGAAGTTTGGCACTTCCTGTTTCATAAGATTTGGCGTTTACCGACTGTAGATCTGTATTGTCTGTTTTCTATATCTGCATACCTGTGTACACATGTGGAAGCTGCAACGGAAGTGATGGTGCTTTAGAGCTAAATTGCTGTTGTCACTTATACTGCTGAAATTCTACATTTTTATCCAGTTTATAGGTTGTATACAACAACTGTGATAAAGGCACTTAAATACCCTACAAAAAAATTGTTAGACCACCCTTGTTTTCTTCAATTTCTTGTTCTTTTTAATGCCTGGTACAACTAAAGGTACATTTGTTTGGACAAATATAATGATAACAACAAAAATAGCTCATAAGAGTTAATATCAGATCTGATATCTATCCATTTTCTGTGGTTTTCTTGATAATAACCAAAATCACTTCAGTTCTGACATCAATATCTATGGCATTGTACTGACAAAAGCAGTGCTTTTAGGCATTCCATGTTTTCTTTTCTGTATGTTTTAGTCACATGATACACACAGGAGTTAGTACTGGATTGCATAACCACTGTGTTTTCATGACTTTTGATGGTTTAATAATTTTTTCGACGACTGTAGGCTACAATTTCATGTCACATTTTTAGCTCCTGGTTGTTTCATCCATACGTTCTTCACAGTACAAACTTTTTAATCATCAGACATTTTGATGTTAAATTTCAACCAAACTAGCAGAGCCTCAGTTTTCACATTGAAATACTTTGATTCCATGATTTGTCGGATAACTAACCTATACAGAACACTTATTGGTAATTGGTAGAATTTTTGTTTTTATAGTGTTTTGTTTATACATATGTATTTTGCATTAAACTCAACACATTTTTTATTAATTTGTAAAAACACTTAAGTATGTAAGTGTGTAACTGAGTTATATGAAAAGTAGACATTTGACCACGTTCAGTCTTTTTGTTTGATGAGAGCATGCACTGAAGAATAGGGCTGTGTATTGGCACGAATCTGGCAATACGATACAAATCACAATACTAGGATCACGATACGATATATCACGATATATCATGATACTGTTAAAAAGGCAATTTTTTGTTTGTTCATATTCTATTAGTTCATAACTAACAACATAACATTATTTTTGTGCAATCCCAACACAGGAACTAACATCTGCGTCTCTCAGACAGTAAAAAGTGCTTTTAGGATGCTTCAAATAACCATTATTTAATAAAAGTGTTAAATAATAATATACAAAATATAAACAATAAGGAAAAAAAACAAAAATGAACCTTCACCATATCGGCATTAAAATAAATACTTAGAAATATCAATACAGTACTTTTTAATATCGATACAGTATCGAGAAATGAAATATTGCAATATATTGTAGGACCGATATTTTCTAACATCCCTACTGAAGAATGATAAAAACATTAAAAAATAAATACATTTTCTGATGTTTATCCATTCTGGACTTGATGAAGCATGCTATTTGTCACACCTCTCACAATGTAAACACCCCGAAATTCATAAGAATAGGCTACAATATGACATTTCTTGCACGTTTTAGAGAGGTTGGTGTATCTAAAACAGCAAAGTTTATGTGATTTTGAGCTAAATCGCTTTTTAGGTCTAGGTTGTTTCATCCATATGTTCTTAACAATACAAAGTTTTTGTTTATACGTATGTATTTTGCATTATACTCAGCACATTTTTATTAATTTGTAAAAACACTTAAGTATGAAAGTGTGTAACTGAGTTATATGAAAATTAGACAATCAACCACATTCAGTCTTTTTGTTTGATGAGAGCATGCATTGGGGGGCATGCCGCAGAATGATAAAAACATTTATAAAAAAAAAAAATTCTGATGTTTATCCATTTTGGGCTTCAGGAAGCATACTATTTGTCACACCTCTTACAATGTAAACACCCAGAAATTCATAGGAGTAGGCTTCAATATGATATTTCTTGCACGTTTTAGAGAGGTTGGTGTATCTAAAACAGCAAAGTTTATGTGATTTCTAGCTAACTCGCTGTTGTTACCATACTGCCAAAATGTAACATTTTTATCCAGTTTACAGGCTACGATTTCATGTCACATTTTTCCATCCGTGTTGTTTCATCCATACGTTCTTAAGAATATAAACTTTTTGTTTATACATATGTATTTTGCATTATACTCAGCACATTTTTATTAATTTGTAAAAACACTTAAGTATGAAAATATGTGGTGCTGCAATAAAACACTCAATTTGCAAGATGCTTGACAACTTATCCAGGGACTAACACTCTCTGCTTCAATAATAAAGTAAAAACTCCACCCAAGAGTGAAGTTCGGTGCCTCCTGTTTCATCACATTTGGTGTTTACCCACTGTAGATCTGTATTATCTGTGTTTTGTATATCTGCGTACCTGTGTACACATGTGGAAGTTGCGACAGTGGGCAGATTCAGGAATGCTAATGTTTCCTCTGTGGCTTTTGTGAGGAACATGGTGATTAGACCTCCAGCCCCCTGGGTGGAGCCCCTCGCTGCATCGACTCCCGCTCTAATTTACTTTGACGTCAACAGGAAGGTCAGCGGGGTCCCACAGGGGTCATGGAGAGACTGTGAAAGGTGTGTGCGGCTGGCGAGGCTTTAGCGTAGAGACGCTCCTCTGAGCATCCCAGACTGGGGGCCGGAGGGATGACCGAAGGAGGAAGGGCCCTCGGAGCTTAGGGAGGGCTTCGGGAAGGATTACTGTGAGGCTAAAATGTTTTCTTTGTGGCTGAAAGAAACCTAAGAAATACTCTCACCCAAATCTCCCATGGTCTGAGGGGTTGTTTTGCAGGGAAACTCAAGCTACATCCTAAAGTCATTTCCGTTTACTTGGGATTTACGCTTGTCTTTAATATCATTAACAGGCCCATTTTTTTTCCACTGTTCTTGATAAGAATAAAACTTTGATTCAAGATACTTTAGCTTGATTTCCACTTAGTCAAACTACATTGCTTCTGAAATTAAAATCAGTTTTGTTTTTGTCTTTTGTAGGATGGATATTTAGCTTAACAGGCTTTTTTACTACTTTTATTTAAACTCCAGTTTTTTTGCGTCCATGGTGAAAGGGAAATCCCATTTCTAATTTGCGCACACTTTGGTAAATGGACTTGCACCTGAAATAACAATGGCTTCTGATTTCCGTGCATTTGTTGCTGCTAGAAGTTATAGGTTTACAACTTAATCCTCAAAAGCCAAGACCAAGCATATTTTGCTGTAAAATAACTGTAGAACCTCCAGTTATTGAAGAGTTTCCCTATTTTTTGTCTCATTTGGACATTCACAGGCACCATAATTTATGCAAACAAATACGTTTGACTGTTTGCATAAGTTTTAGCTGATAATAACTCTTTTTGGACACATGGTCAGCTAGTTAAACATAAAGAAATACCCTGAAAAACAGTTGCTTAGTAAAGATTATAAGTGGAGAAAAAACTGATCTTGACGCAATGACTTTCTTTAGCATTCACAATAGAAACATACATTGATTTTTAGTTATTTCTGTAAAATGATCCATTTTCAGACAAAAATCTGGACTATAAGAACCAGATGAAACATTCGGTTCTTCAAAATAAACAACATCTGATGCTGACTGATATGAAATTATTGAAAAACAAAATAAATACAGGATAGTCAGAGGTCTGATAACAAAACAAATGCACTCTCTTAAAATCTGTCAAACCCTCAGTATCGTTGAATGAGCACAAACTTAATCCTACAAATTCAGAAAACAGGCTTTAGTATAAGTAGTTGTTCCTTCTATTGGTGAAATTGCTTTTATTTGCTAAAATAGGCCAATACCAATGGTCAACACCTATCTGTTCATCTATAATAAGTTTACTAATGTAATGATATAATGAAAACGATTTGAAAATTCAACCACATTCAATTTTTTTTTGTTTACTGAGTATGAAACACGCCGCACACGAGAGGGCAATAAAAACATAAAGAACAGAATTTAATTGTCTGATGTTTACCCACTCTGGGTTTGATGAAGCATTTTATTTGTCACACCTCTGATGATGTAAACACCCTGAAATTCATACAATATGACAATTATTGCACGTTTTAGAGAGGTTGGTGTGTCTAAAATGGAGAAGTTTATGTGATTTACAGCTAAATTGTTGTCACTATACTGTCAAAATTCTACATTTTTATCCAGTTTTTATGATTTCATGTCCCATTTTTAGCTTCTGGTTGTTTCATCCATACGTTCTTAACAATACAAACTTTTTTATCATCAAACATTCTGATGTTGAATTTCAACCAAAATAAAAGAGCCTCAGTTTTCATATTGACATACTTTGATTCCATTTGTCCGATAACCAGCCTATACAGAACACTCATTAGTAATTGGCTGAAGTTTTGTTGTTACAGCGTTTTGTTGATACATATGTATTTTGCATTATACTCAGCACATTTTTATTAATTTGTAAAAACACTTAAGTATGTAAGTGTGTAACTGAGTTATATGAAAATTAGACAATCAACTACATTCAATCTTTTTGTTTGATGAGAGCATGCAATGCGGCGCACGACAAAGAATGATAAAAACATAAAAAACAAACAAACAAAAAAATTTCTGATATTTATCCATTCTGGGCTCAATGAAGCATGTCATTTGTCACACACCTCACAATGTAAACACCCCAAAATTCATAAGAGTAGGCAACAATACGACATTACTTGCATGTTTTAGAGAGGTTGGTGTGTCTAAAAAAGCAAGTAGCTATTGTTACCATACTGCCAAAATTTAGCATTTTTATCCAGTTTATAGGCTACGATTTCGAGTCATATTTTTAGGTCCTGGTTGTTTCATCCATACGTTCTTAACAATACAAACTTTTTTATCATCAGACATTCTGATGTTGGATTTTAACCAAAATAAAAGAGTTTTCATATTGACATACTTTGATTCCATGATTTATCCAATAACCAACCTATACAGAACACTTGTTAGTCAGCCTAATGGGTTGAATTTCTGTTTTTATAATGTTTTGTTTACATATATACATGCCATATAAAAATATGTGGTACGTCTGGAAAATGTCATGAAACAGTGTGTGACCAAGTTATATGAAAATTAGACAGTCGACCACATTCAATCTTTTTGTTTGATGAGAGCCTGCAATGCGGTGCACACCGAAGAATGATAAAAACATGAAAAACAAAAAAAGAGAATTTAATTTTCTGATGTCCATCCATTCTGGGTTCAATGAAGCATGTTATTTGTCACACCTCTGACGATGTAAACACCCTGAAATTCATAAGAGTAGGCTACAATACGACATTTCTTGCATGTTTTAGAGAGGTCGGTGTGGCTAAAACAGCGAAGTTTATGTGATTTCTAGCTAAATAGCCGTTGTTAAAACTTTAACATTTTTTTCCAGTTTGTAGGCTATGATTTCAGGTCCCATTTTTAGCTTCTGGTTGTTTCATCCATACGTTCTTAACAATACAAACTTTTTAATCATCAGAAATTCTGGATGTTGAATTTCAACCAAAATAGAAGAGCTTTCATATTGACATACTTTGATTCCATGATTTATCTGATAACCAACCTATACAGGACACTTGTTAGTAACTGGCTGAATTTCTGTTTTTATAATGTTTTGTTTACATATATACATACGATATAAAAATATGTGGTACGTCTGCAAAATGCCATGAAACAGTGTGTGACCAAGTTATATCAAAATTAGACAATCGACCACATTCAATCTTTTTGTTTGATGAGAGCATGCAATGCGGCGCACACCGAAGAATAATAAAAACATAAAAAACAAAAAAAGAGAATTTAATTTTCTGATGTTTATCCATTCTGGGTTCGATGAAGCATGTTATTTGTCACACCTCTGACGATGTAAACACGCCGGAATTCATAAGAGCAGGACACAATACTACATTTCTCCTATGTTTTAGAGACGTCTGTGTGTCTAAAGTAGAGAAGTGTTGAGGCTCCTCCAGTCGAAACTCCACTGCTTTCATTCCTATCCCCCTATCCACTCGGGGCCTCCAGTCGTACCTACCTACCACACACAGTAGTCCCCACTGAGCTGTGCAGCCCTGGATAAATACCATCCCTTCAGAGGCTCTGTGTTAGCAGATTGCTGGAGGTACGCGGCCTGCTGTGAGGCCCTACCACACTCCCACTGTTCTGGAGGAGCTTTAAGCGAAAGATCAGGTGTCCAGCCCTGAATGCTTGATTGAACTTAAATCTTTTGCATGTGCGCCATAACTCCTCTCCGGCACTGAGCTCTGTGTGGCTCAGACATGGCCAGCCAGCCGATCGCTCAAAGGAATTTGAGTCACAGCAGAGTTCTGAACTTCGTGTTTTCACCCTTGTCATAGAAAATTATAGTCGGAGGCATTTTGTACGCAGTAATGCAATAAGGCTGGAGAAAAAGTTCTTTATTAACCCATAAAGACCCAAACATCCGTCACTGACCAAAAACATCTACTGATTTAAACTGTTTAATACCTGTTGATGCAATAATCTTATCAATACATGTAAATAATTGGTGTAAAATACAGTTTGTCGTCGTTTCATGGTCTTCACATATGGCCCATTTGGACGTTCAGAGGCTCCGTTGTGAACGCGGAAACACTGTCATCTTCTACAACACTGATTCACCAGTAAAACCCATGGAGTTTGAAAAATGACAGTGGATGGAAATGCTTGATTTATGTTCAGTTAATGATATATTTGACAAAAAAAAAAAACACTTTTTCCGCAGTTTTCTCCTTCAACCTTCAACTTTAATCTAAGCTTTTATGAGCATCTTTATGATCAGTACATTAAATACAGGAAAATACCTGATTTATACTGATAAAATACAGAATACAGAGGATAACATTTTTAAATAAATGGTGATAAATCACTTAAAAAAAGGTATGATATAGAGAAAATTTCATTCGGGAACTGACATAAAAGTAGCGCTAAGTCTTTATTGGTGAAAGTAGATGGCTGCATATTGAGCTAACAATCATTTCAAGGATATGTTTGACTGGTTAAACACACAAATGCTGCTTTTTCACTGATAGAATCAATTCAAGGCACCTCGATTCAGAGTTTTTTGCACTTTCATAACATGAGAGAACAGACCACCAGGTATCATCATTTCTATCATGGATGTCACTCATTTTAGTTCAGGGGCCACATCCAGCCTAATATAATCTCAAGTGGGCCGGACCTGTAAAATAACAGTGAAAAAAGTAAAATTACATGATGAAAATGTTTACATCTATAAACTGTTCTTTAAAAATGTGAATAATATGAATAACCTGAAATTTGAGAAAAATAACTGCAATTTAGTTAAGGGCTCACATCCAGCCTAATATAATCTCAAGTGGGCCGGACCTGTAAAATAATAACAGTGAAAAAAGTAAAATTACATGATGAAAATGCTTACATCTACAAACTATATTTCAAAAATATGAATAATATGAATAACCTGAAATTTGAGGGAAAAAAAGTGCAATTTTAACAGTGTTACACCTCCGATATTACACTAAACTGCCTTTACACTAAAACAAAGAGGAGCAATTTAAATCTGTCATTATTTATAGGTTATTGTGATACTATTTTTCTAGTCTAACCCACTTAAGACCAAAGTAAGGCTTTATATGAACCCTGATTGAGTTCAGTATAGTACAGTTTAATTTTTACCTTTCATAAATTCATCCCATGGGCCAGATTGGACCCTTTAGCGGGCTGGTTTTGGTCCCCGGGCCGTATGTTTGACACCCCTGCCATAGAGAATCCAACTCAGGCATAGTGATAATAGACAAAAGGTTTAATCATGCAGATCATACTAGAATCATTTCTGCATCAGTATGTATGTGTGTCATCACGAAAAGTGCAGAAGTAATCCCAAATCCATAAAAATGGAAGAGTAAACACTCATTGCGGCTCTAACTTGATGAATCGACCACAGATTTGAAGTGCAAACACCTTTTTTTAGTTGAAAATAGCATTTTATTTCCGGAATTATAATTTCTAAGGTTTTAATTGCTCACCTCTGCTGTTGTTGTTTAGCTCGTAGCTACATTAGCACTGAAGACGACATCACAATATGTCCCCAAAACTTAGCTAGTTGAGGCGAGTTGATCTGATATCTTCAATGGGAAGTAGATATTGGCTGAGGCCGTGTCACAATAGTGCAGGTATTCAATGCATTTCATCCTGTCTCTTTCACCCAACTTTGCTTCTTTGTCTATACAGCAACCGTGATAAAGGCAATAACCCCCCCACCCCCCAAAAAAAAAAAAAGTTTTGGAAAAAAAAAACAAAACCTGTGATCCAATATATGTAGTTTAGAGCTAAATCGCTGCCAAAAGTTGATATTTTTATCCAGTTTATAGGCTACGATATCCTGTCAGGTTTTTAGGTCCTGGTGGTTTGATCCATTAGTTCTAAATAATACAAACTTTTCAATCATCAGACATTTTGATTTTGAATTTCAACCAAAATAAAAGAGCCTCATCTTTCATATTGAAATATTCTTATTCCATGTCTTGTTTGATAAACATCCTACACAGAGCACTTATCAGTAACTGGCTGAATTTCAGTTTTTATAATGTTTTGTTTGTACATATATATTATATACTACTCACCACAGTTTTATTAATTTATAAAAACACTTAAATATAAAGATATACATCTGCAGAATGTCATGAAACCACAGTGTGTAGCTGAGTTAGCTGAGCTTGAATGACCTATGACCATGTTTGAAACACAATGAGTGGTTTTCCCTTTCATTAAAAGGCGTAGGTGCTGTACCCAAACCATTTTTTTTTTTTTTTTAATTTTTTTAAATTTTTAAATTTTTTTTTCCACTTTTAATCTATTTTTCCTTCCTCCGCTTTATACACAGATTTAATCATAATAATGGTCCAAACTAACATCAGATTATGAATTTTATATCGAAAAAACGTGGCATTTTCTTGCTCATCTTATGCATATTTAGTCCTCAACAACCCAGACAGCATCTAAACCCTCTAAAAATAATTAAGAAATCACCTTAAACGTATGTAAATCTACATTATCACCAATGTAGTTTATTGAAAAAAAGCATTAAATAAAGATACTTTCTATTATTTTTTCCAATCTTCTCTAGCTTTTCCAACTCTTATGCACAGTTTTGGTCTTAATACTGGTTCAAAAAGACATGAAATCAAACATATTTGAATGAAAAACATGATATTTTCTTGCTCTGCTTATTCATCTTTAGTCTTCAACAACCCAGACAGCATTTAAACCCTCTAAAAATACTTGAGAAATCACCATAAATGTATACAAAGCTGTATTACCACCAATACATTCAACTGAATAAAGTCTTCAATTAAAATATTTTCTATATCTTTTCAGTTAAAGGACATTGAACAAATTGTAACAAATAAACCTTTACTGCTCAAGAGCAATTATATCTAAAGATGCATTCACTACAGCAAAGCGTACTTCTGTTTGATTTATCATGTCCTTCTGTCACTAAATCTTAAGGAAACAAATTCTAGGATTATTGTTCTATGTATTAAAACAGGGCTGGTCTTTCATTCTTCTGTACTTTTTATGCTTAAGATACAACTGAACAAAGAATTGAACAAATGAATGAATATTTGCTCATACATTCAGGTGTGTGATAAAACACATTGTGGATTTTGTAATTAAAATAATCTTTTGTTCATTACAGAGAGTTTACAACCCTAAAATGGCAATGATTTAAAGCATTAAATCAATATGAACTGGAGTCTGTCTGTTCTTCTATGAATATGTTTTATTCTTTGCGTCTGTCTGCTCCATTTTCTTCATCTTGTGTTTTAATTAGTATCATTGATTTTTGCCATGTTTAGTTTTACTGTTGTTATCTGTCAACAGGCTTTGTGTGGAGCGTTGGATACCGGGCCGCAGAGCAGACGACATCCACCGAAAGTCACTGCGTTGCCGTGGGCAAACTAACTGTGAGTTGTCACCTTTATTTTTATAAACACATATGAACGCACATGTCAGTAATGAAGCTTAACACAGGTGCCGAATGCCTTTCGTGCACCTTTTCTAGGTCTTAATAGACTTTTCATAGTAACATACATGGCTGAGGTAATCCGTTTCTTCAGTCGCCAGCACAAGTCTGTGATTTAATTTAAGAGCACACAATCAAATGTAATTTATGCTATAAACACGTTGGCATGCCAGGCTATGCAGCTAATGATTTCCCTGCCGCAGTTCACTCCTGCCGGTTGAAACCAAACATTCATCTCAATCACTTTAGTACATTTGCTGGACCTTCCTCCCGCACCTAAATGAGAATTTCGATTTCTACGCTCATATCTGGCAGGGCCTTCGATTTATAGCTCTGTTTTATAAATTACTAATGGATTCACTTTGTAACAGAGACATTATTTGCATTTTGAACTAAGGTTAAATAAGTGTTGTGGCCTGATAATGTGTTTAATATGATGGATATGAGGTTGGGTTTGACTCTGTTTGATGCATCTTATGACATGACTGACTGTAGCTCTTGTAGATTTGTTTAACTCATAAAGACCCAAACATTTACCATTGACCAAAAGCATCTTCTGATCTAAACTGTTTAATACCTGTTGATCCACTAATCCTATCAATACATGTAAATAATTGGTGTAAAATACAGTTTGTCATCTTTTCATGGTCATCAGATATGGCCTATTTGGACGTTCAGAGGCTCCATAGTGAATGTGGAAACACTGTCATCTTCTACAACACTGATTCACCAGAAAAACCCACGGAGTTGGATCAATGACAGTGGATGGAGACTTTTGTTTTTATGTTTAGTTAAAGATATTTTTGATGAATAAGTTACTTTTTCCTAATTTCTTCTGATTTGTTCTAAAAACCTTTGAATTTACTCTGAGCTTTAATAAACATCTGCATAATCAGTGAATTAAATAGAGGAAATTTCACAACTTACACTGAAAAAAATTGAAATAAAGAGGATAATATTACAATAAATGGTGATAAATCACTTAAAGGAGTGATATTTTGCTTTTTTAAATGGAATTATGCATTTTAAAACATTTCCTTGTAGTCTGCATAAACTGTAAATGCTGTGCTTGTGTCTGAATTCTTCATTAATTCAACTCCACAGGTCCATCTTCAATATTATTTCTGAGTAATGACACCAGAAAGGTCGTTTTGAGCGCTGGCCCTTTAAATGCAAATGAGCCATGGCTGTGCTGTTCTGTCCCGTTCAAACAACTGAACATTTTAGGTAATCGGCTCGAAGTTTGGACATATTTTCAGTTTTTACTACTACTTTACCGCTGCTACTGACAAACAATTATATCGTACTCGGAGGAATGTTCGTTGGAAGTCTTGACCTTATATGTGCAAATGTTGTGATGTAAATAATTATAGATGCAACAAATTAAGCAGGAATTAAAACGGGTTGTAGAAATTCACTGGATTTTTGCCAAAATGAATATAAAGATAGCTTTGCAGCACCTGGAGGGTTCAAATTCAAACTTTATGAACTATTAGGCTCCAAAGACACAAAATAAATGTACCAAAGACCAATAAAAGTGGATTTAGCAAAATATGACCCTTTTAAGAAAGGTTAAATATAAATAAAATTCATTTGAGAACTGCCACAAAAGTAGCACTGGGTCTTTATGGGTTAAAATGATCATGCAAATGTTTGCTTGTATGTCGGGTCATAAATGGTGATCAAAAGTTTAAACAAAAGCCGCGTCTGTTTGTCATGAACGTATACATTTGTATTAATGAAAAGTGAGTCTGTGTCTGGTAATAATACTGTGTGTTTGCAGAGACATGGTCCGGTGGTTTAACCTACCAGAGTCTTCAGCTGATCTATTAAATGGTTCTGTGGAGTCGGTAATGATTTCATATGTCCTCAAATGGTTTTCAGAAGCCATGATTGGACCTTTACTTCTTCATGTCATGTAGTTTGCCGCTGAATCACTGAGGCAGTACCGTAACAGTATGGCCTCTTAGATACACATTAGTGGCAATTCAGTCAAAGCTGAAGTTTCTGTAGCATCTTGATTCTATCTGAAGAGCATTGTTGGCTGTTATTATCAGTTATTTCTTTGTATATTCCACTGTTGAAGTTATTTAAGTCAGGTTTATTTTTAAAAAGCCTGAATAAAGTGTAGAGATGCACTTTTTTTATAGTAAGCTGCCAATAAATATCTTTTCTTGATTAGGTTCTTTTAAAATTTTATTATCATGCCAGAACTTGTGTTGGCTAGAAAAGTATATTGTAGCGCAAAGAAGGCGGCAAATGGTGAGTTCACTGCTAAATACAGTATAAAAGATGTCTTAACTTGTTTTCCAGACAGTTATATCTCAGACTAGCTGATTAAGTATTATCTAATGTGCAGGTCCTGCAGTGAACGTGTCGATTTTGTTGGAAATGACTGTGAAGCTAACAGAGCTAAAGCTAACACCATGGCTAAAAGTCAAACATATTCTAACTAAAGACAACATGTTACGAGCCTGAGGTCTTCAGTTTCAGACCAGTCTGATCTGTTTGAGTGGTCCTTTTCTCTTTAACATCTTATCCATAGAGGTACAAATTATGATGCCACCGGATAACATCAAACATTGATGAACCATTTTTAAACTGAAGGTTAAACACTGTAAGCCATATAAGTTGAGTTGTGTGGTTGCCTTAAAAAAATTAAGTAATGATTAATGAACTTTTTATGTACATTTAACTTAAAAAGTTCATTAATCATTACTTAATTCTTTTAAGGCAATCACTTTTCTCAATTTTTTTTAAAGTAAATTCAACTTATCCAGGCTTACATTATAATAGGAAGTCCTGTACAGCTTCTCCCCCACTATGAAAAGTAGGAAGTTAGCTAGCGGACACCTAGCTACGAGAAAAAGTCCGTGGAACAAGTCAGTGGAACTGGTGGACAATAAAATAAAATATAATTTTGGACAATAAAACAAAACACTCCTCTCATGGTTAGAGATGGGAATCAAGAACTAGTTCTTTTTGACAACCGGATCCCAGTAGCTCGATTCCTTGGAATCATTTGCCTGCCTGCTTAACGATTCTGCTTATCAATTCTGTCCTCATTGCGCATGTGCGATGACGTCACGCATACGTTGCATTGTTTTAGTCAGAACATAGCCAACATGGCGTTGAGGCAGAAATGGTCTAAAAAGACGACACCAGGTCCACTGGAACACTGTCAAAGCTTCCATTTCTTCAAAAGGGTGGAATCCCTGCAATATGCTCAAACATTTGTCCACAGCATGTGATTCATTTGATTCGCTAGAGGCAGAGTGAACACCAGGCTGTCATCCAGGCCCAGTTCCGGTTCCAGTGCGGGCAGCAAACGTCGTACCCCCTCAAATACAAGTTTCCGAAGGTAGGGGAAAGGAAATGAGGAGACGGGCAGAGTTGAACTGGTTCCATGTAGTGGAAATGCGGCAATAGAGGAATTAGTAAAGCCTCTTTAGTTTTACTTTCACTGTACCCCCCCCAAACCGGGCCTGGCGTCATCTGTTATTATTTGTACATACTGTATATATTATATTTTCTGTGCAGAGATGGAAATATAAAAGACAGTTAATGCAAATACACCTGTTGGTACTCTTTTATTCTCTCACCCAATGAGAATCGATTAGAGAATCGATAAGGAATTGGATCGATAAGCAAAATCGACAATGGAATCAGAATCCTTAAATTCTTATCGATTCCCATCCCTACTCATGGTTAAAACAAACAATCGTCGATAGCCAACAGCCGCTTAGAACTTTTTGAGTTGTATCTTGTATGATAAGCACTGAAAGTCCGATAGCAGCGACTCTTTGACCGAAAGAACTGAGTCTGGCATGGTCAAAAGAAAAAGAGGTGTGGTCATAACTAAAACTTACTAATTTAAACCCATTTAACTTAAATTTATTCACACATTTGACTATTTCTACAAATGAGTTGAGTATACTTAATAATTGATAGTAATGTTATCAAACTTATATTTTTAAGTGCATTCTAATTAATTTTTTTTAAAAGTGTATTTGACATCCGGGTTTACAGTGAAGGGTAGCTCACTCCATTATCCTTGTAGGGAGATTTTGTCTGTATTTTACTAACACAGCATCTAAAATTAGCTTTAGGGATCTCCTCAGGACCCAAATTTAAAAAGTCTACTTTTTTTTTTTTTACTGTCTGTGTTCATCACATCTTTTACCTTGTTTTTGTCTCATTGTTTCTTACCATCTTTTATGCTGTTTTTGTCTTGTGTTTTCTACATCATCTTATGCTTGTTTTATTTGTTGCATCATTTTCATCTTGTTGCATCTTTTATGTTGTTTTTTTTCCTTTTGCCTCTTTGAATTTTTTTTTTTATGGCATCTTTTACATTATCTACGCCTTTTGACATTTTCATTCAGTTACATCTCTTTCATTGTTTTCATCTTGGTGCATTTTGACGTTTTCTTGCTACATCTTTTATGTTATTTTCGTCTTGTTGCCTATTTTACATATTTCTTTTCCTTTTGCATCTTTTTCATTGTCTTTGTCATATATGTCATTTTCATCCTGTTATGTCTCTAACATTATCTTCATACTGTTTGACTTCTATCTTGTTTTGTTTTTTTTTTTAATCCTTTTGCATCTTTTACATCATTTTTATCTTGTAAAGTGTCTCTGTCATATTTTCAAGTTTCATGTGACTTTTGTTTTTTGAGCTCAGCGTTTATTAAACCGTCTGTTTATTGACCATCAAAAACCAGATGAAAACAGCTCTGTGACCCACTTCGGGAAAAGCAGCAGTAGGCAAATATGGTGATTAAAAGCGTTTCATTATGACCAAGTTACAGTATGTTATCTGAATTGAGATGATATCGTTGCCCATATCCACCGTCACTTGACTCATTCTAGAGGCAATGATAGAAGACATTAGATGTAAATGACTGTGTCTAAGCGTCTGAATATCGCTGTCGCTGCTGCTCATCCCTTTGGCTCAGACAGAAATAACCAGTGGACTTAAATGCTGCATCTTCCCTTGTGCTTGCAAACAATTACAAACCGATTCGCAGAAGTGCATCCGTTGCGGTCGTTCCTCGAGTATTTCACGTAACCATTCTTTAAACTCTGAGCGATACAGATCCTCATTTGTTGTCTCGACGACGGTTTGCGTACCTTTTTATTGTACTTCCAGGCAGTCGCGTCGTCTTGACATTTTTGGAAGGACAACAGAGCGGTCTCTTTTGTTTCCAGGGCCTCATTCTACATTTAGCCACAGCCACAGCTGCCCAGTGTAACCATTGTTTTCTGGTTAGCTTCACTGGATCATCTTGGGATTAGATGCGTTTTCTCAGGGGGAATCTTGAGAGTCACATTGTTTAGAGACGGGCGTTTTCACAGCACACTCTTTTCATCACTGACCCTACGGTACTCACCCATTTTTAACACCAACTCCACACAGAAAATACTCCCTTTTTTAGTTGCTGAAAAGGAAAAACATGGCTACATTATAGACGAAATGAGAGCTGTAAGACAAATGGAAAGGTGCTCGCACATAGTGGTTTCTCATTGAGTGCTAGATGGTCTGGTTATACTAAAGTATTTGTCTGTACCTATAGAGAGGCCAGACTAATCACACAGTCAGTCTCCATGTCCTCTCAGCATCTAAGTGCTCCCATCTCCTGCCCTCCCCTCCTCTCCTCTCCTCTCCCCTCACCCAAAACCCTCACCACGATTCCCCACCAAGGATTGTTTTACGCTTAATTTTGTTAGACTTAATGAGATTTCACTAATTAAATCTCCTCCTTGTTGGAGACCTGCACCCCCTTCTTGTATTGCCCGCCAACTTACAGTCTCTCATGGAGTGACTGCCTGTAGAGCTATTTTAGACAAATAAACTTTTTCATGAAGAACAGGGACAGTGGGTTGCACAAGGACAGGCCTGTGTTACTCCGTGGATTTCTAATTTCGCGCCAAGATGCTCTGCTGCACTTCTGATAGCCAATAGCTTTCAAATCTGATTTGGTGTGTTAGGGCAGGAAGTGGCTGTCTGGTGCATCTAGATGTCTTTGCATTGAACAGGTGAAGTAAATTCATGGGGAAAAATGGAGACTCCTTGTAACATCACGTTCTTGGTTCTGGTCATGTTTGTGTTTTAGCATCAGTGCAAGAGATATGGAACTGAATAGACTTCTAGAAATGTAGAGGTTCTTTAAAGACATTGATTTCAGTTTGGTGATGAGCAGTATTTCAGCTGATGGTGACTCATAAAACTCATCAAATCAAGATTAAACCTTTCTTGCTCCATGAAATTGATGCTTTTTGTGTTTTGTTTTTGTTTTGTTTTGGTTTTTTTGGTGCATGGTTTCACCTTGTGGAGGACTTGGCTGTTGTGATGAGTTTCTTCTTGTAACAACTATGCATTTTTTCATAATTTGAATTTGAATGTATGTTTTCAATGTTTATGAAATAAAAATGCAAAATAGGAATCAACCAATTGGAAAATTCTTGGCTGACACTTAAAATGACATTTTTGCCAGTAGTTGATGCAATACCACTCGTTCTTTCATTCTTTCTTTCTTTCTTTCTTGGTTTTTGCAGAACCCTTTGTACAACACTTGATGAATAAATTCGGATTCGCATTATATAAATACAAAAGTAGTTCAGGGTTTTAAAATCTTTCAGCCTTTCATCACGTTATCTTTGTCTGAACACAGACTTGTTGATGTAAAAATATATGAAAGAACCTTTGGTATAACATGACAGATAATTACCTGATACTACTATTGGTGAAAAGATGTCTTACATGCAGATACTGATGTACCAATATCAGCAAATATCCGCCAATACTAATATCCAGTCAATATATCGGTGCATCCCTAATATAAAATTAATCTAATGAAGTCAATTATTTAGTCAAAACACAATTCTTTTGTGAAATAGAACAAGTCCAACTTTTTGTTTTCATAATAGTAGGTGCATAGTCTTATATTCAAGAAATCCTTCCGTCATTAGACAAAAAATCAATTACTCTTCTTAATTATCCATAGCATTGAAGAAAATGGAGATGTAATGCTTTGCCACGTCACCTACGTCCGAAGTAAAACACCTTAAAACACACCCAGTGTCTGCGACTCTATATTTCTGTCAGTCATATGTTGCAGCTCCGTACCCACATCAAAAGTGGATCCAAATGACAGAACGTCGCTGACAAAACGCACGTATGTTCCAGATTCATGTCCCTAATAATAATCCTGCTTTAGCTGCATGGCACTGCTAAAAGGGAAGTGCTGAAGGGTGGGACCATCACAGTTAAAGTAGCGAGGCCTTGGAGGTCATTGTTGACAGCAGCCGTTTGCCCTGCTATTGTGGATGACCCTCTGGGACGCCCCCCCCCCCTTTCTCACTGACTATTGTGGGAGCCAGCCTCCCGTTTCCCGTTTGAGCCCTGGACACCCGGTGCCAGCTCAGCCGCTTGCTTCTCCAGCCAAAAAGTCCATTATACCCCACTGCCCCCCTCCCCCTTTTCCCTCTCATACCCCTGTGTCCATTGTAGCCCAGCATTCCCCATCCCCCTGCCTCATTTTCACACACACAGGCTCTGAAGCCCCTGCGCCGTGGCCCTCGGGTGGGCGAGTGGGCAGCGCGCCCGTTTCAGACTGAAGTGCTTCCTTTACGAAGGCCCGTGCTGATCGGGTTTCTACCACCTGTCATTCAGCTTAGGAGGCAGGATAAGGGGCAGGAGTGATTGTGGGGGGTGGGGGGTGGCTGTGGGAGCATGGTGGAGTACTCCCACCCCCCCACCACCCACCCTCATGAGGTGAACAGGAGAGATGCCATGGCAATCTGGCACCACGCCTGCTGCCTGCTGTTGTTGCAGGACTTTCCCACTATTCCTAAGTGCTTAGGCAACTTTTCGGATTAATCTAGATGATATTTCTCAACCCTACACATGTTAACATTATGCAGAGTTGTTGTTCAATAGCATGTAGTCTCTCAGGTCAAAAGCTTTCCTGTGAGCAACAGACACAGCCAACATAGCCTACATTTGTTGCTGTTACACAACAATAGACGTTCAGAAAGGCTCACCAGACTTTCTGATTTCCTTTTTATTGAACTAGATCTTTTTTTTTCAGACAAGAAAAAAACAAAATAAACAATATTTAAGGGGCTATAAGTAATATATTTACTTTCAAATATATATACAGGGTGGGGAAGCAAAATTTACAATATTTTGAGGCAGGGATTGAAAGACAGTGTATGACCAATTAGTTTATTGAAACTCATGAGAATTTATTTGCCACAAGAAAATTGACATAATACAAAATGTTTTTATTCTATGTGTCCTCCTTCTTTCTCAATAACTGCCTTCACACGCTTCCTGAAACTTGCGCAAGTGTTCCTCAAATATTCGGGTGACAACTTCTCCCATTCTTCTTTAATAGTATCTTTAAGAAAGTCGACATTGCTGTGTGATGTTCTATTGGTAGCATGTTCTAAAACGCCCCAAATAGCAGAATCCAGAGGGTTTAGATCTGGGCTAGAAGGCGGCCATAAACATGATTCCCAAAAATTGCTAAAGTTGGATTTGTTGCTGTTGTCAACAAGTGTTTTGGTGTTCTTGTGTAAGATTTTAACTTCAAATCATATTTTACTGCATTTCTAATGGTCTTGTTGTCTACCTCAAGTTCAATTGTCATTTTTCTCATGGATTTGGTTGGATCCTTTAGGATTTTGGATTTGAGAGCTTTAATAAAAGCTTTGGTACATTTTTTGTTGCTTTCTCCACTTCCAGACTTTCTCGTAATAGTTTTGCTCATAGTCATTTTCTTCTTTACATTATAAACAGTCTTTATGGACATTCCAACTATTTTTGAAATCTCCTTTGGTGTGACGAGTGTATTCAGCAAATCACACACTCTTTGACGTTTGTTTTCCTGATTACTCATATGGGCAAAAGTTTCTGAAAAGGTATGGATAATAGTGTTAGGTATGATTAGGACATCAATATATGTTTGGTTTCAAAACAATTGACGTAGTGCCTGCTGAGAAAAAACAACTAAATGTTCATTGTAAATTTTGCTTCCCCACCCTGTATATAAAAAAACACATAATTAGAATTTTCATTGGTGTTTAGAATAAAGAGTTGTGAAGTTCTGCCAAAGATGACATTGTATTCGATCGTAGAGATATGAACTGTATTTATTTCCAGCAACGGGCTGGGAATTTATGTGACCACTAGAGGGAGTAGTGAGTCATTCTGCCGGTCTCCCATGGTGAGGAAAACTAACACCATGGGACCTTTAACCAAAGCATCAGACAGTGACCAGATGGGATGAGAACCATTAAGAAACAAGTGTTAGTCAAAGACAGTGATGAAGTGATAAAACAAGAGGCCCTGTTGTTTTCTCCACTGGACACAGCTCTAAATGAAAAGAATGGAGTTCGATGCTTAAATGGCAGCGTTTCTTCTACACGGGTGAGTTTGATTCTGAGACTTATGAAGGTGTAAAGTTATTAAGTGATGTTATTATCTTTGCTGTTTATTGATCTGCGGTTCAGACTAAACTGTGACATTTCAGACCTTGTTTGTTCGATTCCAAACAGATCTTCAGTGCAGCTACTGACAACACAAACCGAACAGAAAACAGAGGTGATTTGGGGTTTTACTGTGGCCGTTTTCTGTCTAAAAACAGAGCTAAGCTAACAGAGCTATAATGTAAAATATCAGCTGATGCATTACGTGAAGATTATAAGATGCAGTATTATTTTGTGCGACTGTTAAAATAAGTTGAGTTTTAGTTTAAAGAAGAAAACGTGATGATACCATAATACAGATGTGTGTAAACAATGAGCTTTATACTTTATTCAGTGAGTGGTACAGTCTGTGGATACATAGCGTTGATTCTTTAGTCATCTGGGTTGAACTCATTGTGTTCTGATACGAGAGTTTTGAAAATCAGCATAAACCTATTCATGGCTGGATGAAAAGAAGACAATAATTGAAGAAATTAATAATAATAATAATAATAATAATAATAATAATAATCCTTATAGTTCATGCAAAGACAAGAGTCTTATTTATTGCACATTTTCTCCAATAAAAACCAAAAAGCCCCTCCAGACCAGTAAATATGATTCTTTATAATTATGTAATTTAGTTATCCTTTATTTAAGGAATGCATTTTCTATTATCAGATGAACACATTCCTTTTATTAACTTAATCTAACTTGAGTTTTACATTTAATCATATATAATTATTTACAAGAGCAGATCCAGATCATGTCAAACTTTCTTTATTCTTTATTCACTGCTTTCTTATATAAACTTCAACCACTCACAGAACACCTCAGCCTCTTCCTTGAATCTCCACACAAATATTAGAAATATTAGACCTTTGTACAAAAAGCGAATTGAGAGTCAACTGTCCATAGAAGTTAATAAAAATCTGCTTTTGAGATATCCTGCTAGCTGGAAGATAAACAAACCGGACCAAAAACATAAACTCCTTGGTGGTAATAAAAGGCAATAAAATAATATAATCTGCTGTAATTCATCCCAGGAATTCATCTCACAAACACAGCGTGTTATTACAAATAAGATGTTTGCGGACCGCTGGTATGAGGTGTTTACGGCCTCATTTAGCCTTGTTCATGGAGAGAAATTCATCTCATTTCAGTCTCTGTTAGAGTAGCAGGTTTCCACTGTTGTGCCTTTTTTTTTCCTGCTAGGCTTACATGCTCATTTTGTGTGATTGTAGTTGAATGAAAATGCCTGGATGTGCATATTAATCATACAGATGCGGTTGTAGCTTACGCGGTATCTCCTATAGATACTGTGTGATTAAGTAAGCTTTGATTTTAGCTCTGAGTGTCAACGCTAGCTCTTATGGTCTTAGCAGATATGAAATCTTGTACGCTGCCATTTTAGATTCCACAAGGGGCAGCAGCGGAAACCGTTGTGTAACTCGCTCAGCCTCCTCTGCCTAGGTAAATATCACACCATCTTTAGAGAAGAATTTGTCAAAGTCTGAGGCCTGCGATTTGGCCTCAGGTTAGAGGGATTTTCTAAAGTAATTAACTGATTGTAGGTTCTACTTTAGGTACAGAACGGAAAAATCTATCTCTGAATCAAAAGAGATTAAATGCAACCCGGTGCACGCCACAGTACTCCTTCACTGACCTTTGTGTTACATGATTTTAGGTTCACGCTTATGCTCTTCATTATAAGCTTCACTGTTTGATCCCACATTTCCCTCCATCACACTTCCTACCTCTATCCTTACCCATCATCCTCCAATCCTTCATATCCATTTCTCTCTCACCCGGGCTCTTTACCCTACCAACCCTAATTGTAATTATGTTGATTTAACTTAGACACATGCGGCTCCCTCCCTGCCATCTGAATGGAAGCTTATTAGTTTGAATATTTTTTTTTATATTTATTTATTCCCATTTCTCAGGGTCCCTGTCGGCATTTCCAATTACTCTTGTCGTGCGGCTGTAATTGCCTCCATGCTAATGGCCGCCAGACAATCGTGCTAAATGAGGTGAGGCCGAGAGGCTAGGAGCCCGACTTCATTAAGAGCTAATGGGATTTTATAAGGGGGACTGAAGACCCAGCTCATCAAAAAGAGGGAGATGGAAGGAAAACAAAACAGATGGAGGGGGAGAGCCAAATCACCACTATTCTGACTTAGCCTGCTCCTTTTCCCGGCACTCTGGATGAAAAAAAAAAAAAAGAACAGGTTACTCTTCCTCTCTAGAACACTACTACCTTCTTCCGGCTAATTATAGAGAAAGACAACACTGCTGAGAGAGTGCCTCAAAATGGAAAAAAAAAAAAAAAAAGACACACAGATAAGCGTGCATAATTCCTCTGGCTGTCCAGTTAAACTAAAAAGCGTCTATTTTTACGTCTAAGGCTCTTGGACGCTTCCTCAAGGCAGCAATTTCATTTTTGGCAAACTAACAGGATTTGATATATATGTAAAAAAAAAAAAAAAAAAAAAATTATATATTTAAGAAAAGAGTGGACAGCTCAGTCCAAATCGCCCACGTGTTTCACACTTCATATTGGTGGAGAAAGGCATAGATGAGTGCAAACACAGATGCAGGTGCATATAAGGCTCGTATACAAAAAGAGACCATTATAACAAGACAATAACATGTACAGCATCGGGTTGAAGGTCAACCAACGAGTCCATCGGGTCACACATAATAAAATAATCCAGGGCAGATATGGCTGGAAATGCACATGAATACGTTCTGCTCGAACCGCTATGAAAATGTGAGGTATTTTTGATCATGTGATCCAACAGCAAAGACTATAATTAGAACGACGCCCTTTTCAGGGATTAATATTTTAGGCATCTGACAGAATTTATCGCTTCTGATTACCAGTCTTCCTGTGAGCATTTCAGCGCTTTGCATTTCACGTTTGTCTCTGCACAGACTGAATTCAGACCAATAAACCAACCCTCCGCAGAAGTAATGATCCCGTACTGATTCGTCTGCCCTTGAAATGCATTGAAAGGTGGCCATCCATCTTGGTGAAATTATTCTGTTCCTCCATTGTAGTCATACAGTTACATTGTACGATCTGCAGTTGCAAGATCAGTTGCCCTATACTTTAATTTTCCGCGCCATCTTAAAGCTGACACGGTTTGCCCGCCCGCCGTTGGTTTCAGCTCAGTGGCTTTTTTGGCTGCGGTAGATGAGGGGGTCTGCCAAATTCTATTACACGCTGAATAAACCAACGTGTTCACCTGTGAGCAGCGAGTATTTTGGAGTCAGTGGGGTAATGGATACTGTAAAGTGTACCACCACAGCCCTGACTTGGCTTCATTCTCTGGCTGTTACTGTAAGTATCTGCTTGTGCGTTTATGGGAGCGCCAGAAAGAATCCGTTACAGTTTATAGCAGAACTACAAAGCTATAACATGACCCAGCAGCATTTTTTTTTGGGCTCTTTGCAATGTTGGCGGAGATTACAACAAGATGATGGTTTTGTCACAGAATCTTACATTTATTGTGAGTAAAACTTGGCCTCTCTAAGCCCCGAGTCCTTCCCCAAACTGCCGCCACAAACGTTTTTCATCCTCCATGACCAGTTCTCCACAGTGAGGCCAAATGGAATTTCTTTCGGGAACATCATGCAAATAGGAATCAGAGAGTTGGTATCAGGGGAAATTCAGTGAAATACTGTAAACAGCTACGAAGCAGTGTGTGGCCTGTCTGACCAGGCAGTGGAAATTAGGCCAATTATCTTTGTGGGCAGCGAGAAGAAAGTAAACGCAAGGCAATACAGAAATCTTTGTAAAACACTTAAAACCTCATGAGTGAAACCATAGAACAAGCCATTTCCAATCCTTTCCACATGTCCAAACTACTGCAAAATGACACAGCATCCAGTGTGTGGTGCAGAGTGGACGTGTACAGTAGTACCAACTGTATGAGCTGAGATAACACAAACACATGAACAACATCCATTAAACCAGCGGTGTCAAACATGTGGTCCGCAGGCCAAAACCAGCCCATCAATGCTTCCAATTGGGCCCGCAGGATGAATTTTGGAAAGAAATGTCAGACCAATTGTGATCTCAAGTAAAATGACAACATAATAACCTATAAATAATGACAACTACAAATTTTCTTCTTTGTTTAATGTGAAAAATAACATTACACTATGAAAATATTTACAAAACAAACTATCCTTTCACAATAAAATGTGAATAACCTGAACAAATATGAACAAACTGAAATATCTACACAAAATTCTGCCAAATGTTTCTGTAACATTAATCTCTTTTCCATTGGACATCTGCACAAAACTTTACCAGTATTTACTAAATGTTGAAAAAACTCAAGTGCGTAATGTCGGTTTTTCCGTTCAACCTCAAATTTGATGATTTGTTTATTTATTGTCATGAGATGACATGAGAAGTCATTCCATAAACATGGTGACAAATGTAAATCTGGTGTTGATTTCCAGATATATTCATTATTATTATATATTACCCCTCTATCTCGTACTAAATTTAAAAATGATCGGGTTTCCTGGTGTGTCCCCACATACCGCGACATGTTTCTTCTTCTTCTTCACTTGTAACGTCCGTCAGCATCCGTTTTTTTAATTCACCTGACTCTAGTTGTGAAAAAGGGTCTTTCCATTGCAGTTTTGTGTGATATACTATTTGCGCTACATCCGAAAAACCACCTCTTGCCAGTACAAAAACCTTTAATCAAAAAATGAGACTTTTGGTGAAATTGTCGGTTTTCCATTGGGTAAATTTTTAATGCGCAAGTTATATTTGTGCAATTTGAGGGTCAATGGAAAGCTGACTACTGTGTATCATGCACATGTATAAATGATAGGTTGTGAAAGGGTACTTTTTAAATGGAAGTATTTTGATAATTTATTGGGGATTTTTTTGCACTATAACAAATATTGGGCTGAATTTGGCCCCTGAACTGAAATGAGTTTGACGCGCCTCCTCTAAACCATCAAGGAAACATAAGTCAGTACAACAGGAAGTTACAGAAGCTGTATTAATAAAATGACCAAATTGTTAAGTTATTGTGTTCTTGGCTGTGTTTTTTATTGCAGTTTTGAAAAAAAAAAATGGAAAAGAGACAAGTTGTGGTATCCCTGGTGCAACCCACCCATGAAACCATAATGTATTTTTACATTTCCATTTGAGACTTCACAAGCAAGATATTTGCTAATTAGTAGAATTTATGTGGGTTTATTTTAAAACTCGGTCGTATCCTCCTACTGTTTTTAAGAAAAGCTAATGACATTGTCTCTTGGGTCTTTATAGCATAGGTTTTTCAACAAATTCTGGACTATATCTATATTTAAATATTATACTGTACTGTGGTTAATTTAGAGATTGGCTCGAAATAATGACTTTGAGGGGCAATAATACCTCAAAAAATGAAAAAAAAAAAAAAATAATAAATAAATAAAATATATATATATGGCAATAAAAATGGCTCCCACCTACATTTGTTCCAGTTTGATATTCACTTTTACTGATTAATTACGTTGAGTTTGATCAACAGTGACCCATGTTTTTATTAAGGTATTTAATACACTGATTTGGATGGTATTTTCCACAGCTATCTGGTGTTTGATAAAGTCAAATATTCTTGATTTTAGATGTAAACAATCCATTTTTAGAATCAAAATGTGTTTTACAAGGACGGTGTTTGATCATTTGATTAGATAAAAGGCAGAGTAATATATTAAATTCAATGAATCAAGATTTTCCTTTGTGAAAATTGTAAAAAAAAATTGCAGGAGATTATTCCTTTGGAGATGTTGGTTGCTCAACACATACTCAAAAAGCAAAGTGTTTGGTCCTCAGAATACATTAATTGTGATTGTTTCTTAGTCATATATGTCATACAGTTTTAGTAAATGAAGTGTTTTTTTAATCATGTTTTGTCTTCGCTTTACGTTGCCAGAAATTCATCAATTAAAATTATAAAAAATCCATAACATTGAAAAGAATCCAGATGTAATTTTGTGGCCATATTTTCCGGCTCTGTTGGATAATTAATCAGCTTTTCCTGCTCCAAACTACTTCCATATCAAGCACAGTAGAAGCAAATGGTAATAAACATAATATGAAAAGTCGTGTTGTATCACATATGCTTTAATTAAAACTCTTACACAATGCATTTTTAGAATCGAAATGTGTTTTGCAGGGACCATGTTTGATCATTTGATTGGATAAAACACCAGGGTAATATATTGAATTCAATTAATCACAGTTGTCTTTTCTGAAAATTATAAAAAAAATTGCAGGAGATTATTCCTTTTGGAGACCTTTTTTGCTCAGCTCATACCCAAAAAGCAAAGTGTTTGGTCCTCAGAATACATTAATTGTGATTGTTTCTTAGTCATATATGTCATATCATTTTAGTAAATGAAGTGTTTTTTTAATCATGGTTTGTCTTCGCTTTACGTTGCCAGAAATTCATCAATTAAAATCATAAATAATCCATAACATTGAAAAAAATCCAGATGTAATTTTGTGGCCATATTGTCTAGTTCTATTGGATAATTAATCAGCTTTTCCTGCTCCAAACTACTTCCATATCAAGCACAGTCAAAGCAAATAGTAATAAACATAATATGAAAAGTCGTGTTGTATCACATATGCTTTAATTAAAACTCTGGGTTACAACTGCGTATGAAGTAGCCTGTGGATTAAAAAATTCATTATTTGTTTAATATCTGTTTTCCTTGCATCGTCTTAGGTAACTGTCAGTTGTTAATGCTAATAAATTAAATAAATTAACCGTATAGAGCTGCATATAAGGGACCCAAACAAACGAAGCGACATCAAACTATAGAGAAAAGTGCTGTTCAGTCAGGTCTTCTGCCTCCTGTTTTTCCACTTCCTTTTCGTAAGAATTTAGCAAGTAAGGCAGATGTGTCTAATCACTTGGGCTGCAGGCTGTTTTTGTCCCCTTAAATGCCGTCCAGGCTTTACTGATGGTGGGACGAGGCTTGTGGTTTTGAGGCTCGGGCCTGGTAGGAACAGCTGTCCTACAGCTGCCATCTCTCCGGCGTTTGGGGGTTGATGGGGGTGGGAGGGGGTTGAAAAACAGTCCCAAACCTCCTGGGTCAGAGCCCTGGTATGGCGGTCTCCCTGGCAACTGGAGCCGAGACTGTGGTGGTGTGTGTTTTTCTGTGCGTGTGTGTACAGTATGTGTGTGTATGAGGAGGAAGAAGAGTCTGGCCGGGGTTAAAGCAGCAGAGTCGATCCTCACTTTATCAGCATCTCTTTCAATTCGCTCACTATTGGTGTTGACAGTTTCCCAATGATACGGCCCAGGCAGGTCACACAGCGCTGTTTTTTTTTTTTTATTTTTTTTTATTTTTTATTTTTTTTAACCCCAAAAAACCAATAAACAACCAGATTCAAACCTTCCTCCAGATGATTAATATTCTGTCTCTCCCTCTATTTCCCTAGCTACTCTCTAAGCTCAGCGTTAGGGAATGTGGAGCTCCCTGAGCAGGGCAAGATGTTGAAAAAAGGGGAGGAAAAGAAGCAAAAAGGAGGGGGGAGGAAGATGAGTGAAAAGGCGAGAACGTGAGTTTAGGAAGAAAGAAGGGAGAGCAATGGTTAGAATGAGAAAAAAGACGGGGGATGGAGGAGAGGAGAGGGAGAGGGAGGTCTCTGGAGATGGAAAAGAAGGGAGGACCCTGGATGAATAGGAGAGGGGAAAGAGGATATGTGGAGATACTTGGCTTCGGCCCCATCAAAATAGCAGTTGTCATGCTAACTCTACCCTCTTTCCCCTCTCTCTCTGTCTCACACAAGACTTTCTCTTTCACCTTCAGACCCACGACTCTCCACAAACGCAGCCTGAATCCTGCTTGTACGAAGACTAAAACCTAACACTGGTGCTTTTTAACAAGGTAGAAACACTTCCCCGCTGTAAAATGTCAGAATAACTTCACAAAATAAGTGTCATTTCAAAGTTTTAATTCTATCTTTTTTTTTCTCCTTTTGCCCACTCTTTCCAACAAATGTATGTCGATGCAGTGGTTGCTCAGTTTTGGCAATTATCATATACAGTATATTTGCACACATTAACTTCAAATTATAGCGCCCACCAACCTTCTGTGCAAACACATTCGACAAAACAGCCTGAGTTTGTGTCGGGTTGAGTGAGAAATACTGTACTGTCCATTACAATAAGCTCGCAAGACAAAAGCACACTAACAGGTGTTAGCTGCGACACATAAGCAGTTACTGTATATTGGCTGATTAAAGTGTGAGAGGAGTGTGTGTCTGTGCGTGAAAGCGATTGTGTGTTTATGGAGAGGGGCTGTTTTATTGACATCAGCCCATACTTTGGTGCAAACTGAATTTCAATGCACTTCCTTGTGAGCTTTAAAACTATTTGGAAGGCAGCACATTTATATCTAAATTGGCTCTGCTCTTGAATTGCTTTAGATGTAAATTTATGCAGCGGCTGCACCAAACATATTTAAAACATTAATCAAAACCACCTGAACCTTATTGCACTTCATGGTGTTTTTTTAATTTCCTGAAGTCTAAATTTTTCAGGATGGTACTTGCAGTTTTGCACTGAAACTTCATAGTAGGAGGATTATTGGTGTTTATATTTAGGATATATGCAACAGATTCAGACTTTATATTACCTGTTCTAAAACAGCGATGCTGTTGGTGACTGAATGTGATATTTTTTTTCTCTTTTTTTTTTTTTTTTTTTGTTTTTTTGTTTTTAAATAAATGTCCTCAAAAATCCTGTTCAAGCTACAGCAGAAGAATTCCTTACATTCTTGCAGAGACTAAAGAAACAAAGGCATGCCACTAGTTTAAAACTAATACAACATTAAACACCATTATGATACTATATCTAACATGTGTCTGATACTATCACACCATGAAAGAACATTAATCCAATTATTTTATTAATCAAATCAAATCAAATTTTATTGATATAACACCAAATCATAACAAAGGTTATCTCATGACACTTTACATATAGAGTTGGTCAAAACCAGACTCTAAGCCAGTTTACAGAAACCCAACAGAATATTAAATAACGTATAAGTTTTATCTTAAGATAACTTGTATATGGAAAACATGTACAAACGCTGAAAAAAAAGATACCCATTTACCAATTACAGTTGTAAATAAACCAATATATTAGTTTGTGGTACCAATAGGAGTTAGCATTAGCTAAACGTAGTTACAATGTGACTGATGGCTAGTTTTCGGCTTCTCTGAGTGAAAACCACCTGAACCTTTTTGCACTTCATGGTGTTTTTTTACTTTCCTGAAGTCTAAATTTTTCAGGATGCTACTTGCAGTTTTGCAGTGAAACTTCATAATAGGAGGATTATTGTTGTTTATATTTTGGATATATGCAACAGATGCAGACTTTATATTACCTGTTCTAAAACAGTGATGCTGTTAGTAAATTTTTTTTCTCTTTTTCTTTTTTTTTTAAATAAATGTCCTCAAAAACCCTGTTCAAGCTACAGCAGAAGAATTCCTTACATTCTTGCAGAGA
Organism: Sphaeramia orbicularis; assembly: GCF_902148855.1. Lineage (NCBI taxonomy): Eukaryota > Metazoa > Chordata > Actinopteri > Kurtiformes > Apogonidae > Sphaeramia > Sphaeramia orbicularis. The sequence goes on from NC_043970.1 coordinate 37,701,707, forward strand.
CTAAAGAAACAAAGGCATGCCACCAGTTTAAAACTAATGCAGCATTAAACACCATTATATACTGTATCTAACAACATGTGTCTGATAGTATCACACCATGAAAGAGCATTAATCCAATTATTTTATTAAATAACCTGTAAGTTTTATCTTGACATATATAGACAACATGTACAAACACTAAAAAATAAAATACCCATTTATCAATTACAGCTGTAAATAAACCAGTTTATTAGTTTGTGGTACCAATAGGAGTTAGCATCAGCTAAACGTAGTTGTGATAGTGATTGATAACTAATATTCGGCTTCTCAGAGTGAAAACCACCTGAACCTTATTGCACTTCATGGTGTTTTTTAAAATTTCCTAAGTGTAAATTTTTCAGGATGGTACTTGCAGTTTTGCAGTGAAACTTCATAATAGGAGGATTATTAGTGTTTATATTTAGGATATATGCAACAGATTCAGACTTTATATTACCTGTTCTAAAATTCTAAAACAGTGATGCTGTTGGTGAAAATTTTTTTTTTCTTTTTTTTAATAAATGTCCTCAAAAACCCTGTTCAAGCTACAGCAGAAGAATTCCTTACATTTTTGCAAAGACTAAATAAATAATGGCATGCCACCAGTTTAAAACTAATACAGCATTAAACATCATTATATACTATATCTAACATGTGTCTGATACTATCACACCATGAGAGAACATGACTCCAATTATTTTATTAAATAACTTGTACAGAAATAATACTTAAATGACTTGACAAAAGTAGTTATTTTACAGTTATGTACATGTGCTATTGTATATTAACAGAGAATATTGATAAGTCAGTGACAGTGGCTGTAGATACTGTTTTTACATTCATTTAATGCTGCAAAAGTCAATTTATTCTTCAGTTGTCTCCATTCTAGTAGATGGTATGAACCTAATTGGACTATTAAGTAACCTATAAGTTTTATCTTAAGATAATTTATATATGGAAAACATGTACAAACACTAAAAAATAAAATACCCATTTACCAATTACAGTTATATATAAACCATTGTATTAGTTCATGGTACCAATAGGAGTTAGCATCAGCTAAATGTAGTTGCAATAGTGATTGATGACTAATCGGCTTCTTTGAGTGAAAATAATAGTTAAAAAAAATAAAGTAGAAAAAGTGTTTTATTGACATCAGTGCGGACTTTGGTGCAAACTAATTTTCAATGCACTTCCTACTGTGTTTTATCTGTGTGTGTTTGTTGATTTGTTTGTTTGATTGCTGTTGTTGTTCACTTTGTCTGTCGTTTATTATATATTCATTTTGTGTTGGATGTATGCATTTATTTATCTATTTATTTACTTCTCTGGTATGTCAGTATAGGTGTGTATGTGAAGATGATAAGTGAAGTTAACTATTTAGATTTTTCCTATATTCTGCTGATAAGAAGCTAAAGGATAGACTGTCATGTGAAGAAGGGGTGGGATTAAATAAGTTATACTTCCTCCCTCTCCTTTTCAAATGTGTAAATGAAGTCATACTTTGTTTTCATGTATATGTATACGTTTTTTCATGTTTTCTTGCAATCTGTTGTATTTCTAAAGACTAAGTAGGATTACTTTTGTTTTGTTGCATATTCGAAATAAACTGAACTGAACTAAACGGCGTAAAACTATTTGGAACACAGCACATATGTTCTGATAACACTACATTTACAACTGAGAATAAAAACATACAGCATTAAACACCATTGTGCTACTATATAAAAGAGCAGCATCCTAACTTGCTAAATATATATTAAAATAACTCATAAGAAATGTACAAATGTTAATAACAATACGCAGTTAAAGAAGTAAATAAAGCAGTTTATTAGTTTGTGGCTCCAGTGGGAAATAGTATCTGCAAATCTTAACTATTGGCTAATATTAGACTTCTATTTGAGCGACGAAATGAAAATCTCACCTAGAATCACCTTGATTTTATATACTGAGCTATATCTAATCTAGTTATGAAAACACTACATTTCCAGGTGAAAATAGAAAAATAATCCACCATTGTGATGCAATATTTGCTGAGTCTCAACTGGACTGAGTTGATATTGTGATGCCGTAAAAGAGCATTATTCAACAATTGTATTAAATAACGTATAAATGATGTTAAGATAATTCATCTGTAAGAAACATAAGAATGTTAATAACTTTGACAACCAATTACAGAAGCAAATAAACCAGTTTGACTAATGGCTAATACAGTGACTTCTAAAAAAAACCAACCAAACAAAAAAAACAAAAACAAAAGCATTGAACCAACTGTTTTTTTTACAATGCTAGTTTGATATTCAGTTCCACATTGATTACTTAATTTAATCATTTAGGTATTAGTGATATTACCAAACCAATACTGCAAACTTAATAGTAATGCACTTCCTTTTGAGCTGAAAAAACAATGTGGAAGGCAGCACATCTATATCTGAAATAGTAGAAAAGACTCAATTTTACCTGAGCATTTAATTCTCATGATCCTATATTAGGGCTGCACGATACTGGAAAAAACTGACACTGCGATTTTTTTTTTTTTTTAAACCTGCGATATATATTGCGATATGAAAAAATACTCAGGAGGATATAATAGCTGTTTGATCCTAACGTAAATGGTCAAACAAATTAGATGTGTTACCTCTTGTCACGTGTTTCAATATCATCCTTCTTGTAGCCGAAATAATTCCAGATAACTGACGGTGCTTTTCTTTTTGGCACAAAGTCTTCGTTTTCTGTGATTTTCTCATGGTCGTTTCTTATTTTTCAATGTTGTTACCAGCGACTCACTCCAAACTGATTAAGAACGATTTTGATTGGATCCTGTGCATAGTGTGTGTCAGGTACCCAAGTTGAAATTCGATGAGAACATGTTGAGTTCATTTACCTCCTACATTGCAGGACCTGCGATGTGACTACTGCGCACACGTACATCATGATGACGATGCTCAAACGATATATTGTGCAGCACTATCCTATATGTAGGGATGGAAATCGAGAACTGGTTCTTTTTGAGAACCGGTTCCCAGTAGCTCAATTCCTTGGAATCGTTTGCCTGCCTGCTTAACGATTCTGCTTATTGATTCCGCCTTCGTTGCACATGTGTGATGATGTCACACGTACGCTGCATTGTTTTGGTCAGAACATAGCCAACATGGTGTTAAGGCGTTAAATGAGGTGCACAACAACAGGAGACATAGAGGAATTAGTAAAGCGTCTTAAGTTTCACTTTTACTGTGCCCTTAGCGTCATCTGTTATTATTATTATTTGTGCATACTGTATATGTTATATTTTCTGTGCAGAGATGGCAATATAAAAGACAGTTCATGCAAACACACCCATTTGTACTCTTTTATTCCCTCATCCAATGAGAATCAATAAGAGAATCGATAAGGAATCGAATCGATAAGCAAAATCGATAATGGAATCGGAATCGTCAAATTCTTATTGATTCCCGTACCTATATGTGAAAACATTTGTTCAGTCTCTTAGAAAAAAAATATATATATATGTATATAAATTTGAATATATGCTGAGGTAACTCACAAGAAATGCTAAAATGTGAATAACTTGTGCCTGTAGGTGTGGAATGTGCAAAATTTGGATCCGATAGTGACCGATGGCTAATATTAGGCTTATATTTAACTGAAAATACTAATTAAAAGTTAACATTGCAGCTACAATCACCTGGATTTTTTTTTTACAGTAACTTTCATATTCAGTTCTACATTGATTACTTCATTTATTTAGGTATTTATTACCTTGACTTGGACGTTCTGTTCAACATTTATCCAGTTTCTCATAAATTACAGACGGTTCATTTCTGACAGTGTTATATTTTCCAGGGACAGAAGGTGGTAGTGTTTAATCCACTATCAGTTTTTTTTTTCCTGCTCCAAACCATCATTATTATGTCAGCCTTAAAAATCTACTATTAGTCGACCTCTGTGACGAATCATGAATCACAGAAATTAGCGGTACCTTTTTGGAGGATAGTGACTAACTGAAACCCACCGGGCTAATTGATGCTGTTTAGTTTGGTTCTAACTGACCTTTATAATTCCTATTTTACATTTTGCATCGTGTGAAAATACCTAAAACACCTGATTAGACTCCCTGTCTTGACTCCCTGATGCTGTGAAGTCTATTTCTGCGACTGTTTTTTCCACAAGTCAAAAACATGAATGAGGATCAGACCGAACACAAAGGATCCAGATCTCAGACTTGATGACTTTACAGTACCAGATGCTTTCTACTTCCTTTAAATGCAAACAAGTGTGGGGGGGAAACAATAAAAGACGAGCAGATAAATGTGTAAAAACATGATGCATTGTTCCTTTTAGTCACAAGTGGGCCAGTTTTGACCAAGCGATGACAGGAAAACACCAAACATAGAAGGGCTGGACGTTGTTTCCATAGAAACAGACCTCATGCGAAAAGGTCACTGTCAGAGGTTTTTCTCAGAAAAAGGCAGAAGGATTATGGGAGGAGGGTGTGTGTGTGTGTGTGTGTGGGGGGGGTTCAGACAAGAACAAAAAAACTGTTTTATTATCCTTTTTATACATTCCTCTTTCCTCCAACCAATAGTCTAACAATGGTAAAAAAATGTAGGATTTAAATAGCGCAATTACATGGCTGCGAATGGTGAGAGCCCCCTCTCTTTTTTATTATTATTTCTTTATTCTCTTTTGAAGTCAGGAATTGAAAAGGGAGAGTGGTCGACAGCCTGCGCGATGCCGGAGCTTTGTGTTTCGGTGTAGATACGTCGCCTGCCTGCCCCCTCAATCACTGGCAGCTCCTTCCTCTCTCCCCTCCCTCTCAAGTCATTTTAATTAAGTCAGTCTCACTGGCATGGTAGGCAAAGATAATTGGAGAGGGTTTTTGGATGCCATTTACTCTAAATGACGCCTGTTTCTTTCCATTCTCTCGCCTTTTCTCCTCTCCCACAGCTTCTCCCGCCACCCCTCCTGCTCCTGCTCCTCATCTCCTGGCAAGGAGTTACCTATCTTCCCTTGCCTTCCCTTTTCTCCGCTTCCATCTTATATTCAAACGTGAAATATGGATTAACCTCTTCTGTGTGGCTGAGGGGACGACTTCCTGTGAATTGCAAATTTTGGCCAACACTGCAATTTATTTGAAATGGCAAATCAGGCAAAGCAATTTACTGGAAATGAGGAGCTTCTTTGAACTTTCCTCCTTTGAAAAAGTTTTTTTTTTTTTTCTCTCTCTCTCTCTCGTCGCGTGGAGAGCATCTGCTGAAGGAATCTTATAGAAACGTCCATTTCTCGCTGTAATGAAAAAGTACAATTCTTAGAAACAGGAGGACTTTGATTAGCATCTTTATTTGCCTGAATAGGATGTCGGGGGGGAATGCTTTGAAATTCTTGGGGCATCAAAGAAATGACATGATAGTTACTTCCATATGTCAGGACTATTCAAATCAATCAGAATCAGAATGGGAATTATTGGCCAAGTTTGTGCGCACAAACAAGAAATCTGACTCTGGCTTAACCTTGGCTCTCATGTGATGTAAAAAAAAAGTATATTTATAGAAAAAAATAGAGAATAAAGAATATGAATTTTTACAAAACTGTACAAGTAATCTGATTCTAAACCAGGGGTGTCAAACATACGGCCTGTGAACCAAAACCAGCCCACCAGAGGGTCCGTTATGGCCTGTGGGATGAATTTGTGGAATGCAAAAATTACACTGAAGATATTAACAATCAAGGCTGACAAAATCACTTTAGTTCAGGTTCTACATACACACCAATATGATCTCAAGTGGATCAGACCAGTAAAATACTAACATAATAACCCAGAAATAATAACAACTCCAAACTTTTCTCTTGGTTTTAGTGTAAAAGAATAAAACTATGTGAAAATATTTACATTTGCAGACAATTTTTTCACAAAAAATGTGAATAATCTGAACAAATATGAGCAACATGAAACATCTTAAGAAAAATAAGGGTAATTTCAACTATATTGTACATAATATTATACTAAATGTTTTGTGCCTTTGTAGATCCACCGTGATCTCTAAGTTGTAATGAACAAGTTGAGACATAATATTGTTAAAATTGCACTTATTTCTCTTAAGAAATTTCTGCTTGTTTGTAGTTGTTCATGTTATTCAGATTTTTTGAAGGACATTTTGAGATGGGTGCTTCTGTGAAACAGGACATGGGGGCTACAAATTCAAGCCAGATGTAGATTAATGTTATGAAGCAAGTTTGGAAGCACTTTGGGTTTATTTTAAAAAAATATATTCACCGAGATGAAAGAGAAACTAATTTTCAGACAAAACACATTTTTAGACTTTTTTATATTATTTTTATACAAAAATTGACATGCAACATGGAAAAAACAACACAAAAATTCCATGCTATTTTTTTTAACAATATTTTTTATTCTGTCACAGGTATATGTTTGGAATCAAACCACCTATGCAAGGCAGGGTGTTTCTTAAAATGACCGCTGTTGCAAAATCATTCACAATTTATTTGTGTTTAAATGGGCAGGTTCCGCATGTAACGTGAGTGGACACGATGGGTTACACGCAAAACCTGGAATGAGACTGAGATTCATGAAAAACTCGCATGTCTGGATTAGAAAAACCACTAGGATAGACAAATTTTACACAGTGTCTTTATTTATAGTGGTATATAAAACCATTTCCAGCCATGTTTTCAGATCAAATGCACTGACGCCTAGGTAGCTTTTCATAGCTTAACTATTTTTGGCCCCAATATTTTTATTAAAAATTCATTAATTTTGGGATGGCTCAGAGCAAGAGTATAATTTTTTCTTGCATTTATCTGAGGTCATCATTAGGTACATCCTGGGGGGAAATATGTCTACATTTCTCTTTTATTATTGGGTCTAAAAAGCTGGCAAAGTTCCAGGTACTAAAATGAACCCAGTTTCATGGCAGCACCCAGATGTAAACATTTTCATAATGTAATTTTACTTTTTTCACTCTTGTTATGGTACATGTCCGCCCCTACTTGAGATCATATTGGGCTGAATGTGGCCCCTGAACTAAAATGAGTCTGACAGCCCTGCTCTAAACCGTAAACAGAACTATAGTGTAAGTATACAAACCAATAATGCATTATAGTGCATATATATTAAGCCAGTATGTAAGGTACTTATTATAAGTGTGTATTGGCAAGAATCTGGTGATACAATACAAATCACAATACTAGGACCACGATACGATATATCACGATACTGTTAAAAAGACAATTTTTTTTATTGGTTTTGTTTTGTTTTTTTTAAGGATTATTTCTTGGAAGAATTGAATCACACCAGAAATACGCACAAATACTAAACACATTTTTATTTGATCTGAACAGAATCTAATGTTCTATCACAAAATGTTCCCGTGTTCAAACTTAAATTATGTTTTTACAGACATTACAGTTTAAGATCCTGCTCCAATGTTCATATTCTATTAGTTCATAACTAACATCAGAACATTATTTTTGTTCAATCCCAACAAAGGAACTAACATTAGTTTTATAAAAGAGTGTTAAATAATAACAAATAAAATATAAACAATAAAGAAAAACAAAAAAACAAAAATGAATATCTGCATTTGAATAAATACCTAAAAATATCAACACGGTACTTTTTAATATCGATACAGTATCGTGAAAAGAAATGTTGTGATATATTGCAGAATCAATATTTTCATACACCCCTAGTACTTATTGATAACTTTGGCTGTTACTTGTACTACAGTTCACTCCCAGTACACCGGATAAGGTATTTTATCAAGTGCCTGGTGTTTGATTGATTCTGCAAGTTATACACAGTGAAAGGTGGAAGTACACGTGTCCGTCCTAATCCATTTTAGCAGTACCACCAATGTTTCAATGGTGTGTGCTGTATGTCAACTGTATGGGATTTGTCAGTGTGTGTGAGTGTTAAGTGTGCATGTGGGGCTCCCTCTATCAATCAGGTAGGGCCGGGCCCTGCTGCTGAAAGGGGGCTACAGCGGGCCACCCATCCAGTCAGGCGCTCTGGGGAGATCCAATGTCCTTAGTGCTTTAATGCGCTCCAGATGTCCCTTCAAGCTGAGAGAAAGGGAAAGAGGAGTGGGGGGGGGGGGGGGTAGGAGAGAGAGAATGGGAGGCTGTAGTAGCTTAAAGCAGACCTCAATCTGGCTCATGGGCTGTAGTTCTGGTTTGTCGAATGTTCTCTTTAGGGAGGTTGTTGTTGATGCACCTGCAGATTTTTCTTTTCTTTTTTTTTTTTTTTTTTTTTAAGAGCTAAGGCGTCATTTCGCAGCTAAAACATGACTAATGGGGTTTTTTGGTTTTACAAAAGAATTGCGTGTCATGTTGTTGTCATCCTCCCTGTCTGGTGCGGCTTTGTTTTCTTTGTCTAAGCCGTTCTCTCATCTTTGGTTGATGATGACTCTTACGTCTGCCTTTCTTACTCATTCTTTTTCCCCTCTGATAACTTCTGCAGCTCCAGCGTGACCTTGCACCCTCTGTGGCCCTTTGCCATTCCTCATGTCCACACCAGAGTTATTGCAGTTTGTTTTTCCTTCTTTCTTCTTTCACTTTGGTTTTATAAGTTTAGTTTTTAATTTATAGGTTTAGCTTCATTTTTGTTTAGTTTCTCTGGTGCTTTTACCTCACATGTTATCATTCTTTCTTTTTCTATCTGTCTATCAAAAAGATTAAACAAATACCCTGGCCTACCATGAAGGATAGGGTAGATTTATCAAAAGGTACTGAGGCTGAAATTTTTTTTTTCACTTTCTTTAGCATCAGAGCGCTCCAGACAAACTTGGAACAGAACAAAAAACTAAAAACGAACTGACAAATTAGAACAACACATCCTTCATGACCACGATACCAATCAGTCTGAGTCGAACCTCTACAGCTACATTCAGACTACAGGCAAATGTGTCCCAAATCCGATTTTTTTGCACATATGCGACCTGAATCCGATCTGTCAAAGACAGTTTGAACAGCACAAATCTAATTTTTTCCAAATCCGACCCAGACCGCTTTCATATGTGGTCCTAAATCTGATGCGTATCTGATATTTTGCAATGCGACTTCAGTCTGAACGGCCAGGTTGCATTTATCCGACCTTTATGTCATTGAAATGCGACAAACATCAGAGGAGGAGAAGCGACAGGAAAAACATACTTACTTCCGTAAAAACAGTACATGCCTGCGTAGTCATGTATTACATCAGAACCTCTTTTGCGCATGCGAGTCACTTCAAGGTCGAATTCAGTTCATACTCAAAACTGATAGAAGTCGCATTTAATGTGTAATATGAACGAGCACACAAAAAAAATCAGATTTCACCAAAAAATCCAAAGTGTGCATGAAGAGTTGCTGTCTGAATGTTGCCTAAGTAAAACCAAATCACTGAATAAACAGCTATTTTGTTAAAACTGTTTATCCCGTAACAATCAGACGACCTGACCCCTGTGATGATCTTTAACATCTTCTGCATAAACTGGCAGATTATGACACCACCTGATAAGATCGCACATTAATACAATTATAGTTTTGTGAGACAAGACAGTATGGGGTGTTGTGACAGATATGGTCCATTTACTTCAGCTCTACAGTCTGTCAAGAAGCTGAACCATGGAAAAAACATATGAGTTTTAATATCTTTTTTCCTTATATCTTCAATTGTTAAAAATAACCAAGTTGAACAAAGATTTCACTAATCTCTCACATCACAGCTAATGCCACAACAGGGATTCTGTGCAATTTTTTTCTCTACATCTGGGACTCTAGTCCACGTACAAACAGTGTTTTAAGTATAAAAAAAAAAAAAAAAAAGTGTGATTTGTATATTTTTAGAACTCTAGGAAAATGGGGAGATTATCTATGTCATTGTGAAAATGAAGCTGCACTTGAAACATCAAATACAGCACTGCAAAAATCAAAATCTTACCAAATGTATTTTTCTCATTTCTACTCAAAATATCTCATCACACTTAAAATGAGACAATCACCTAAAGAATAACTTTTTAGTGAGATATAAAAACTTATTTTTAGACAATAGATCTTGAAAATCTTATTTCAAGAAATCGTTCCAAGATAATTTTCACTTGCTCCATTGGCAGATTTTTTTTTTTTTTTTGCTTAATTCAAGATTTTTTTGCTGCCAATGGAACAAGTGAAAATTATCTTGGTACGATTTCTTGAAATAAGATTTTCAAGATCTATTGTCTAAAAATAAGTTCTTATATCTCACTGAAAAGTTATTCTTTAGGTGATTATGTCTTATTTTAAGTGTGATGAGATATTTTGACTAGAAACGAGAAAAATACACTTGGTTAGATTTAGGTTTTTGCAGTGAGGTGTACAAATAAGTGTATGACCTGCAGTAGTTCAAGGTCAGCACCAATACCTTCGGGAGATGGACCGGACCGGTGTTATGGACAAATCCACATCATGTAAAGAATACACTTCCACAACCAACACTTAAGGTAACACAAGTCTACAACTGAACTTGTAGCTGCTTCACCTTCATGACAAATTCAAGTCTCTAAATCAAGATTATCTACGATAGCCACAGGTTGGATGACAACAACTATGGTTTGTCTTAGTGTTTGGACCAGTTTGGGGTCATTTTTATGAGATATTTTGTAAAAAATGAAGGTTGTGTGGAAAGAAGACACGCACCACCAGACTGTTTCATAGTTTTAATCCTCAAGCCATCACCAAACTAAAAAAATGCACTAAAAACATAAGGCCTGTGCAATAATCTGGGACTATTTTTATGCAGGAATGTCTTATTTTATGATCACTGTATATTTTCAGGCACTACCTGTTTGCATGCATGTGTGTAGAGTGGGCGTGGAGTATGAATGGAATATAATTTATTCTTTCATATTTATTGTTCTTATACTTTTTTATGGGTCCCGTTTTTACCTAGTGCTTTTAAATTTTGTTGTATTTATTTGCAATGATAATAAAAGGAATCTAATCTAAAAAAAAATCTGTGTTAAATTGGACAGGATACACAAAACTGTTGTAAGCATTAGGAAAATGTTTGCTGTCAGGGGTCTGATATGATTGGCTCACAATGTTACACCATTGAAGCTTAAGCTAATTAGCCGTTACATTTCACCTACAGTGAAACCGACCAGATTGGAATCTTTAGTCTTTAGTGTAAATATCTTTGGTTACACTGATCAGAGGCAGAGTGGAGGTTTGCACTAAGAAAAAAAAAAAAAAAAGGCAGGATAAAGAATGTATGACACTGATACGATCTACAAAAACAGTGTTCATATAAGACTTTTTATTCCTGGACACCTTGAACCAGTTATACTGAAGGGAAATGAAAAGAAGACGGATTTTACCGACAGTTCTTTTTTTAATTTTAGTTCATGTTTTATTATTGTTCATTATTAATTAGTTTTTGCTTTAAGTTTTGTATTATTTTACCTTACTTTTACTGTACCTATTATATATTTATATATCTTTTATTCAGTTTTTATCACTTCTTACCTTCCATTGTTGGTTGTCTGTGGGGATGTCTGTTGGGATGGGTCAGTATGTTTTTCTACTGCTGTCGTTACCAAATAATTTCCTGCAAAGGATCAATAAAGTATCTATCTATCTCATCTATTAGGGATGTAACGATTACCGGTATAATGACAAACCGCGGTAAAATTGCAGGCGGTTAGTATTACCGTTTAAATTCTAATTATCACGATAACCATGTTTGATTACTGCACTTTTAGGGGAAAAAACCCGATGTAAAGATCTGCTTTTATGTCAAATATTTGAGTATAGTTTTAATTTATTACAATTTTGATTTTATATACTTAATATTTGGAACCAATATTCACTTTTAAAGTCTTTGAAAAGGTTCGTTAAGCATCTGTGTGTTATTTATGCAATAAATTATTTACATTTTTCAAATCGAATTTTATATTTTTTTTGTGTTTTTTGTCCTTTTGTGTTGATATAGTAGGTTGAAGTGAAAAAAATAAATACGCAGATGATATAGATGAAGTTGTGCTGAAAAAAAAAGATACCAAACATGAGTGTCGTAAACATTTGTTTATATATTTTATAAAGGCAAAATCAAAAGGACTGAAAAACGGCCAAAATAGGCTCAGACCACTAAGGGTAGGGGTGCACCGATACCGATACGAGTGTCGGCATTGGCTCCGATACTCAGTGTGTACTCGTACTCGTACTCAAAAGATATCCGATACAAATGCACCGATACCACTTACGGCCATTTGACATTCCCAGTTCAGTGCAGCAGGTACGCGGCGGTGGAATAATGTGTGTGGAGATTTTTCAAAATAAATGACGGTGATAAAAGTAACGCTGACTGCAAGTAACATTAAAGACACAGACAGATACGGACGCAGTGTTCTGTCCGTCCTCTGCGTACATTCCATCCGTTTTCCAGGTGCTGGCGGATGCATACCCAGAATGAGAATACCAGCAGGAGTTCGGAGCGGTGCGGACCGCTGCCAGCGGAAGTGAAAATGAAACTTATCACTCATTTCTCTTTTCTCCTCCTGCTGAAGCTTCACTTTTAAACCGTACCAGTGAAAATGCTGCAATATCAGTATCACATTAGTGTTATCTCTTTCGTCTCCATGTTTTACTGACTTTCTTCTTCTTCTTCTCAAAAATCTTTACTCTTCTTCGTGGTATTTGTCCAGTATGGTTAATTCAGAGCGGCTTCCCCTGGTGGATTAATTGAGAAACGCTCATTCCAACACATTAAATGTCAGTAGCAGCACTTTGTTCCAGTCAGACTAATGACAACGACAATAAAGCACATTCACAAAAGGAACTAAGAACTGGAATGGTATTATTAAGTACTCGTATCGGTACTCGGTATCAGCAAGTACTCAAATGTAAGTACTCGTACTTGGTCTGGAATAAAGTGGTATCAGTGCATCCCTAACTAAGGGTGTCTGCAACAGAAGGTACATTATGCCTATTATTTTATTTTATCTTATTTATTTATTTGTTTGTTTGTTTGTTTAAAATACAACTTGGTTAAATTATTTCAGTGTGTATATAAGTATTTTTTGAACATTTTGAGCACAATTTCAATTATTGAAATTGTGCTCAAAATGTTCAAAAAATACTTATATACACACTGAAATAATGTGATAATTTTGGTCACAATAACCATGATATGAAATTTTCATTTTGTTACATCCCTACTGTCTGTGTGTCTGTGTGTCTATCTATCTATCTATCTATCTATCTATCTATCTATCTATCTATCTATCTATCTATCTATCTATCTATCTATCTATCTATCTATCTATCTATCTATCTATCTATCTATCTATCTATCTATCTATCTATCTATCTATCTATCTATCTATCTATCTCTTCAAGTTGTCTTTCCCTTGCTGCTTCTTCCTCTCACTTTTCTCCAAAACTCTCCCTTTTATTTTTACCCCCCCCCCCCCCCACACACACACACACATTATCTCCATCTCCATCTCCACCTCCCCCTTCCTCCTCCCCACCGTCCTCTACCTCTGCTGTCCACCTCTCCGCCCGTCCTCCCCTGTCACACATACCTACACGCCTCTCCCCGTAGCATTTCAGAAGGAAATTTAATATGGGTTTGTTTGGTGTTTCCAAGAATTCCATTTGGCTGCCGGCTCTCTTTGCCCCCCCGACACTAAAACAAACACAGCCCGTCCAGCCAAGAGCAGCAAACACCACTGGTGTTGGCCTCATTATTTGGTCTTCACATTTTAGATGACTCCAGCTCCACTTCATCGTCTGTTTGTTCCCTTCTGGCTGATTTCTCTTTTGGATACCTTTGGATAAGTTGCTTCAAGCAAATGTGCTAAAATATGTCTGATATTTAAAATTGTTCTCAAAAGGCATCCAATGTCATTGAGTTGGTAACACTGACCCAATTAAAGTTCCCATGAAGTCAAATCCAATATCCAAGTGTTTTACATCATTTTGTCTGTGCTACTTATCACCTATGTGTCAGTGTCTGGTCCAGGTATGAAAAAAAAAAAAGTAATTTTGTAGATATTTTTAGTGTTATGTTGGAGTTTGTCCTGGAAAGTGAAAAAAAAAAAAAAAAAGATGAGTCATGCTGCACTTGAGGGTGTAGTTTTGCATCAAATGAAACACTCCATTTATTTATTTATTTTATTTTTAAATTTTCACAATATGTGAAGAAGTCACAGGCCAACCATAGCTGTGTTGTTTTTGCAGACTGGTGATATTGAGCGAATACATTTGTTTCTCAGTCTCACAACGGGAAAATACAAATATGTGCACAGTATTAAAAACACACAGACACAAAAATCAAATCTAAATGGCTTCTACAGGCAGAAGTCTTGAGCTTGGTGACCTCTATTCTCCTGACCAAATGTAATCCAAACAAAATAAGAAACTTTTGACCTGTTTTGAATGTAACCTGGGGTAATAAACTAGAAGAGTGCACTAGAGCTCCTACTGTCTGCCCAAAAGAGCTGAAGTGCAAAAGAAGGCCACATTGAATACTTGTCGTTTTGGGTTTGTAGAAACTTTTCTGTCCTTTATTGCTGCTTTAAACAGGAGAACCCACATCACTCCCATCCTTAAATCTCTCCACTGGCTCCCTGTTCTATATCGTCTTCATTTCAAAATTCTTGTGCTAACTTTCCGGGCCCTACATGGCCAGGCCCCTGCATACATTGCTTCCCTGATCCAGCCCTACAGCTCGACTCGTAGCTTGAGGTCTTCAGGACAGCACCTGCTGATGGTTCCACGGACCTGTTTTAGTACACGCGGTGACAGGTCTTTTAAAGCTGTGGCACCACGTCTATGGAATGACCTGCCTCTACACCTACGGTCCATGGACTCTGTAGAGAACTTTAAGAAACACCTCAAAACCCTCCTGTTCAAAAAGGCTTTTTAGTCTCCCACCTGACCCAGGACCACCACAGACTGATTACACTCTATGTATTCATCATAACGTACTCCATGTGTCATTCCCCCCCCCCAGTCTCTCTATATCTCTATCGCTCTCTCTTTTCTCCTCCTTTACTCTCTCTCTCTCTCTTTAACCCCAACTGGTCAAGGCAGACAGCTATCCTTCAGGAGTCTGGGTCTGCTCGAGGTTTCTGCCCGTTAAAGGGAAGTTTTTCCTCGCCACTGTCACCAATCACAAGTGTTTGCTCCTGAAGGATTCTGTTGGGTCTCTGTAAACTTAATTTGATTCTGATTTGAATTGATAAAGCACTTTGTGACTCTGTCTGTGAAAAGTGCTCTATAAATAAAATTTACTTTACTTTACTTTACTTTATGGTTGCATATTGATTGAGAGGCTAAAACAAAAGCTTGTTTATGGTCATTGCAACCTGTGAAGTCAGACTGGGTTAAACATAAGTATGCTAAAGCAAATGCTAGCCATACCCATAAAGACCCAAACAACACTGGCGACTAAAACCAAGTATTGATATAAAATGTTTAATATCTGCAGATCCACTCATCCTATCAATACATGTAAATAATTTATGAAAAATGGAGTTTGTCATCTTATATAGTAATCAGATATGACCCATTTGGACATTCAGAGACTCTGTAGTGAATGTGAAAACACCATCATCTTCTATAACATTGATTCACCAGTAAAACCGTTTGAGTTTGATAGATGAATGGATGGAGACACTTGGTTTATGTTCAGTTAAGGATATATTGTATTGAAAAAGTCACTTTTTCTTCAGTTTTCTCTGTTCTGATATAATAACACTGCAAAAATCAAAATCTTACCAAGTGTATTTTTCTCATTTCTTGTCAAAATATCTCATCACACTTAAAATAAGATGTAATCACCTAAAGAGTAACTTATCAGTGAGATATAAGAACTTATTTTTAGACAATAGATCTTGAAAATGTTATTTCAAGAAATCTAACCAAGATAATTTTCTCTTCAGATTTTTTTTTTTTTTTTGCTTGAATTAAGCAAAAAAAAAAAAAAATCTTAAATTAAGAAAAAAAAAAACTGCCAATGGAACAAGTGAAAATGATCTTGGTAGGATTTATTGAAATAACATTTTCAAGATCTATTGTCTAAAAATAAATTCTTATATCTCACTGAAAAGTTACTCTTTAGGTGATTATGTCTTATTTTAAGTGTGATGAAATATTTTGACTAGAAATGAGAAAAATACACTTGGTAAGAGTTTGACTTTTGCAGTGCTGGATTTGACGTTTTGGGTGTAACTTCATTCCACAATGACATACACAATTCATTCATTCATTTGTTTGTTTATTTCGAGCATTTATAGTATACAAGCAAAGTCAAAATTCCCCCCCAAAAAAATCATTAATTTATACTCGAAAAGGAGTGGGAAGAAGAAAAACTTATTTAATCCCACCCCCATTCTCATCATCAAATAACTGAACATAATAACGTTTTAAATATTCACTCCTGTCCTTCGACTTCAAGCCAGAACAATGAGCAAAATGGAACAATATAGGCCTATAACAAATTAGAATAAACTCATTTGACAGTATTTACATTGCATAACCAAAATGTGTGTAAAAAAATAAATGAATAAATATATATATAAATAAAAAATAGAAACAAAGTACATTCCTGGTGGTGTTACCACAGGTAACAGTTAACAATATCCCCATTTTCTTAGAGTTCTTCAGAAGGTCTACAAATTAGACTTTTTTCCCCTAAAATGCTGTTTTAATTCAAGATTTTTATTTATTTTTTGCTTAATTCAAGCAAAAAACAAATTTCTGCCAATGGAACAAGTGAAAATTATCTTGGTAAGATATCTTGAAATAAAATTTTAAAGATCTATTGTCAAAAAATAAGTTCTGATAATGTCTTATTTTAAGTGTGATGAGATATGTTGATGAGAAATGAGAAAAATACACTTGGTAAGATTTTGTTTTTTTCAGTGAGCCTGTGAATTTACTCAGAGTTTTCATGAACGTCTACATGATCAGTGAATTAAATACAGGAAAATACATGATTTACACTGAAAAATCTCAAACTAAAGAGGATTATATTGCAATAAATGGTGATAAATCACTTAAGAAAGGTTAAATATAGAGGAAAAATTAATGTGGGGACTGCGGCAAAAGTAGTACTGGGTCTTTATGGGTTAAACATTTACTTGTGTCAAAAATAGAATGTAACACTTATGAATGAAGACAAAAAATAATACCTGTGTCACGTTGGTTTCACCACTGCCTCTTTCAGAGACTCACACTGATCCTTAGTCTGTTCACACAATGGGAAAACGTGAACATAAACACAGATTACGACCAATTCTTTCACCCCATTGTCACCTCAGTCAATATTGGACCCATTTTCCACAGGCCTCATATATTTCCAACATTCTGATACTAAAATGGAATATTACAGACGGTCAAATCAGGAGGAAATTAATTTGTTTCAAGTCCTGTCTCTGTCTGAGCACCAGCCTCTCATGAGACCTGCCAACTCGTATCTCATCTAAAGGACGTGAACAGGAGTGTCTTTGGTTGTGAAATGCCCTTCGAGCTGTGATGCTTTTACCTCTGTCAAGGAGGTTCTGTCATCACTCCCACTTTACTGACTGTCATAAATTTTGCGGATTTTTGTAAAACTTAGTGGATTGGTAGGGCACAGACCATGAATTTGTGAAAAAAATAAATGAAAACGTGCAAAACAACCTATCTAGAGTGTTTAGACCAATGCAACAAAACAAAAGGGTGTATTGGTTTAATAACAACAATGCTATCTACTGTTTTAACTCATGGCTTTTTGGAACTCGATAAAGTTTATAGTATATGAAATGTAAACTGATAAACTAACTGATAGCTACTGATAAATTACAAATAAGTGTGTCTACTGGTGAAAAGTAGAGTGAATTTCTTGCACAGTGCAATTATGTACGAAGTTAATGCAAAGAAAAACACACAAATTTGTATCAGGCATTGCAAACACACGAATACACATCTGCAAGAGCTGAAAATGAAACTTGATGCACAAACATCCAATGAAGCTACTTTGCTAACGACTCTCCAGGACCATGAATCATTAGCTACTTTGGAGAACAGGAACTAAATTGTTACAGAGATGGGAGGTTAACTTGGCTGCCTTTACCAATTACTTTTTTGTTTAACATGAACAAAATTGCTCTGTGCATTCACTGTCTTTGAAGGATCATCATCAATCCAACAAATACTTTACTCATGGTGTTACAATGATGCTAATCTAACATTACAGTAAATAAAACACAGCTTGTGAAACTGAACTGTAAACATGTTGGGATAAAATACAAAACAATTGTAACCGGCCAAAAAAGCATAGATTCAAGCTCTTGTGGATGAAGTTTAATACTAAAACCTGCAAACAGTCTCAACCAGTGTTCGAATTACATGGGAGCCAGAGGGAGCTCAGCACCCATAAACAACAAAGTCAACAATCTGTGGAGGTCCCTCAAATGTCGAATTATATTCTGATCATAAATAAAGCTCATTTTCCATCCCTGTGAGGTATTATCATGACAGATGTTAAATCAAAATGTAGGATAATAAGGAACGTCGGTAGGCCAGTTCTTAGGGATGTCCTGATCCCATCTAAAGATCCGTATCGGCTACTGACTAGCACTTTTTTGGAAGATCGGATTGGATTTAGTCACATGATCAGGCCGATCCAGTTTTCACATGAGTTATCAGTGTGGTTCTTCTCAAACCGAGCATTTACAAAACATGCTGCAGCTTACAGTACAGGTAACTCACATGCGACATCTTGAATGTAAAGTTTTTTCTTTCTGTCAACACAATCTAAAGGTACTTCCATTTTGACAGACTTCAAAATAAAAGCACTCCCTGAAATAACTTAAATTAAAGCATTTTCTCTTAATAATTATCAACTTTATGACTCTTTTACTCAATATTTCACAGTCAAGTGAAATATTTGAAAAATAAATAGATAATGCATCCTTCTAATAGAAACTTAAACCAACATGAATTGCCTGGTTTTCTCTAAACTCAAATAAATTATTCTCAACAAGAACTCCAAGCTGCAGCGAAGCTGAATGTAGAGTAAAAGCTGAATGAAAGCTGAATGTGAAAACTGAATCAACACTGAATGTAGAGCCCACAGAATAAAACTTTTAGTTCTTACCTGATTTTTTAATATATGAATCTAAGTTACCTGATTCCTTGATTATTTATTTTTTATATTTAAAATCTTATTTCAAAGGTTTTTTATTATTATTTTTTTTAATAAGGGGTATAATATACCACACATCATAGGCCCTAAATGCTCTAAATGCTTTGCTTTATAAATGTGTGATTCCGCTGCCACCTGTGCGTCTGTGGCTGTCACTCCGTAAGAGCGTACGTTGTCGGTATAATTATAGTTAGGCTACTTACACAACTTTCTTTCATTTTTTTTTGGAGATAGAAACCCCCTTAGAGAAAAAAATACCATTTAAACCCTGATCTCAACACATGTTCTCGACACTCAGATTAATGTCACCGAGAGAACACAATGTTCTCAACCCTTCTGACCACGCCCACATACTGTAGATAACAGGAACTGTATACACTTTATTCTATTGACACAAATAGCAATACAGTATCTTTGCAAATGAAGTCACAGTTTGTGGTAAAGATTGTAAAGAAACATCGAATTTTGTTTTAAGTGACTCAGTGGGCTGCATCTTGATGCATGTCTGCACATTTTACCTCAATCTTTGAAAATGGGGTGAAAAATGATTAAACGTTATAATGTTTGTGACTTTTGGCTCTGTTGTCTTTTTATTTAAGTACTTTCAGAGTCCGATACTTCAGCAGTTTTATTACAAATCACAGTATTATTGACTAGTAAAATGACAGCTAAAATTGCTAAATAAATGTGTAAATGTTGTATAATTCACATGGCATCCAAATATTACTCGTCTCTTACTATTGTATGTAATATGGTTTTTTTTAGGGCAGGATTTCAGCTTTCTATTCTTCATTCTACTGTCTGTTATATCAGTAAAAGTAACATTTGAGATGCTGTACACTGCTTAAATGTAGAATCAAACAGAATATTTTATCTGGTGAAGCCGATATAATTATCTTCAAGCTGTTTGAGTTATTTTTGTATCAGTATTCCTTGTCAAATTATTTATTTCTTCGGCAACTAGCAGGTCATATGTGTGGTAATGTACAGTGAGCAAAACCTGCATGGCCCTGTTGTGGTTTAATGAGCTTCTCACAGTACATAGAGGATCTTTGTTTACATATGGAGAATTAATAGAGCAACATTATACTTTAAACAGTATTGGCTTTCATGGAATCTAGAAATTATGTCAATTTTTGGTCGCAAATGTCCTTGGATGGTTTGGGATTTTTTTTTGCAAGTGACATATCCTTACTTCTACTAAACCAAGTTACCATATGTGTGTTGTCAGTGCAGTGCATGCTAAAACGCTGTGACCTTCCATTACCCTGGCTGTCCTCCTCTTTCCAGACTTGTCGTACATGCCAGTCTGCTCAGTCATCATCTGGTTCTGTCTGGCCCATAGCAGCTCTTCTTAAACAGACCCCTGGCCGCCGTGTCCCGCCAAGACAAACTCAACACCCCCACCCCCACCTCAGGCTCCGCTGACACTCAAGTGGCTAACACAACCACACACACACATCCAGAAAGAGTGAGAGCCACCCACCTGCTAATCCCCTACTCATTAATCCCCCACCACTCTCCTCAAATATTCCCTTCTGCTGATCTCATTGTGAGGGAGTGTGCGTATGCTGTGGTGGTGTTGGTGTTGGGGGTGGGGTGGGGGGGGTTAGTGCAACAGGGCTGTATACTAAGCCCGGGTTAGTCGGAACTCACATTTCACTTTCAGTTTGGCAGAAATTCCATGTAATTGCTCAGTAGTAGGGATGGGATTTGTAACTTAATTCCTTGGAATCATTAGTCTGCTTGTTTAATGATTCCGCTTTAAACAGTTCTGCAATGTCATCATGTCATGCCTATATTTTAGTTCAGAAGTATAGTGGTTCTCAACTGAGTTGGCTTCAGGACCCAAACTGATAACAGTTAAACTTCTCAAATGTATTTAAGTAAAAAGATGGTGTGTTTTGAACCTGAGATAATACAGAATATCACAGTATGAAAACACAGACGACAAGTTAAATGATAAACTAAACTGAAAAGCTGGAAATATCCCCTTTCACACTAAATTAGGTAGATTTTAACCAAAACTAAAACATTTAAAACTTAGAAAACACTTCATATTTAGGGCGTTTTCACACTGGGTATCCAAGTCCATACCAACGTTATTATCGTTAACGAAAACGAAAAAACTGACGAAAGCTAAAATTGAAAAAAACCTTTTCGTTAACTGAAATAAATAAAAACTCAAATTAAAAGAAAAAAAACGATGATTAGCTGAACCTGTATTGTGTGTTTACAAAACTAACTAAAATGTATAAAAATTATGGATAAAATTCCCTTTGTTTTCGTCTTTGTCAGTGTTGATACAGGATAGAACGTGAACACTTTGTCCCAGATCAGCGGTATAACAGAGGTATAGAAGTATGGAAAGTTTCAGTTTCGTTTTCTCGTAAGTGACGTTGTGTATGGATCGCACCCCCACCTACATTACCCCCTCCAACCTGCTATAGGGAATGTATCCATGGTACGGTACATATGTTTGTGTGTGTGCTTAGTCAGAGCCGCCCTAACCCCACCCCCAAATAAAGGTTCCAGGGTGACCTCACTTATTTCTTTGAATAGGGTGGGGGATAAAATATACGAAAAAACTGAAACTAATACTAAAACTAAACTAAAACTAAGCATTCAGAAAAAACGACAATTAATAAAAACTAGCAAACCTGCCCTAAAAACTAATTAAAACAAACTGAATTACAGAAAAAAAAGTCAAAACTAAATTAAACTAAATTATAATTAAAAATCCAAAACTATTATAACCTCGGTCCATACCTGAGTACGTTGGACCCCAAAGTCCGCTTAATTTTATCAGTGTGAATGCAAATGTTCCGTGTACGAGTACCGTACTTGAGTCCAGCTGAAAAGGTAGTCCTGGGTACGGACTATGTGGACTCCAGTACGGTACATTGCAGTGTGAAAGCGATCTGTGCCCAAGAACAAACTTGACCTAATCACCGCTCCGACAATGGAAACGACCTAATCACCACATAACCATAGACGGTGCTCCTGTCGTCTCCTGAAAAAGGCTTGGATCTGTGTGGCACGGGCTCACCTTATTGACCGAACCACTTGGTGATCTATCAGGGACAACGAAGGTCGCTCTTCTTTGCTTTACCTCAAACAGGCTAACAGATAAAGTATTGCCTGTGAACAGAGCAGTCTCGGTTGAAGTCTTCTTTTGTCTTCCTTGTTTGTTGAATAGCGTCAGAATTCCTCCCACACCACCACCTACTGTTTCAGCCCTGTAACACCCACTTGTATTCAGGCACGGGCTGTGGCATGTGCTTGTGAACGCAACATCTGCAAGAAAGGTGTGAGCGTATCCAGGTATGTCACGGATCCTGATACCCAGTCTGAAAACACCCTAAGGTTTTTGTCCTCAATGTAATTTAAACCATATCTGATGTAGTCATTATCATGCCTGAGTTTTGTCATGATTTGAAGAGAAACTTTTGGGTCTTCTTTTATGTTGTGAAATGCCTGGTGTTCATTAGCATTACAGTGCATTAGTGCCACCTACTGTTGAGGAGTGTGAATGGGTGGTGCTCATAAAAAATAAAGTACAGAATTGGTTTATTGACATTATTTTTTGCCCACACAAAGGCTCAGGACGCACTGAAAACAGGTTTGAGACCTACTTTTGGGTTGCGAACCACCAGTTGAGAATCACTGCTCTAAAGTATGGGTGCGTTTCAACTGTTAAGTCAACACTATCGGCATTTGAAACGGTTGCAGAGCTTCCGTTTTTTTTTCAACTTTTCTTTTTTTTATACTGTATTTTTGACAGATTTTACATATTTTATCAAACAGACAATAAAACAAGAATTCAAAGACAAAAGAGCAACAGACGTCAACAAGTACAAACATGGCAGTGTCAAAACTTAAAGTACATCAGTAACGAAGTGAGTCAATGAGTCACAATAGTATCCCATCATGATAAGATAGTTGAGTTAGCTTGAGTGTTGTCCGGTTTCAGTCCATGTCAGATTATTCAGATGTATTCTCATGTTGCATCAGATCATGTCCAGGTGTGCTGCAGAACTTCCTTTAACAATGAAGGAAATACCTCCAACATAGACATTTAACCACACAGCATCCAATTAAACTGCACCAATGGAATGTCTTTGATTGGCTGCTTAGCAAAGGGGCGGGAACTCTGAAAATAGAGCGTACAGCAAGGCATCACGGTCACAGCCAGTAACATTAAACTCCTCCAGGTTCTATCAATACCGTTATTATTAGCGTCATTTCATTGTGTCACCCAGCTTTCATTATTGTTAATGAATAATATCAATGTCCTAGAATTACATTTAGATTACGATGAGGCTCATAGGCTGCAGCAGGTAGCGCTCACACTCCTTTAACTACCCCTTTATAACACTTTAGGACAGTGGTTCCCAACCTTTTTTGGCTCGTGACCCCATTTCAATGTCAGAAATTTAAGGCGACCCCAGACATACAAAACAGATCCTTGTTTTTTTTTTTTTTTTTTGCTAAAATATTTTTTTTTCAATCATGTAATAGTTTGCTATACTATGTTACAAATAAATGTTAATTTTAGACGACATTTAGTCTATATGATATATATTATTATGGACGGAGGCAGAAAAAACAGGTGTAGATTACTGCACAAAGTGAGAATTTTATTTTCCTTGGTCGAGATATGTACAGTCAGTCCAGCTTGGATTTATAAGACTGACAATTAATACTGAACAAACAATAACTCAAACTGAATTATGAAAAAGCTGCAGCATCTGAAACTGACCACAATGAACATTTGACAGATAAACAGTACCACAGTGCTTCAGTTTCAGCTTCAGAGTTTGTCATGTCTTTTATGAATTGGGATTGTCTCTGTCAAGTCACCATATATTTTTTATCAGGATTTTTTTTATTTTTATTTACTTTTTTTTATCAATTACTAGAAATTTCAGGTGACCCCATTTGAATTCCAGGTGACTCCACATGGGGTCCCGACCCCAAGGCTGAAAAAAACTGCTTTAGGAGGTTTGTTTGAATCAATTTGTACTATCCTTCATTCCATAATCCAATGAGAATCGATAGGGGAACCGAATCAATAAGTGATATCGATAACGGAACTGGAATTGCGGAATTCTTATCATTTTCCATCCCTGTTCAGTAGACGTCCACTTCAATCACAAGTCATCCTTTACAAACCAGTTCTTAATGAGGTGTATATATAACTGCTAATATGTTTAACTACCTGTGTAAAAGGTAATACCAGAAACAGATGATTATAGCCACATTTCTCCAACCTGAACTGCTCTACCATCAGCCTGACCAGTCACTGGATCTGATATTCAGCATTTTTACAGTCATTAGTATCAGTTTTGTGATCTGATGTCTGTTAAAACTGCATAAAACCTTCTAGTTTGGCTGTTTCTCTCATCAACGCTATTTAATTGGCACTAAAATTTCAGCACAATATTCTTGTTGTATAAAACTTTAAGAGAGCCATTATGTTCACTTATTTATTAAAGATTTTACTTAAATTTGCAAGAAATGCTGTTGGGACCGCCATGAACTTTTTGATTTAACATAATGTTGAAAAGTTCTCTTTTAATTAAAAACACGCCAAAGGCATTTAAATGGCGTCTTGTGCTGGTGTTTGTGTTATTTGAAACCAGTTTTGGGTTGGAATATTTATCCCTCTCCTTGCTCACTGGAAATCCGTTTTGGTATTGGAAGAAAACATATATACACTTTTTTTCTCTCGCAGTAATGACTTATGTAATACACACTATGGTCTCGGAAAATTATAAGATAAAAATAGTTCAAAGTGTGGCCACTTCACTGCAATACAACTTTTATTGTCACTCAGTCCATATTGCATACGAATGAACAAAATATGTACACAGGTCCCAGTGCAGTAATCTAAACAATAATGATATTTTTTTTATATCAGGACCAATATGTGTGATTTTTCATTGTTTGTCTTAACTTTTCTTTTTTCCTTTTTTTTTTTTTTTTTTTTTACCTTGTACTGTCTTTTATGTATTTTTATGTTGAGCTCTTGTAACTCGTTTTCCAATGCAGTTTTTCTGCAAATGGCAAACAAAACTCATTCTGATTCTGAATAAAATAAAAACAGTAAAAGTATTTAACCCATAAATACCTGAACAGCCACTGACAACTAAAACCATCTGATGATCTGTTTAATAACTGTTGATCCACTAATCCTATCAATACATGTAAATAATCGAGGTAAAATGCAGTTTCTCAGCTTTAAATCATAATCAGATATGACCCATTTGGACGTTCAGAGGCTCCGTAGTTACCATGGAAACACAGTCATCTTCTACAACATTGATTCACCAGTAAAACCCATGGAGTTGGATCAGTGACGGTGGATGGACGCACTTGATTTATGTTAAATTAAAGATATATTTTATTGAAAAGGTCACTTCGGCAGTTTTTTTCTGTTTCTGATTGAATAACCCTCAAATTTAATCTGAGCTTTTATGAACATCTACATGATCAGTGAATTAAATAGAGGAAAATACATGATTTACACTTAAAAATGCAAAATACAGAGGATAATTTTACAATAAATGGTGATAAATCAAAAATTAATAATGGTTAAATATAGAGAAACATTTATTTGGGAACTGCCACAAAAGTAGCACTGGGTCTTTATGGGTTAAAAGTATAAAAACACATAAAAACATTCACCATTAAAAAGACATCATACAAATGGAAGGAAATATTACATATACATCATATATAGGCCATTCCTCTACAGTAGACGGGTGCAAGCTGAAAATACAATTATAAAGAATACAGCAGTATCAAAACCTGTCTCTGTCTCTCTGCTGCCCCCTCTAGTTTTCAGTTTTTAGATCATTCTGAGTTTATGTCAACAATACCAGTCAGTACATGGTTGTTTATCACTATGATGCTCAACAGTTTTAAACAGCTACATTTTTTTCTGCATTAACACTCACTCACTCACTTAGATGTTTGGTGGTGTTAGTACTTAATGTTACAAAAAAATGAATTTAATGCATTTAATCTCCAAATAGTGCAGCATAGAGAGAGAGAGAAGCAGACCCAAACAAAAATATAACGGACTAGGATCAGGATCAGAATTCTTTATTAACCCTTAGGGGCTATTTTTGGAGCCTATTTTGGGCGTTCTTGAGTACTTCTGATTTTGCCTTTATGTACTACATAAAGAAATGTTTACTATACCTAAGTTTGGTATCTTTTTTTTCAGCACAACTTCATCTATATTATCTGTCTATTTTTTTTTTCACTTTAACCTACTATATCAACATAAAAGGCCAAAAAACACACAAAAATATAAAATCCAATTTGAAAAATGGACATAATTTGTTGCATAAATAACACAAAGATGCTTTTTTTAAATTCAAATTTATATGACTTTTTGTTTTACGCGTATGTGTATGTTTATGTGTATGTTTGCTGCTGATAACACTGAATTTCCCCATCATGGGATCAATAAAGGAATATCTTATCTTATCTTATCTTATCTTATCTTATCTTATCTTATCTTATCTTATCTTATCTTATCTTATCTTATCTTATCTTATCTTATCTTATCTTATCTTATCTTATCTTACCTTACCTTACCTTACCTTACCTTACCTTATCAAACCTTTTCAAAGACTTTAAAAGTGATTATTGGTTCAAAATAGTAGGTATGTACAATCAAAATTGTAATAAATTAAAACTATATTCAAATATTTGACATAAAAGCATATCTTATAGGCATTTTCTCTGGTTTTCTCACCCCCCTGGTCCTCCCAGTTTCCGCATCCAGTTCAGGTGGGGGTCATTCTCACCCTTACCTGTAATGCTAATGCAGTCTGTGGATTAGAAGCCGCAGATTCGGTCATTTTTTTCCGTTTTGAAAAAGGACAAAAAATGACGAAGATAAGGTCAGAAATATAACACCCCCCCAACTAATTTTCATACTTTTACTCATGTTTGTTTGCTCCGGTTTCAAACCATCACATCTCCGGTTGTATTTGATCTATCAACATCAAATAAAATATGAGAGAGTGTTTTAAGTCTGCACTTTAAAATGCGATTGTCCTCAGTGGGCTACGTGATCGACTTCTGACGCTATGACGAGTTGAAAATGTCATGTGATTCAGTCAAGGGGCCGTGACCGTGGACCCCTAAGGGTTAATCCAAGAGGAAAATTTGTATTGTTGCACATATGAATAAATGAATGAATGGTTTATTTTTGGTTTGCACAGTAATCACCACACACAGTACAACAACCACAACACAAAACCCCCAAAAACAGGGAATAGGCCAGAAGCAGAAGCTTATTTTCTTCCTATTGTTTTCACCTGACACTCCGCTTACATTAAATTAAATGTGTACGTCATCGAGCATTGTCATTATAGCAGAAGAATCAATAACAAAACAGAAACACATCTACCATCTCCACTTAATATTCCTGAATGAGCTTAGACTTAAGGCATTTTTTGAACTTTATCAAAGAAGTGAACAACTTAAATTCATCAACAAGTCCATCCCATAATTTCACACCCACAACCCAAATGCATCTGGACTTCACATTTGTCCTCACTTTCATACATTCAACAATATAAAGACCTCTTAATTTATAGTTACTCTCTTCATTTAAAGAACTCTTGAATGGTATTTGGAACAATACTTTTTTTTTTTTTTAACTTTATAAATTGTCTCTAATATTTTAATATATACAATATCAAATTTTAAGGTATTAAGTCGAAAAAATAAATTATTAGTTGCTTCAAAATATCCTACTTTATTAATTATTCAAATAGCTCATTTTTTTGTAATTTTACTAATGTATCTATAATAGTTTTTCCAGCATTTTCCCATATTTGTGCACAGTATGTTAACACACTCCAACAACAGTCGCAATTAAAATACACGTATATAAATACATGTACAAATATATATTTAAAGGATGTAAATAGAAACGTAACCCAACTTCCATGTGCACATACACTACTGTGCAAAAATTTTTAGGCTGCCTTTAGAACTGTTGTTTTTGCAGTCTTGAAATGAACATACATATTTATTTTCCAGTCTCTTTTCTTCAGATACAACAAGAAAATACAGGAAATATGTGCACAGCCTTGAAAGACGCACAAAAATGGAACTAGATGAGTTCTATAGGTTAAAGTCAGTATTTCCTGTGAGCCCTGAACCCATGATAAGAAGCAGCAAAAACCATTAGAAACATTTGGCATGTGTTGAATGAAACCTGGAATAAAAAATCAGAGAGTGAATTAAAAAGTTTCTTATTGTCTGAACACACGGATTAAAGGCATTTTATGTGTAAAAGGAAGGTCACACTAAATATGACCACTTTGGTTTACAGAAGAACGTTTGTTTTTACTGCTGTACATACTTTACCGTAGTATGTACAGCAGTAAAAACAAAAGAAAAACAAAAATTCAGATTTTTTTTATTCCTGATTTTTTTTTTTTTTTTTTTTTGTCTTTTAAGGCTTTGCACATATTTCCTGTATTTTCTTATTGTATCTGAAGAAAAACTAAATAAAGAAGGACGTATGTTTATTTCAATGCTGCAAAAGCAACAAATGCAATTAAACTACAACTTTATTTTACATAAACATCCATGGTTTGAAATAAAGAAAATTAACCCACAAAGACCCAAACAGCCACCGACAACCAAAACAAACGACTAATATAAAATGTTTAATACCTGTTGATCCACTAATCCTGTCAATACATGTAAATAACTGGTGTAAAATGCAGTTTATCATCTTTTCATGATCATCAGATATGACCCATTTGGACGTTCAGAGGCTCTGTAGTTACCATGGAAACACCATCATCTTCTACATCTTTTTGATATAATAACCATCAACTTTAATCTGGGCTTTTATGAACATCCACATGATCAGTAAATTAAATATATGAAAATACATGATATTCACTGAAAAAAAAAGCAAAATACAAGGGGATAATGTCATAATGAATGGTGATAAATCCCTTAAGAAAAGTTATATATACAAAGAAAAATATTTTTGGAATGGCCATAAAAGTAGCACTGGGTCTTTATGGATAAAATACATTCTTTTTTTGCATTTTGCATTTTGCTTTAAAATAATCTAAAAGATTTTAAAAGTTAATGAAGTATTTTCAGTGTCATTTTCATAAGTTGAATTGTGGGTGGTTTATTTGTATGGAGCTATCTGCTATCCATATCTGACATTATTTTAAACTTCAATAACTCAAGGATCTTGGTAAACATTTGTATTCTTAGATACTTTTTGGTTTTCAGATGAAAGTTTGCACCAGTTTGTCGACAGTGTCAGACGTTACATAATACGTCTGACATAAAGTGAAGTGAATGTAGCACCAGCCTGTTCTGAAATCTTTTTATTGACTTCAGTAACATCATTTTTGCACATTTACCACGTTTAAAAATGGCAGATCCCCCATTAAACCACAGGATAAGCAGATGAAGAATTAAATATTTACAATTTGCTGTCATTTCTGTTGCTGAGGGAGCTCCAGAATAGGTATATTAACCTCTGTAATGGGTTTGTTTCTTTAGTAAATCTACTGTTTCTGACTGTAGCAGCCAGTTGCAGAGGCAGCAGCTGCTTCCTTTGTGCTCCATCTGTGTACTTTTCCAAGGTTGTCTCAAACCTTTTTTTTTTTTTTTTTTTTTTCTCCATTCAGCGGACTTCCAACAAAACAAGAAAACTTTTTTTTAAACAAAAAAAAGTCACCGTACGGTACATGTCAGTGCCAAGAAAACTCCATTCTGAAAGCTTCAAAGCGGAATTAATTATATGCTGTTGAGGTCACATTTAACTGAAATGCTTTTGAAGTAACTAGGTGCTGCCTGGAACAGTAGGAACACATTGTGGGCTGTATAATTTATTCTGTATAGAGTTAAGTGTTAAATCTGTCTCGCTGCATTCTGTGTCATTCAGTTGTCAGTCACGTCGCGCCACCAGTAGCTAAAGTTGTTCAGGAGTGACACGGATGGCACTCACTCACTCTGATAAGGATGTATCCATTTAAAAAAAGAACCTCGCAGATGCAACGGCAGATAAACTGCACAATGTATGTGCCAGCAAACATGACAGCAGAGGCAGAGGAGGACTTGAAGTGGGAAGGGGGGGGGGGGGGGGGGTGGCGAGGGGAGGAGATGGAAAGACGAGAGCAAAGCAAAGCAAAGCGTCTGGAAAGGATTCAGCGGGGGAAACTCTTGTAGATTACATTTCCTCTCCGTGAGCTCGGCCGTTCCAATTTCAGCCTGAATTTTTCTACCTTCAGTGTTCTGATGGTTATCAGCTTAGCAGAGGAAATGCTGCTCCTGTGTGTGTCGGCCGCAGGACGTAGACACTCGGGCCGAGGCAACACCTTTCAGCATCAAAATGTAGCTGCTATTCTTGGAGATGACTGAACACAGGTGTACATGTGTTTACGGACACGCTTGACTTTTATCGACGGAGTCACTCTTCATTGAAGGGGTGAAAAACATGGACATTTTCATTCACTGTGGCCTTTTTGTTAAGATTTTAGTGTCAGTAGGACAGATCTGAAACAGTATAAATAAATTGTGCTGTAAAATGTATTGCTCATGTTATCTGGATGAAATGGAGAGTGGACCTGCCAGGTTTTTCTAAATGTTCAAGTCTTGCCTCCACGAATGTGCTTGTTTGTGTATCCACGTTCTACTAAATGTCATCTCATGCTTTTCTGAGCCTTTTGCACCATACAGACGCTGTTGCAGTGCTATTTTTGTGGGTGAAGGGGAGCGCAATGTTGGCATTCTCCACCCACCCCACCCACCCTCTTCCCAGGAGTGTACGTATGTGTGTGTATGTGTGTGTATGTGTGTGTCGACGTGCCTGCGTTTGTGTGTGTTTGTTTTAGGAAATGATGCAGCGCCAGTTTGTGTAAATTTATCCATGACAGAGCTGAAACAAAAATAAGTTCACTCGAGCAGGTCTGACACCCGTTTGGTCGCCACGCATGGTGTTTACCTCGTGTGTGTCGTATATGAAGCAGATCATGTCCGTGTTCTTATCTGTTTTTATGTAGGAGGTTTTAAAAGCGTGATGCAGCCCACCGGGGGGAAACAAACCTCCGTGCTCACATATTTCAGCTGCAGCCAATGGGAAGCTGTTGTTTTTTCGGTTTTAACTTTGAGTGATGTAACCAAAAGGATGTCTGGACTATTCATCGCTGATTATTGTAACAATCGTGCCGATAATCAATCAGAAACCTCATCTTCTAGGACGTAACATCACATTTTAGTATGTATTTATCTCCTTTTTTCACTTAACCCTATAACACCAAATGTATCATATTTGATACATGAGTTTGAAGCCCTCTACATGATCAGTGTGATATTTTTTTCTTGAAAAACCTGATGTATACAATTAGATACATGCAACACACAGATAATCCACCAGGGGGAGGAATTCATTCCCCAGAGGCCTTTCCAGTGACACTACAAGGCTGTCATTAATGAGGAAGGAGGAAGAACTTTGACAATTTTGAAAAGGAATTACCAATTTGTTAGACATGTTTGTCTTATATTATGTTTTGGTTTGTTCAAAAATAATAATATTTGAGCACTGAGACCTGATGTATCAAATAGGATACAAAATTGAAACTCATACATAGAAATTGATATTTGAAACTTTTTTTTTTGGTTGTTCAGAAGGACCAAGGTTCCACTTTCAAAGAACTGGAGTTTTCTGTCAATGATTTAAGGGTTCCGGTTTAACAAGGTTAAAGGAGTGATATTTTGTATTTTTTAAATGGAATTATGCATTTTAAAACATTTCCTTGTGGGCTACATAAACTGTAAATGCTATGTTTGGGTCTGAATTCTTGATTAATTCAACTCCACAGGTCCATCTTCAACAATATTTCTTAGTAATGACAGGAGAGCAGTTGTTTTGAGCGCTGGCCCTTTAAATGCACATGAGCCACTTCAGGCCCCGCCCCCTCCAGGTTGTTGACCGTGCTTTCTGTTCCATTCAGCCACTTGTGTTTGTTAATTCAACCAACAACTGAACATTTTACATACTCGACTCAAAGTTTGCGCATATTTTCAGTATGGACTACAATCGCTGCTGCTGACAAACAATTATGTCATACTCTGAGAAATGTTCATCAGACGTCTTGACCTTATATGTGCAAATGTCGTGACGCAACTAGTTATAAAACATCACAAATTAAGCAGGAATTAAAACAGGTTGTTGAAATCCACTTGATTTTTTTGCCAGAATGAATATAAAGATAGCTTTGCAGCACCTGGAGGGTTCAAATTCAAACTTTTTAAACTATTAGGGTCCAAATACACAAATAAATAAACCAAAGACTAATAAAAGTGAATTTAGTAAAATATAACCCCTTAAATATTATCCAATTTGATCTCTTAATTATACAGTAGAGTTAGTTTCATATTTCGAATTCAGTTACCAAGTCTAAAATTGGCTGTGATGTTTAAGTGACATTAAAAGACTAGTACAGATGTAGCTTTATGCACAAATAAATCTGTGAGTTGGTGAAACAACACAGAAAAAAATGTTTTTTTCTCTGATTAATACACGTCTGCATAATGTCCTCCTTAGTGTTACTGGAGAAAGAATATTTTTTTGTTGCATGAAAATGAATGTTATCATGAACAGACTCTACAGCTATAATTAAGGTTAAATAAAAGACAAGTGACAGATAAGTTGTTGGAATCCCTCCCGTAGAAGCTTTTTTTTTTCGTACCGTCAACTAAGCATGTCCTTCACAAACCATCCATCTCGTTCTAATTATGCAGCTTTTATTTATACATATACAATACTTGAATAGTGGCACATATGTACAGAGTCAGCCAAAATAATGTATACACACATCAGGAAAAGAAAAACTTGCATAAATATTTCAATACCATATTTATTTAGACATCATCAGATTAATACACATTCCCTTTTGGCCTCTACAATTACAAGAGGTCTTCAAAGTGGTGGCCGTTGGCTTCCAGACATTTATATGTATGGTGAACTTCAGGAATCAATGTAATTCTCTGACGTGTGGGAGGTTCTGAACCAAACTAACACCTCTGTTGTCTTTGGACTTCAACAACATTCTCAAATTTGAAGTACCACTTTAAAATGATCTTACATTCCTGAATCGACAACCGTACTGCCGCCATGTTGTAGATGTCACTTGTTGATGCTACATTCATGAGGGTCATGCCATGTGTTGGGAAAACATCGTACAACAGTATACAGTGTTATCGTAATTTGATCAAACTTCGAAAGAGGTAGCTATATGTATAGAAGTGCTTATACAAATGAACTATTTATGCAAGTTTTTCTTTTCCTGACGTGTGTATACATTATTTTGGCTGACTGTATATAATGTGATAAGCAATTTTATATAAATATATCATATTACTTATGTATATTTGGCACCAGAGGTGGGTAGAGTAGCCAAAAATTAGACTCAAGTAAAAGTACTGTTACTTTAGAAACATATCACTCAAGTACAAGTAAAAAGTAGTCCTTCAAATAATTACTCAAGTAAAAGTAAAAAAGTACTTAATGAAAAATGTACTCAAGTACTGAGTACTTCCTGAGTAACATCATATTTATTGTTCTTTTAAATTCAACAATTAATGAATGAAATGTTAAAATAAAATATAGAAAATATATATGGGAACATTACAGCTAGTTACAAATACCTCACAATAATCATTGCCGCTTCCATCACTTTAATATTTCTAGTCTGTTCTTATGGAGGCAGATACTGTGCATGGTTTTCTATTTATTTTTACAAGTTAGCCTAGATATCTTTAAACATATCTTCCCCTTCTGTCAAATTTATTTAACTCATGTGAGTCTTGTAAGTTTTTGGCGGAAATCTTTCTAACAAAACAAAGCAAATGGTTCGTGCATTAACAAATGACCAAAAATCAAAGTAACAAGTAGAATGTGCTCCATTGTAATGGAGTAGAAGTAGCATTTCTCCTTCATAAATATACTCGAGTAAAAGTAAAAAGTATGTCGTATTAAAAGTACTCTTAAAAGTACAATTTATGTAATAAGTTACTTCAGTAAATGTAACGGAGTAAATGTAATGCGTTACTACCCGCCTCTGTTTGGCACTGTATACACCTGGTGATTCTGATATTCTTCTGGTAAAAGGTCAGCCATACAAAGTTCATCCAGCAACATTGTGATAAAAATTTAAATTTAATTGTTCGAGCTGGTTTTTTGTGACGTTTTGCTCCCACACATTTAACAGTCTCATAAGTTCACAGCAAGCCACACTGTACGACATGAATTTGGATGCGACATGAAGCTTGCATGAGATTGTACAATGAAAACGAAACTCAATTGCAGCCTATGACGTACGTGAGGGCACAATTAAACATTATCAGCGTGCGCAATCCATCCATTAACCTCCTAAGACCCAGCTATGGGTTTTCTGTCCACATTTGTGGACAAGAGTTTCACAACTTTATACAAAAAAGAAAAGAAAAGAAAACTGTCCACCACAAAAGACATTCCATAAAAATTTAAACTGCATCTGAAAAAACCGTTGCATCATGATCTTTCCGATACAGCCACTTATTTAATTAAAAAAAAAAAAAAATCTTGTACTTTACTGACATTTCCTGGGTCTTAGGAGGTTAAAAACAAAAATAAGAAGTAACAGAACACTTGCCCCTGTGGCATTTATAAGTGTGGACAGGCAAAAAAAAAAAGGAGGAGGAGGAGGAGAATAATGGACGTGGTCGTGGCTCAGAAAGAGAGGCCGACTTAGGATGCCAATTTTGCAAAGAGAGCTTGAAATAAGTACTTGTTAGCATCTGCTAGCATTTAACATTAGCATTTACTGTTATGGTCTGTTGCTTTCAGTGTCACGCTGATCAGTACGTCATTCCATACTGCATTTCTATCGGTCAGTTAGCGGACATAGGTTGCAGCAGTAGTCACACTGTAAGATGCTCAACCCAAATTTCTGACAGTGTCACAATTTTATCGCAGACAGTCTTTGGTCGCAAGAGTGTGACAACAGCCGTCCTTGAGTCTGTTTCACAGTGCAACACAGCAAACTTTTTTTTTTTTCCCATTTACTTACAATGGGCAAAATTTCACATGTCTGCAGCAGCAAAACTATCGGTTGAATTCCTACCAAATTGTCTTTGTATATTGCCAGTGACCCAGAATGGATCTCATTACATTTTGGGAACAGTTGGTCAAAGTTCAAATTTTTTATGAATTTTTAAACTCTTCCCATTTACTTATAATGAGTGAAATATGTGCGAGTGGTGGGGTTTGTTGTACCTGGCACCACTTGTCGTACATTAATTCACATTTCTGTGAAGTCACCAGAATTAGCCAAATGATTAATTTTCACGTCAAAATGTCACCGTAGAAAATAAAATAAGTTTACAACAATCCAATGTCATTTACATAAGATAAGACTTGTACAAATACATAAACATAGACAAGCACTAAAAGAGTATTAAAATACAATTAATCAATACATTGCACATTTGACAAAGTAAAGGACGTTACAGTAAAAAGACATATGTTACAGAGACACTAGTCACTTTTCCATGGACCCTCAAAATATAACTTGCACATAAAAATTTACCTGATGGAAAAACCACAATTTCACCAAAACTCTTATTTTTCAATTAAAAGTTTTTGCTCTGGCAAGAGGTAGTTTTTTGGGCGAAGTGCAATTGGTATATCACACAAAACTGCAATGGAAAGACCTTTTTCTGCAACGAGAGTCACATGAATAAAACAAACCAGATGTTGACAGATGTTACAAGTCAAGAAGAAGAGTTTTAAAAGAAACATGGTGCAGTCTGTGTGGACACACCAGGAAACCCAATCATGTTTTAATTTAGTGCAGGATAGAGGGGTAATATACAGTATAATTATAATAATGAATATATGTGTAATCTTCTGTCATCTCGCGATAATAAATAAACAAATCATCGCATTTGTGATTTAATGGAAAAACCGACAGTACGCATTCTGCTTTTTTGACATTTTGTAAATATTGGAAAAGTTTTGCACAGATGTCCAGTGGAAAAGCGACTACTGGCATCACAGAAACAGAACTAGGAAAAGGCTTATGTAGCTTCCAACCACGTGACCACGACATCAGAGCAAAATGTTTGTAATGTGTAGCAGCACCGAGAGTATTTTATCTGTTATTACTAATGAAGAAACAGAATAGAAGCAACACAGGCCTACACCATCAATTAAAGACGTAACTGCAATATTGGCCATAAAATGCACATTTTGCTAATTTATTGACATCAGCCCTAGCATGGCCTTGGGCAGAAGAATGTTGTTGATCTGTACTTTTAGCTTGTTATATGACAGTAAAAGGGTCACACTTCATGTCAGTGCTTAATATAAGTTAGTAAATGTTGTATTAGTCCATTTCATGGAACTGTTACACTGTTGACTGGAGTAACTGCATAAACAAAGAAAGTTAATACTGAACTCATTCTAGGAAAATTAAAAACAATCTCGTAATGCATTTTGGTGAGGTTAAGTGAAACAATTAAGCTGCATAAATGAAAATATGATTGGAACTATCTTACTTTGCTGTGTTTTTTTATGGTAAAGCTAAAAAAAAAGGTTAAAAACAGACACCTTATGATCCAAGTGATTAGAGATGTTGCAATCATTTACCTAAAGCCGGAATTTTCTTTTCATCTTTGTCTTATATGTTTAGCCTGTTCTTTAAAAAAAAACTCACCTCATTATAATAAGGGCTTTTAGCTATGCTAATAAGGTTATTTGCATGCAAACCACCAGTCCTTGGGGAACTACAAAAATTTTCCACTACTCTGTACTACTATCCATTTTACTTGAGACTTTAATCTAATTTTTTTTAAAGTGGGAAAGAACACAATCAAACAGGAATCTGTAATATCCAAACAAACATTTGCATAAATACAAAGAATACAGGAACTGCAGTCGGATTGGACGACTGACGCCATTGTCAGCAGTTAGAAAGAAAGCGATGAATCTTGCAAACTGTCTTACCCGAGGGAAATCCTAGTGTCTTCATTATGGCTCTGGGGCAAATTTGAATATGTGAAGGACGTTCATTAAGAAGTTTTGTGTGAAAGAATAAACTGGAAAGGTTATAGATTTAAAGTTGAGCATGAAAATGTCATTGGAAATTGATAAGGACAATTCAGAAGGACATGGGAAATGAAGACGACAGTAAGAGAGAAAGAACAGAATGTCTTGACATCTTGACACTGATTCAGTAAGATGACTTTTTTCACTACTGGGCCAGATCAAGCAAAAAATGAACATCAGTGTCAAAAATTCAAGTTCCACCTGTCATTTCTGAAATAGGCTCATTTTTTATTACGGAGCTGTTTGCAAAATTTCAGTATCACTTGTACAAGAAAAAGATATAAAGATATAATCAGTATAAAATTAAACCTAAGAAGGAACTAAAATATGTAAATGCACTATTAACTTTAATAATATTTTTTCTTGCCATTTTCAGTCTGTGAATCTGTAGGAACTAATTAATCAACAGTATAAGAATATAAAAAGGATATGTACAATGCAGTTATTTGTAAAAT
Source organism: Sphaeramia orbicularis (assembly GCF_902148855.1). Lineage (NCBI taxonomy): Eukaryota > Metazoa > Chordata > Actinopteri > Kurtiformes > Apogonidae > Sphaeramia > Sphaeramia orbicularis. The sequence goes on from NC_043970.1 coordinate 37,739,514, forward strand.
ACGCTCTGCTATCAGCTGTACATATCACTTCAGTTGTAATATGTATGTTAAATAAAAGGTTTTTAGCATATTTGTAGTGTTTTAGTTCCAGCAAGGTCTTTTATTTTGATACTGAACAAAGTAACAAACTACTGTCCCCGTGTCACAATATATTTGTATTCGTAAAAACTTATCCTTTAAACATTTTGATCCAATATTGATCACAGTTGTAGTTTAACATCATAGCTAAAGCCCTATGTTCCATTTAGTATCAATTTCTTATGAGAACAGCATGTTTTGTACATTTGCGTAAAGTGAAAAAAAAAAAAATCATTTTTAGTCCCCATGTCATGCAGCAGTAATTTAACTCTTTAAAACCTGACGTGTCATTGCTGACACACCCTGTGCCTATGCAGTTTGGATGGCTGGAACTCCTTCACTGTTTGTGCAATTGGACAAATTCCAACAGTTTCTGAAACCTGAGACATCGCACTTGATAGGCTTTATTGGGTCATTACGGTAATTTCACCCACGCCTGTACTAGAAGCAGGAGAAGAAGCCATTTTAGCAGAATTATAACAAGCTGTAAATTGTAAATGATTGCTGGATTTTGAAAGATTTGGGGGAAAAAATGCTTTGGAAAATTGGACAAATGGACTCACTGACAGTGTATTTTCTAACCTTTTATTGTTGAAATAAGAAAAAAAGTCCAGGTGGACCATTTTAGGCTTAGGGTTTAAAGCCTTAAAGGGGTCATATTTTTGCTAAACCCACTTTTATTAATCTTTGGTTCATGTATTTGTGTATTTGAACCCAAATAGTACATACAGTTTGAATTTGAATCCTCCAGGTGCTGCAAAGCTATCTTTATATTCATTTTGGCAAAAATCGAGTGGATTTCTTCAACCTGTTTTAATTCCTTCTAAATTTGTTTCGTCTATAACTAGTTACATCACAACATTTGCACATATAAGGTCAAGACTTCTAACGAACATTTCTCCAAGTCATAATTTGTCAGCAGCAGCAGTTCTAGTCCATACTGAAAATATTTCCAAACTTCGAGCTGATTACCTAAAATGTTCAGTTGTTGGTTGAACGGGACAGAGCAACACAGCCAACAACCTGGAGGGGGTGGGACGTGAAATGACTCATTTGCATTTAAAGGGCCAGCGCTCAAAACCACCTTTCTGGTGTCATTACTCAGAAATAGGGTTGAAGATGGACCTGTGGAGTTGAATTACTGAAGAATTCAGACCCAAGCATAGCATTTATAGTTTATGTAGACCACAGGGAAAGGTTTTAAAATGTATAATTCCATTTTAAAAAAAAAACAAAACAAAATATCACACTTTTAAGTATTTTTACCCCAAAATTTTATTCTGTAAATTGTAACTTGTCATGTGAAATTACTTCCTGAGACCTATTCATACATGTATTAAATATGGAGATAAGTTATTTAGTTTTCAGGACAGAGCTTATAGAACATGAAATGTGTCCCCTTGTCACTACTGGATCTGGCCCTACTGGTTCTTATTTAGATTTTGGTTAGACATAAGAAGTAAGACATATAAGACATAACAGATCAGAGTAAATGCAGTACTGTACAGGCTGACTGAAGTAAAATAAATAACTTCAGAAATAAATGTGCAGGAAGAGCAATAGAAAAGCCACATGAGGTCTACTGATGTTGCCCTCCTAATGTGAGACATTCAGTTCAACTGCAGACAAATAATACTGGACAAAACAAATGATTACAGAGCTAAAGACAAAGCAGTTAATAAGGTTTAAAAGTAAGATGTGGTTTATGATCTGATACAGATGGAAAGTATCTTGCACAGATGAAACCTTGTAAACTTCCAGATTGTTTATAAGTGACTCCAACTCCAGAGAAAACAGCAAAGCAGACTTTAACACCTACCACCAGCCCAGCGTGTGTGTGTGAGGTGCTTCCAGCTCTAAGGTAAAGTTAACATTAAAAGAATGAATAGCGTGTGGAAAATGTCAAAAGTTCAGTTTGTACCTGAAGAGCTGAGGAGTTGCTTCTTGGCAAATGATAAATGAGTTTGCCAGTCAGTTCCATATTTCTGAAGTCATTATTAATGTTGATATTATATAACTCGTGATGACAAAGATCTCCCAGCTGGATTCTGCAGATTTACTGTTGAAAAAAATCTGAAGATTCTGTTTGGGCCTGTTTTATAGTTTTTATAAGCAGATGATACGTCTTGTGTTGTTACTTTCACCATGAAGGTTATGTGGTTACTTTATTTTACCCATCCATCCATTCTGTCTGTCAGCAAGATTATACACACACAAAAAAATACTGCAATGAGTTTTACTGCACTTGGTGGAAAGGTCGGACATGGGCCAGGATCAAACTCCATTAAAATTTGGAGGGAATCCACTAAAAAGCATCAAGGCTAAAATCATTTTTCATTTAACGAAGCTTCACATTGTATTTCTACTCAAAAAGTCCTTGCAAAGTAGCAGAAAGTGATGAGCTAGAGCTAAGAACCATTAAGAAGCAACTTTCAGAGCCAAAGAAAGTAACAAAAGCTAAAAACACTGTTGTTTTCACCCCTGGAAACAGCTCTAATGGAAAAGAATGGAGTTTAATGCTGTAATGGCAGCGTTTCTTCTACATGGGTGAGTTTGATTCTTAGGCTTATTAAAGCATAAACACCCAAACATTCACCAGCGACCCAAATTATTTACTGATATAAAAAATTTAAATACCTGTTGATGCATTAATCCTATCAATACATGTGAATAATTGGTGTAAAATGCAGTTTGTCATCTTTCCATGGTCATCAGATATGACCCATTTGGACGTTCAGAGGTTCCATAGTTACCATGGTAACACCGTCATCTTCTACAGCATTGATTCACCAGTAAAACCCAGGGAGTTGGATCAATGACAGTGGATGGACATGATTGGTTTATGCGTAGCTCATGATATATTTTACTGGAAAAAGTCACATTTTCTTCAGTTTTCTCTGTTTTTGTTAAAATATCCCTCAACGTTAATGTGAGCGTTTGTGAATAGCTACACAATCACTCAATTAAATAAAGGAAATTACATAATATTCACTGAAAAAAGTAAAGGAAATCTAGGAAAATAGATGATTTTAACTGAAAAATTCAAAAGTACAGAGCATAATATTAGAATAAATGGTGAGAAATCACTTAAGAAAGGTTAAAAATAGAGAAAAATTCATTTTGGGAACTGCCATAAACGTAGCACTAGGTCTTTATGGGTTAAAACATAATGTTTTTATATTTGCTAAGTTGTTGTTTGTTGATTCATGTTTCAGGGTAACCTGTAACAGTTCTGACCTTGTTTGGATGATTCCAAACTGATCTTTAGGCAACTAGTAACAATACTAACCATACAGAAAATGGAGTTGATCATTGTGATTATAGCTAACAGAGCTAAGCTAAGTAATGTAAACTATCAGCTGATGCAGTATAGGAAGATTAGTAGACACAATATTTTTGACCAACTGTCTGAGTACTGATATGTGTAAATGATGAATTTCACATTTAATTCAGTGAGTGGATATGTAGCATTAATTCATTTATAGTTTTCATAGTCCTAAGTGTGTTCTGGTTCAGTTGAGAGTTTGGAATATTTATGCTAAATTTATACGCCAGAAAACCCTAGGCTAACTTGCCTCAGAGTTGCATGAACCAGTGACACCAACTGATAATCACGATGAAAACACATTTTATGCATATTTTGTGGTTTGCCTGTGGTTTATTATGACTTTGAATGAAAAGAGGAGTGGACCATTGGCCTTGGTGAAAGTCCGTGATCTCTGTGTGCAATGTTTCCTCATTAACTGTATGATTTACGATCATAGTCCGCCGCTTCCTTCGTATCTGAATCAGAACACACATGGCCGAGCATTACCAATTCTTTTGTAACTGTTAATTTACAACAGAACATCTTGTCGGTATCCCTCGCTGCTGTATTTGCAACACCTGCCAGAGTATGGAGGTCTAACTTATCTCCAGTGACACCAGAGACAAACCCCTTCATACATCAGCCATCAATCCACCGCAGCGATCTCGCCTCAACCTGGACTTAACAATGTCCACAACAACGCTGAAACGTCCTTCACCGAGCTTCAAATCCATGCCTTATAAATCTATCTGGTGGGTGAGGATGAGTCCAATCAACAAGAGCAGATGAATAAATGATAGTATGAATTGCAAGTGTGGGCTGGAGTGGAGCGGGTTGTTGCGAGGCCAGGCAGAGGGAGGGCTGCTGGCTCAGGTTAATGAGGTGGTCTGGGAGTGTGGACTGGGTCCTGGCTACAGTAAATGTGGAGCTCGGTTTAGCCTGGGGGGGATTTGTAGCCCTAAGACCACTGGTGAGAGTATCTTCGCCTGCGGCTGTGTATGCACTTACGCCTTTGAGTGTGTTTGTGCTGGTGCGTCATGGTGTGCGTGGTACTGCCCTCAGGATGACACTGGTTGAAGCTTTGCTATCTCTGTGTTTAGTGTTGGCATTCCTGCATTAATATACATTCTTGTGTTTGCCTATTCCTGTGTGGGTGTGGGTGTGGGTGCATGTGTGTGTGGGGGGGTGATGTTTGCGCTCTGAACTGTGTTTTCCGATTTCTGCGCTTGGTCCGATCACAATTGTGTACACAACCGCCGCCACCCACCCACCCACCCACCCACCCTAACCCTCCTCCCCCCATCTTTCCCAATCTCATTACCATTCCACCCTTCTCTCCACCATTTTACTCAACGCCATCAAGGCCTTGCCTCCTGGTGTTTGCATTGTAAATCAGGCCTGACAATAAGGCCATGATTAGATCCTACTCATATTCAAAAACACCTGATTTATTTATTCATCTTCCTCTCTTGCAGGATATCAAGATGCATAATATCTGACCAAGGTGACATACCCACTTCCAAATGTTATTCATTGCATTTGCAGGTCAACCTCTTAACCAACAAACTCAAACAGCGCAGATTAAATGAGATTTTGATGGGAGAGTGTGCAAATTACGGTTTGTCTGGGCTTCGCATCTACAGAAAAAGGCTTTTCAGTCGTTTCTCACCTTCATGCATGTACATGTGAGATTGGATCAGGTATCAGAATGGGTTAAAGTACTGCAATCTGTCACGGTTTCAACACTTGGAGCGTTGATTTATATCTAGCCTTGAGTGTAAAAGTATGATATGCTGTCTCTGGTTTCATGAATATGCGCAAGATATTATTTATGGAAAGCTTTAGGATTCTGAGAAGCGGATCCAATTGATCACTAGTTAAGTCGGACAAGTCTTAGCTCTGTTCTTGGTTTGTTTTTTTTAAGAAATTGGCATCATGGGGATTGGGCTAATTTCTCTCAGAATTGCAGAATGCCCTTGTGAAGTAATTTCATTATTTTTTCCAGCCACTTCTGTGTAATGAAAGCAAATGGACTGTCTCGTGTTCAGTTTTAAGAGGCGCGACTTTGATGAAAACATCAGCATGGAGAATTTGAAATGGCTGAAGAAGAGTGTGGTTATAAATCAATACTAACTTGGGTAAATAAACTTATACCCAAATATCAACATGATTTAGTTTGTTTTGGTGATGCATGAACCCTCATTAAATCTCTAAACCAGTGAAGAAAACTGACACTCACTAAATATCAAGTCTGTCATCACTTTCTAATATGAAGAGTACCATGAAAAAATATTTTATGTTTCCAGTTTAATAAGTACAAGAAATATTTGACATTCCACCTCTGTGGTATGATAAATAAATGTAAAAAATACTTAATTAAGCCACATGACGTGGAGTCACTTTCAGCTCTCAACATCAGCAAGTCTCTGGAAATTATACGACTATAGTTCAGGAAAGTAAGAGTAAAACTAAAACTGGCAAGTAACTATTTATTAACTGAAATGCAAAATTAATTTAACAGTTGTAAGAAACAAAAATAGGAGCAATATGACAAGGAATGAAAAATTATAATTTCATATAAAATCTGATTTGTTTTCATTTTCCCCCCAATGTTAATTGCTCATGTTGTACAAGAACAAATGGCTTTGCACAATATAGGACCTTAAAAAATGTGGTGTTGTAAATTAGCCTCTAAATCAAGGCTTTCCCAGTAATACTAACATTGAAGCCAAATAAATGACAAATAACAAACAAGCCAAAAAGTAAATAATACTAAATACAATATTTTTTTTTAGAAAATTAAGCTCTGTTTTGGTCTTCCACTGCTCAGACAAAACTGGCTCTTAAACTGCTAAATTTTTAATTTTATTCAACATCTAGCACTAATTAGCATCATCAGACATATTTCTGAACTTGGTTAGAGTATCTTTGGTTCCAGCGCTGGAGATAGGTCTGGCTCAATCCATGAATAAAATCCATAAAACCTGTATTTCCTTAAATAAATAACTTGCCTTGTGGTGGATGGATTGATGGTGTCTTTGTGAAATTGTATTAGATAAGTTGTTTTCTTTCTTTCTTTATTTTTTTTTTAAATATCTGGTGGGAAATTGAGCTGTAGTATTAAAATCATCAAATCACTGTAAATGTTTCAACAGCCTTTTACACGATCCCAGCCTCCATGCAAAACATGAAGACCACATTTCTTGGGAGCCGGGGATTGTGTTTCTGGGGCAGTAATGAGCAGCACTGGGACTCCACAGGGGACTGTCTTGGCTCCCTTATTGTTCACATTATACACAGTGGACTTAAAGTACAACTCTGAATCCTGTCACATCCAAATATATTCTCATGGCACTGCTATTGTGGTGTGCCTCAGAAATGGACAGGAAGGGGAGTACAGCGATTTGGCAAAAGCCTTCTATGATTGGAGTGACAAAAACTGCCTACTACTGAACACCTCCAAGACAAATTTAACCCATAAAAACCCAGTGCTTCTTTTGTGACTGTTCCCAAATGAATTTTTCCATAGATTTAACCTTTCTTTATTGATTTATCACCATTTATTACAATATTATCCTCTGTATTTTGCATTTTTCACTGTAGATCATGTATTTTGCAATATTTAATTTCCTATATTAAATTTAAATGTTCGGGAAAATTCAGAGTAAATCCAAAGGTTATTATATCAAATCAGAGAAAACTGAACAATAAGAGACTTTTTCAGTAAAATATATCAGTAACTGAACATAAACCAAGTGTCTCCATTCATTGTCATTAATCAAACTCCATGGGTTTTACTGGTAAATCAATGTTGTAGGGGATAATGGTGTTTCTACGTTAACTACAGAGCCTCTGAATGTCCCAGTGGGTCATATCTGATGACCATGAAAAGATGACAAACTGTATTTTTCATCAGTTATTTACATGTATTGATAGGATTAATGGATCAACAGGTATTAAACATATTAGATCAGTAGATTATTTTCACCACTGGTTGTTTGGGTCTTTATGGGTGAAGGGCAGTAGATTTTCTTAAGTGTCTGACCTCTTTTCAGCCAATCAGCATTAAGGGGGTTGATACTGAGGTGGTGCTGATAGAGAGATATCTTAAAAGGTATAGTCATTAAATTTTACTCAGGAGTCTCAGACCTTTTTTTTTTACTTTTTATTTTAATTTTTTAAATCGCTTTGACAGTGCAGTAACAAAAACAAACAAACAAAAAAAAAACAATACAACAAAGGGGGGATGCTGTTCCATATGCACTTGTCTGCTTTTCCGCATCAGATCTAGTACCAACTCTAGTATCAACAAGTAGTGTCCTTGAATATGGTCCATTTTTTCCATCTTTGCTTTAAAGTTCCCACCTTAATCCTCAGATGAAATGTTAATTTTTCAATAGTATGTATTTCCTCTATAATGTCCAGCCATTGCTGTGGTCGAAGAGGGTCACTTTTTAACCAGTTCCTTGCGGCTACCTTTTTGCAGGCAAGAATTAATATTTTAAATAAGTAAGCATCTTCTCTTTTAATTACGTCATCAAGTATTAGACCCAGGTAGATAGTCTGGGGATCCATTGGAATTTTAGAATTTAAAATGGCCTCCACTGTCTGAACAACACGGTTCCAAAACATCTGCATTTTTACACATGTCCAAAAGATATGTGAGTGGTTGGCATCCGTGTGACCACATCCTCTCCTGCATTGCTGCTGTTTTTGTAACTGTTTGCTTTTTATGCTTGACGTCATAAAAAAACAAATGAGGTTTTTCCAGCCAAATTCCTGCCAACTTGTAGAGCTGGTGGATGTTTGCATCTCAGATCTTTTTACTACCATATCTGGTAGTGGCAAATGTGCTGTTCTGTGCTGTGGTCTGCTGAGGATGCAGCATGAAACACAATGATGCTGGATTCCCTGGACTTTAGATAAAGAAGAGAATGTTATGAAGCATTTGAATCGTCCTCTTTACTATATTCTAACCACCTAGAGAAGTGGCTACAGTGGACAACTCATCTCACTTTAATACAGGCCTGAACATTACAATCCATTGTATTAGATTGTACAACTCCTCAGGCTTGAACTTTGACTTGTCATCTTTTAGGGATGCACCAATACCGATACCAGTATCGGGTATCGTCCGATACTGAGTGTGTATAGTAATACTCGTAAAAGTGCTCTGATACCACCTGATGGCAGCGTGACGTTCACCTCATAGTGCAGCAGGTATACGGCTGAGGAGTAATGTCAGCAGTGTGGAGATTTTTCAAAATAAACAATGGTGACAAAAGTAACGGCGACTGAAAGTTACGTTAAAAACAGATGGATACAGATGGAGCGTATTATCCGTCCTCTGCGTACATTCCACGCGTAATTCTGTTTTCCAGGAGCTAGCGGATGCGTACCCAAATCCATATAAAGATTGTTATATTATCTTATGTATAAGGCTCTGTGTGAACCAAGATGGAGAAGCAGTACCACCGGGAACTGTGGAGGTAGCGGATTTTTCCAACTACCCTCATTAATATCAACATTAGCATCAGCTCCTCTGTCATCGCCATGTTTGTTACTACTAATTTTCTTCTTCTTCTTCTCAAAAAAATGTACTCTTCTTTGTGGTATTTGTCCAGTATGGTTACCTAAGAGTGGCGCCCTCTGGTGGATTGATTGAGAAACGCTCATTCCAATGCATTTAATGTCAGTAGTAGCACTTTGTCACAGTCAGACTAATGACAACGACAATAAAGGACATTTTCAAAAGTAACTAAGAACTATAATGGTTAGTGATATTCGATATTGACTTTTTGCCGATATCCGATATAACGATATTATCCAAACACTTAATTTCTGATTCTGATATTAACCGATACCGATATATACAGGTGTTTTTCCCCAAAACTACTTTTAGGTCACATCACATATCTCCTGTTAAGAAATTAACACATTACCTACTTTTATTGTGACATCCCACTAGATGCATTCCACAAATTAACATTGTCTGTACAAAATAAGCACACTACTAATAATAACATTACTAATGGTATTATAAAGTACTCATATCGGTACTCTGTATCAGCAAGTACTCAAATGTAAGTACTTGTACTTGTACTCGGTCTGGAAAAAAGTGGTATCAGTGCATGCCTACCATCTTTATCTCATTTCATTATTTAACCTCAAAAGAAAATGCAACAAAAATATCCTTGTCTCTCTCAAAGTAACTACAGCAGGTAACTTAGAGATTGTTGCTGTTGTAATTTCACGTCGGGTCAAAGAAAAAGGGAGTAGGACACTACTTGCTACTTCCTGTTTGCCAGACTAAGCAGTGATTAGTTGCTAACTCGGCCTGTCTATAGTTTGGTATCGAGCAGGTAGTGTCCAGCCATCAGAGCTATTTTCTCCCCAAAATACCAAGTGTGCTCAGAAATAATGCTGACGAGAACAGTACGTGTGAACCGAAACACTAAAGTCACAGGCCATAAAACGAAGAAGAGGCCAAAACTCATCATACTCCACCACCTTCACTTGAATAATCATCTGCCTTCAATTTAGAAGCAGAATGACTTGTTCAGAAGTGCTGTAAATGCAAGGCCACCACATGTCACAGTTGACAGACTCAATCACGTCAAACAACCGATTCACCAACATGGTTATTTTCAGGTTTTACATGTGGAGCTTCACTCCATTATCTATGCCCTGCAACTTGTGTGACTCTGTCAGCCATCGCACGCCCGAGCACTGCTTCGTTATTCAGTCTGTCACCGCATAGAGTGAAGTGTTGATAAGAGAGGGTCACATCTTTGTCTACATCAAGTCTGCCTTAATGAATCTGTGCAAAACACTTGCAAGGTCATGATCTGGAGCGCCAGTATATGCCCTCAATGATTATTCTTTTTTTTTTCTAGATCACATTGGATTCAAGCAGGTTGTTCTCCCATTTCGTGTTTTAATAAAAGAGGAACTGTGGAATGAATGCTTCAAAAAAACGAAAGTGTTTGAGATGTGGTTGAAGTGAGAAGGCCAGAGGCAGCGATCACATCATACAGTATGTGACCAGATACAGATTTTCATTTCAATGCCAGTAGTAAACGGGGTGAAACTGCAGTTATGCCATCGACTCACCTTACATCAATACAGTAGAGGCCCCATTCTATGCTTGGGAATTGTTGGAAAATTGAATGCTGAATAGAAGCATTTCTTCCTGCACAGAATCCGATGAAAGAGCACGACTGCCTCAAATCCAAATTCATAAAACCCTTTGATGTTTGTTGGAATAATTTTATGCCTACTTCTCATTTTCCATTTTATGCTTGCTTTTGAATTTTGATTGCGACTACAGGCACTTTTCAGTTGATATGCATTATGAACTCTGTAATAATTCAAAGGCCTTTGTTGAGGAACAAACATGTCATTTGTCCGCAAAATGAATTTTTACGACTTACTGTGTAACCGAACACCTTTGGTAAGTTCAGAGAGAGTAGCTGCGGGATGATTATTCTCAATTTTTTTCAAGATATTGTGTGGGAAAAAGGCACCTTTAGTTTTATGAATCGTGTTGTTGTGTGCTCTTGTATGTACATTCACGCTTCAGCAGCTAAGGTATGGCATGCATTTGCGTTCATTTTATGTCTATATTTATGGATGCACAATCGCCTTGCTCAAATTTGGCGTTTGGTGGCTCGTTCCTTCGAGGGATGGCGAAACTTGAGAGGCCGCCTAAAATACTGTGCAGTAATTGGAATTGCTTTATCTTCAGTCTCATCAATTAATGTGCAATTTTCCATTTAATCACTAACACGCTCCCTGCATTTGCAATTAAAATGAGGACTGATAACAGAGAAGATGCCTTTCAGCTGATACCAGTTGGAATGAGAACAGAAACCAGAAGACGCAATCAGTACACAAAATGATTTGCAGAAACACACACGTGGCACACAAACAAGTGTGAACACACATAGTGCAAACAGTCATATTATGCTGCAGTGAATACATACACAGCACACACACAAGCACAGTGTGACGAGATAAAACATGCAAATTCGCAGCTAAAACCCCAAATTAGACCTCGTCAATGAAACTAAACCACCATTTAACATTAAAATTTTGGCAGTGATGACAGATTTGATTGCCGCTTTAATGGAGGAGGGTCTTTACCAGTTGTCTTGTCTGTGACTTTTCCAGTCGTTGACATTGCCAGGTTCTGAGTGTCAGTGGGGGATGAGCTCACTGGCGGGGAACGTCTGTCTTGCATTGTCCCGGTTCTGAGGAGAAGGATGAAATATTTGTATCACTTCCTGTCTGGCAGCAGGAACCAGGATAGTTTTCTGGTTCCTGCTGCCAGAGTGTCTTTTTATTTGAGGGCTTCAGACACAGATGTGTGAGTCTATAGGAGGGGCATACAGCAGGGGTTTATAGCACTGAAAGCAGGATTGCTGTGTAATGCCACTGTAAAAGTGTTAATTCTCAGAATTAACCAAACGACTGAATGAGCAATCACATTAACGTAGCTGTAATATTTGTTCTTACAGACTGTGTTTCCCTGCAACTCACTAATAACGTCCCTATTGTACTTGATGATACACTTTGGGCAATTCACTGAAATATCATCAAAGCTGCAATGATCAAGTTTAAACATGTTTTTGTTTATTTATTTTGTTTTGTCTTTTACATTAAGTTGGAAATAGACTACAGCACATTAAGGCATTTTATTGAAAACAAATATACACAAATGCTCTCTATAGCAGGGGTGTCAAACTCATTTTCTTCCAGGGGCCACATTCAGCCCAATTTAATCTGAAGTGGGCCGGACCAAATAATACCATGAAAACCAATAAATAATGGCAACTCCAAATTGTTTTAGTGCAAAAAATAACATTCAATTATGCCAATATTTACATTTGCAAACTATCCAAACAAAAAGGATGTGAATAACCTGAAAAAAATTGAATTTGTTAAGGAATATAAGTACAATTTTATCAATATTCTGCCTCGACTTATCATTTATACAAATGCATTATAGGCCAGATCTAAAAAGGCACAAAACATTTAGTAACAGGCAAAATATTGTTAAAATTACACTTAATTTTCTTTAGACATTTCAGGTCGTTCATATTTGTTCAGGTTATTCACATTTTATTGTTACAGGATAGTTTGTTAATGTAAACATTCTCATAATTTAATGTTTTTTGCACTAAATCAAAGAGAAAAAAATGTTGTCATTATTTATAAGTTATTATGATATTATTTTTGAGTTTGATGCCCTAACTTGCACTTTGCAAATTCATCCCACGGGCCGGATCTGAACCTCTGGCGGGCCAGTTTTGGCCCCTGGGCCGCATGTTTGACACCTGTGCCCTATAGTAAATGGATTTGATACAAGAAGTCACAAATGAATAAAAAAACAAACATAATGACCAAGAAGGACTAAAACATATATTACAGGATAATACAAGATGCGATGAGGAAGGAAAAAGACATGAACGATTGAAATAAAATTTCAGGGAAAATGTCCCATAAGCAGCTACACAAATGTTTTATTAGATAAAGAGTAGCATTTATTGGTAAAGTGTTAGGTTTAAGTGTAAAATGAATCCTGACACGTCATGATATTGTCCATATATACATTTACTTAAACTTACATTTAAATGGTGTCAGAATAACCAATTACTACTATTCATTTCACCTAAGCGTCCTGGTTTTTTTTATGTTTTTTCCTAAATATCACCGCATGTTGCTCTTCTACTTATTACATGATTGTATTCTTTTACGAGGCCATAACCTCACACACTGCGAGTCCTTGGCTTTAGTGGTCAGGTGGATTTACTGCACATTTTTATTTCCTGAGGCAGTAGCAGTGAACGGATGTTGCAACCGGTGCAGAGATTTGGTTCAGATGTTCCAGTTCCATTCCACTAGCTTATAATCAAGTGTTTTCCTTCAGGTCAATATCATTCAGTCCAAGTGCACCAGTCCATTGTAATTGTTGCCTGCCTTTCATGACCACCCAAGGCTTTATGTGGCATATTGAGGCATTTTGCCAGTAAGTCCTGGGGCTCAAGGTGTCCATACAGCATTTGGAGTTTGAGAAAATGTTGAATTCTCAGTCTGCCTGAGTACTTCAAACACATAGAGTTTGATAAATAAAATGTTTAATAAAGTGTGCCCTCGACACTATTCAAACCTCCCTTTTCCCTTCAAGTCAAATGAGTAATTTATAGGACGTTTTCATGCTTTCATGCATATACACATAGGTTATATGTAGCTTCAGGATGGATCACCTGCTGTGCTCACCTTCAATAAGTTGAGTTGATGGTAGGGGGTCTGTGTATATGTGTTACTGTGTGGAGCGTAGCCCTGAGCCAATTAGCTCGTTCAGTTGGGGTGGAGCGACGGTTACAGCGGCGTTCCACAGGGTACGGCCCTCAGCCCTGTGGGGTCCCGGCCAATAGCAATTAGCCCACTGACAAGAGCCCTAATTAGCCCTCTTGATTGGGTGGTAACTGCGCAGCAACATCAGCAGCCAACACATAGAAACAACCAAGGTGACCCCACGACGACGCATTTAAAGCCAGCTGTAATTAGCAAACAAGCATGGATGTCTGTAATTGGTAAACAAGTAGTCGGGTTTGTTTGTGGTGTCATTATGAACCTGCTGGTATGTAAAGGATTTCTGTAGAGGGCCTCATGATTGAGCTTGCGTTGCTTTGTTTCCTTTCTGCTTGGTAGCTTTGTCAGATCACTCAATATTAATACATCATCCCCTCAGTTCTGTCAACTATGCAATACATGCAGAGACAGACTGAGGGAGATAGAGCAACGAAATAAATTAGTAAATGGAGAAGCTGAAAAAGAAGTGGGAGAGGGAAGAGAGTGAGATGCCGTGTTACTGAGAATCCCATCTCCTATTATTTAATCATAGCAGCACCTGGTGGCTGCTGCTGTAATAGAATTTACAATCACCACTCGCACTGGATTCATGTTTCTATTTTTTTTTTTTTTTTTTTTTTTTCTTCTTCTCTGTTTTCTCCAGTCTTGATGTGAAGCAATCCCATGATGCAACATGTGTCCCCAGCACCAGCAGTGACAATGATGGCCACCCAGGGCGTTCCTCCACCATCGTACCAGGAGAGCCAACAGGTCAGGAGTCTCATTAAATTATTTTCTTATTTTTGGTGTGCAATTGCAAAAAAAAAAAAAAAAAAAAAAAAAAAAACCTAGAATAAATAAATTTCAGTTGTAAAATTTTGAGCCTTTTTAAAATCTGTGCAAAGCAGGGATAAATATCTGTGCTGATGTTTGCACACAACAGACACATTTGCATTAACTCCCCAGCTGATTCGACTGATTAAAAAAATGCCAAGTACATAAAACGAGGAGGAAAATGCAGGAAATGGTGCCATCAGTTGGTTAGTTTTCACTATTCTCACAAAAAAAGTCAAGAGGAGATTTGTTGACACCTCAGGGTTCAGGAATTGGATGTTTTCAGAAATGGTAGACGCCAGGTAAGTTACTTTTTTGATGAGCGGCAGATTAATATACAGTCGCGGAAAAAAAATGATTAGACCATCAAAAGTCATCAAAAACAGTGGTTATGCAATCAAGTACTAACTCCTGTGTGTATCATGTGACTAAAACAGACCGAAAAGAAAACATGGAATGCCTAAAAGCACTGTTTTTGTCAGTACAATGCCATAGATATTGATGTAAGAACTGAAGTGATTTTGGTTATCAAGAAAACCATGGAAAATGGGTAGATCTCAGCTCTGAAATTAAACTCTTATGAGCTATTTTTGTTGTTTTCATTATATTTGTCCAAACAAATGTACCTTTAGTTGTACCAGGCATTAAAATGAACAAGAAATTGAAGAAAGCAAGGGATGGTCTATTAATTTTTTCCACAACTGTATAATGAAAAATCCAAAAATTATATGTATATATGTATAAGTTTTGCTTCTTCTCACTCCTTTTTGAATATGTATTATATGTCTTATGTTTAAATGTTCATTTCTTTTTCTTCTGTTTTGACATTCATATTCAAAATAAATACATCAATTAATCAATAAAGTTGGGAGTCCTGTATGGGATTTCTTTGAATATGACAGCGAGGAAGATAAAAGATATGAAAACAAATACTAAAACTAAACAAAAACTAAGCATTTAGAAAAAAGGAACTAATAAAAAGTAGAAAACCTGCTCTAAAAACTGAATTGGAGAAAAAAAAAAGTCAAAACTAAAAACTAAACTACAGTTGCGGAAAAAATGATTAGACCATCAAAAGTCATCAAAAACAGTGGTTATGCAATCAAGTCCAAACTTCTGTGTGTATCATGTGACTAAAACAGACAGAAAAGAAAACACGGAATGCCTAAAAGCACTGTTTTTGTCAGTACAATGCCATAGATACTGATGTAAGAACTGAAGTGATTTTGGTTATTATCAAGAAAACCATGGCAAATGGATAGATATCAGCTCTGAAATAAAACTCTTATGAGCTATTTCTGGTGTTATCATTATATTTGTCCAAACAAATGTACCTTTAGTTGTGCCAGGCATTAAAATGAACAAGAAATTGAAGAAAACAAGGGGTGGTCTAATAATTTTTTCCACAACTGTATACAGTAGTAATCCTCTCATTGTGTCTGTCTGAAGAAACCATTGATATTTCCAGTTACCTCATCTTTTCATGATTTTTCTAACATTCCTAATTATGTTTCCTACTTGTTAGTTTGCTAAATAGTTCAGAAGCCTTAGCTGCTTGTAGATGCTTTGGTATTTCCATTACCTAGCGCTGGTGTTCTAACAATTTACCGCATGAATGCCAAGAATTTCAAGCACACGACTTCTAATCTTGCAATCACAAGCTCATGAGTTCCATTTGAAGGCAGCAAAAGGTGCAGCCACTCTCAAATGAACCTGCACCTTTTGTTGCATTAAAGCTTGTAAAATAGATGCTCCATCTAGCAGCTTTATTGTAATCGTGCAGCCATATGGGAGGTTGAAAGTCAACAAGGTTTCCTCTTGGTTTGTAACAAAACCGTCGTTTTTTTTCTTTGCAATGTAGTCGGTTAGCTGTGATTGAACAGGAGAATGACTGATGTTAACTTGCACCGGTTCTTATGACATCACAGCATTGAGTCATGATTTCTAACCTTCCCAAAATAGTGCTACTTTGACAATCTTCTAAGATGTTTTTAGCAGTTCATTTTAAGCAAGTAAATATGTGTAAAGGTAAAGCTTTGAGTTTCCATTGCACAGACTTTAACCCTCTAACACCGAATGTATCATATTTGATACATGAGTTTTGAAGCCGTCTACATGATCAGTGTGATATTTTTTTTCTTGAAAAACCAGATGTATACAATTAGATACATGCAATGCACAGATAATCCACCAGGGGGGAGGAATTCATTCACCAGAGGCCTTTCCAGTGACACTACAAGACTGTCATTAATGAGGAAGGAGGCAGAGCTTTGACAATTTTGAAAAGGAATTATCAACTTGTTAGACATGTTTGTGTTATACTATGTTTTTGTTTGTTCATAAATAATAATATTTGAGCATCGAGACCCAATGTATCTGATTGAAAAATTCTGTGATACACGCTTAGACAAAAGACAGAGTCACTGGATTCTGGAATCAGAAGATTTTACTTGCAAGGAGTCAAGTACATACAGTGAGATGCAGCAGTTGACTGACTAACAACAGGAAGTTGAAGATCTTATGAAAGAACATGAATATTACAACCATTGGACCAAGTGTACAAATATAATAATGTTGATCAGGTTCACCATTGGCTTAGGTATTCAAAACACAGTGATGCATGGGTTCAGTGACCGCGTTTGTACTCTTCTCCCACCTACACTATGGCCTGATCTCCTCCAGGGCAGCAGCCCGTTCTGGTCCCAAACTGGATGGACAACAAGTACACTTTGGTCCCAAACTGGAACAAAACAAGCAGATAGCAAAGAAATGGTATCATAACCTATCCATGACTCAAGCTCTGGACACCTGGTATTTACAGGATATAGTCTAATAGCCTAATATTCCATTTTTCTAACAGCATCAAATTTGATTCAAAACTGAAACTCATACATGGAAATTGATGTTTGAAAAAAAAAAAAAAAACTTTTTTTTTTTTTGGTTGTTTAGAAGTGACCAATAAAGGCTCCAGTTTCAAAGAACTGGAATTTTCTGTTAGTGATTTAATGGTTCAGGCTTTACAGGGTTAACAACAATTGGGTCTAAGTTCTTTAACTTTTTATCTCATGATCAAAACGTGATGTTGACACCAAACCCGGCTATGTTCATAGTTGATAGATAAAGCTAGCAGGTCGACATTTCAATTACAAGTATTTCATTCAACATAATTACAAAGTTTTTAGCATCATGATCTTTCTGTTGTTGCATATTTAGTCAGGAATGTGCATTTTATCAGAATAAATATACACATAAAAATATATATGAGTTGATTAGAATTATATCTACACTTAAGCATGCAGTATGAAATTTCTAACACTAGGGGGCTTTCAATCCGAACACTAATAATAGACGTAGTAGGGATTGTTAGTTACTGCTTCATGTAACTCAGGCAGGAAACATATTTACAGACGATGTAATGTTATACATATTTATTCCTCATTCTCTTTTCATCGTATACAAAAAAATACAGGAAATATGGACACAGCCTTAAAAGACACACACATACACACAAAAAACTGAATAAAATCCATTGTAAAGGTTAATTTCTCTATTTAACATGACCTCTGACCCCATGGCAAGAAGTAGCACAAACAATTAGAAACATCTGACGTGTTGAATCAAACTCAGTAAAAGAAATCAGAAAATTAATCAAATATATCTCATATTGTCTGAACAAAAGGGTTAAAGACATGTTAAGTGCAAAGAGAAGTTGCATTAAATACGACCACTTTGGTTTTTAAAAACAGTTTTTTCTGTGAATCTTTTGTTTTTCCTGTTGTACATACTTCACACATTGGATCTTAATACAGAGACTGACAAATGCATATGTGTGATCATTAGAACTTTACTAAACCAACAAAGCTGATGGTGACTTTTGCACAGTACTATATATGACATTAAAGCTTTGCTAGTGGTATATATTCATACCATGTCATCTCATTATGGTAAAGGGTAAAAGGACAGGTTTATTATGTTGGATAAAACTGAGGCTTTCTCTTAAATGTGAACACTGATTAAAAATTTCTCATAACATAAAGTCACAAAGTATAATACAGTCATTTTTAGATATGCTATATGGACGAAAGTATTCAGACGCATTGAATTCTGGTGTTTCTTTTCTTGCAGGCGTCTTGGATACAAAATAAGAAAATATACAGGGTGGGGAAGCAAAATGTACAATATTTTGAGGCAGGGATTAAAAGACAGTGTATGACCAATTAGTTTATTGAAAGTCATGAGAATTTATTTGCCACAAGAAAATGTACATAATAGAAAATGTTTTTATTCTATGTGTCCTCCTTCTTTCTCAATAACTGCCTTCACACGCTTCCTGAAACTTGTGCAAGTGTTCCTCAAATATTCGGGTGACAACTTCTCCCATTCTTCTTTAATAGTATCTTCCAGACTTTCTCGTAATAGTTTTGCTCATAGTCATTCTCTTCTTTCCATTATAAACAGTCTTTATGGACACTCCAACTATTTTTGAAATCTCCTTTGGTGTGACGAGTGCATTCAGCAAATCACACACTCTTTGATGTTTGCTTTCCTGATTATTCATATGGGCAAAAGTTTCTGAAAAGGTATGGATAGTAGTGTTAGGTATGATTATGACATCAATATATGTTTGGTTTCAAAACAATTGACGTAGTGCCTGCTGAGAAAAGACGACTAAATGTTCATTGTAAATTTTGCTTCCCCACCCTGTATATTATATATTATAATATATAAGATTTAGTTTTATAGGAATAAATATCATTGCATTGAACTGGTTAGTTTTATTACCTCCGCCAAGGAGGTTATGTTTTTGCCAGGGTTTGTTTGTTTGTTTGTCTGTCCGTTAGTGTGCAACATAACTCAAAAAGTTATGGACAGATTTTGATGAAATTTTCAGGATTTGTTGGAAATGGGATAAGGAAGAAATGATTAAATTTTGGTGGTGATCGGGGGTGGGGGGGTCCACGGGGGGGGGCACTGATCAGCCTTGGCGGAGGTCTGCGCTCTCCGAGTGCTTCTAGTTTAAATTATTATTTTTGCTTCCAAAATGCCTGAGATGATTTTTCTTAATTTCTCTCAACATTGATTTTTTTTGTTTTGTTTTGTTTTGTTTTTATAATCCATGACTATGATTTTAAACATTCTACCTCTAAATTTCTACCCTATTTTTCGTGCTCTGACTGTAAATAATAACTTTCCACCTCAACTAACCATCTGCTTTTTTCACATCTCACTTAAGATGAAAAATCTCCCATTAAACTTTAAGGAAATATTGATGTTTATAAACTATGTGGACAAAAGAATTGGGACACGGCTTTACTCTGACATTTGTCATTATTGTTTTGCAGCCCAGACCCCTGTTAGAAAGCAAACCCCAGAATTCAACATGTCCCAATACTTTTGTCCATATAGTGTATTTTTGTGCAGAGATTTTACATTTTATGGCTTAAATTTGGCCTCCATTCAGATCCATTAGACCCCACAGTAACAGTTAAAGGTCCCCTGAGATAAACCTAGTATGTCAGAGGCTTTAATGTCCACAGTGGGAGAATGACGTTCTAATTTCTCTCAACATTACTTTTTGTTTTTTTTTTTAATCCATGACTATGATTTTAGATGTTGTACCTCTAACTTTCTAAAAAAAATGTTCATGCTCTGACTGTAAATAATAACTTTGCACTGCAGCCAACCATCCATCTACTTTATTCACATTTCACTTGGGATGAAAAATCTTCCTTTAAATTTTAAGGAAATGTTGATGTTTATAAACTATATGGACAAAAGTATTGGGACGCAGCTATAATGTGACACTTGTCGTTATTGTTTTGTAAACGTGTCCCAATACTTTTGTCCATATAGTGTATTTTTGAGCAGAAATTTTACATTTTACAGCTTAAATTTGGTCTCATTTCAGATCCACAGTAACAGTTAAAAGTCCCATGAGATAAATCTACTGTATGTCAGAAGCTTTAATGTCCACAGTGGGAGAATGATGTTCTAATTTCTCTCAACATTGCTTTTTGTTTTGTTTTTTTTATCTATGACTATGATTTGAAATGTTCTACCTCTAAATATCTAAAAAAAAAAAAAAAAAAAAAAAAAAAAAAAGACTGACTGTAAATAGTAATTTTCCACCACAACCAGCCATCTACTTTATTCACATCTCACTTAGGATGAAAAATCTCCCATTAAACTTGAAGGAAATATTGATGTTTATAAACTATATGGACAAAAGTATTGGGACACAGCTATAATGTGACATTTGTCAGGATTGTTTTGTCAACGTGTCCCAATATTTTTGTCCATACAGTGCATTTTTGTGCAGAAATTTTACATTTTACAGCTTAAATTTGGCCTCCATTCAGATCCACAGTAACAGTTAAAAGTCCCATGAGATAAACGTTCTGTATATCAGAAGCTTTAATGTCCACAGTGGGAAAATGACGTTCTAATTTCTCTCAACATTACTTTTTTTTAATTTTTAATTTTTTTTTAATCCATGACTATGATTTTAAATGTTCTACCTCTAAATTCTCTGACTGTAGGTAAAAATTTCTTACTTGGGAAGAAAAATCTCCAATCAGACTTTAAGGAAATATTGATGTTTATCAACTACATGGACAAAAATATTGGGACACAGCTATAATGTCACATTTGTCAGTACTTTTGTCCATATAGTGTATTTTTCTGCAGAAATGTTACATTTAATTACACTAAATTACGCTTAGTTACACTTAAATTTGGCCTCCATTCAGATCCACAGTAACAGTTAAAAGTCCCATGAGATAAACGTACTGAATATCAGAAGCTTTAATGTCCACAGTGGGAAAATGACGTTCTAATTTCTCTCAACATTACTTTTTTTTTTTATCCATAACTATGATTTTAAATGTTCTACCTCTGAATTCTCTGACTGTAAGTAATAATTTTCTTACTTGGGAAGAAAAATCTCCGATCAAACTTTAAGGAAATATTGATGTTTATCAACTACATGGACAAAAATATTGGGACACAGCTATAATGTCACATTTGTCAGTATTGTTTTGTTGACGTGTCCCAATACTTTTGTCCATATAGTGTATTTTTCTGCAGAAATGTTACATTTAATTGCACTTAAATTACGCTTAGTTACACTTAAATTTGGCCTCCATTCAGATCCACAGTAACAGTTAAAAGTCCCATGAGATAAACGTACTGAATATCAGAAGCTTTAATGTCCACAGTGGGAAAATGACGTTCTAATTTCTCTCAACATTACTTTTTTTTTTTTTTTATCCATAACTATGATTTTAAATGTTCTACCTCTGAATTCTCTGACTGTAAGTAATAATTTTCTTACTTGGGAAGAAAAATCTCCAATCAAACTTTAAGGAAATATTGATGTTTATCAACTACATGGACAAAAATATTGGGACACAGCTATAATGTCACATTTGTCAGTATTGTTTTGTTGACGTGTCCCAATACTTTTGTCCATATAGTGTATTTTTCTGCAGAAATGTTACATTTAATTGCACTTAAATTACGCTTAGTTACACTTAAATTTGGCCTCCATTCAGATCCACAGTAACAGTTAAAAGTCCCATGAGATAAACGTACTGAATATCAGAAGTTTTAATGTCCACAGTGGGAAAATGACGTTCTAATTTCTCTCAACATTACTTTTTTTTTTTTTTTATCCATAACTATGATTTTAAATGTTCTACCTCTGAATTCTCTGACTGTAAGTAATAATTTTCTTACTTGGGAAGAAAAATCTCCAATCAAACTTTAAGGAAATATTGATGTTTATCAACTACATGGACAAAAATATTGGGACACAGCTATAATGTCACATTTGTCAGTATTGTTTTGTTGACGTGTCCCAATACTTTTGTCCATATAGTGTATTTTTCTGCAGAAATGTTACATTTAATTGCACTTAAATTACGCTTAGTTACACTTAAATTTGACCTCTATTCAGATCCACAGTAACAGTTAAAAGACCCCTGAGATAAACGTAGTATGTCAGAGGCTTTAACGTCCACAGTGGGAGGATGATGGGTCAAGCCTCAGCATACAGTGTTCAATACAACACTTGATGCCACAGGTCAGTGTAATTAATTTAGCCCAACCGCTGCTGGACCTGGGTTTTGTCTAATGCCGCAGACCATACCACGGATGGGAAATAGAGCGTCTTCATCCATCCGGCCGCCTTACCCTCCTCCTCCTCCTCCTCCTCCTCCTCCTCCTCCTCCTCCTCCTCCCAGTCCACAGCACCTCTGTCTCCTTTCGCCCAGAGGATTAGTGCCAGGGGAAAGCTCCCGAGCTGCAGTCTGCGCGCTCGGCAAATGCAAATGAGAGCTAGTTAAGTGTGAAGAAGCTAATTTATTTCCCATTTGGTGTTGGGATTAAGACTTGAAGCTTCCTCCCACCCCACCCCGATTTAAGAAAGGGGAGGGGGCGTTGGGGGGTTGTTAGACTCATTTCCTCAGAGAAAACGAAGGAGGCAGACGAAAGTGGGGTAAGGATGAAGAAGACAACAGATCGTGTTTGTAAAGCATGCCACTCTTATGCCCACACCAAAACACAACACACACACAAAAAAAAAAACACACACACAAAGACATTTAGCAGATTATCTATTCAATGTGTGTTAATATAAAGAAAGGGCGCCCATTGATCACTCAGGTAAACACACTGAAGTGGGCTTCTCTAAATGATTATCGTACGACCTGAGCTTACCGTGTTCAATTACCGAATATGTCCTATACACTATCATTCATTTTGCGTAACAGCTTCATTACAAGGCTACTGACCTGTCAAGCAACAATGATTCATTCCAGCGACATGCTAATTTGCAGTCTGTCGGCATCAGTTGCAAGTTGTGCCTTATTGCCTCTGAAAAGTGATTAAAAATGTGCAGATTTTTCAGTCAAGACAAAAGAGCACAGTTAAAAAAAGGGACACTGTTATGATACTGAATAAGTAAACTGTCCGACACCTAATCAGTCGTGAAAATGGAGATCATAATATTTGGTAATGTTTCCTTTATGTCAGTGTAAATAAACATTTTCTTCTTTTTCATGCATAGGTGAGAGAAATTGCACAATACTGTATGCACTCAATGTAAATTTAATGTTACTATCTGCTATTTTTAGTTGTGATTTTGCATTGGTCGCATACAAAATACCCGCATTTTGTTTGTCTTGTTTATGACTTAACCCATAAAGACCCAAACACCCACTGGCAACCAAAATCATTTACTGATCCAGTTGATCCACTAACTCCTATCAATAAATGTAAATAATTGGAGTAAAATACAGTTTTTCATCTTTTCATGGTCATCACATATGACCCATTTGGACATTCAGAGGCTCTGTAGTTACCATGGAAACACAGTCATTTTCTACAACATTGATTCACCAGTTACACCCGTGGTGTTGGATCAATGACAGTGGATGGAGACACTTATTTTATGTTCAGTTAATGATAGATTTTACTGAAAAACTAACTTTTTCTTCCATTTTGTCTGTTTTTGATATAATACCCCTCAATTTTAATTTGAGCTTTTATGGACATCAATCATGAAACAATGAATTAAATAGTAAATTTAATTTATAGAGCACTTTTCACAGACAGGGTCACAGAGTGCTTTATCAAATCAAATCAAGTTTACAGAAACCCAACAGAATCCTCCAGGAGGAAACACTTGTGACTGGTGACAGTGGCGAGGAAAAACTTCCCTTTAACAGTAGAAACCTCGAGCAGACCCAGACTCCTGAAGGATGGCCGTCTGCCTTGACCAGTTGGGGTTAAAGAGCGAGAATAAAGGAGGAGAAAAGAGAGAGCGATAGAGATATAGAGAGACTGGGGGAGAGGGGAAGAGGGGGGAGGTAGGGGGAGACACATGGAGTACATGTGACACTGTAAAGTAGCAACTTTACATTGCGAAAAACGAATAAAACAGTACAAGTAGAATACAATTAGAATACCCGTAAAACCCAATAAAGTACCATTAAGACAGTTTAAAATATGATGAATACATAATGTGTAGTCAGTTTGTGGTGGCCCTGAGTCAGGTGGGAAACTAAAAAGCCTGTTTGAACAGGAGGGTTTTTAAATGTAGAAAAATTCCTGATTTTCACTTAAGAATGCAAAATGCTGACCATATTATTAGAATAAATGGTGATAAATCACTTAAGAAAAGTTAAAAATAGAGGAAAAAGTCATTTGGGAACTGCCACAAAAGTAGTACTGGGTATTTATGGGTTACATTATTTTAATATGTAGGAAATCTGGTTTTTGGGTTATTACAGAAAATAAGATATATTTTGTTCACTAAGGTCAATTTCACAAGTGAAACCATTTAATTTTTTTTTTTTTTTTTTTGGTGTAAGTACCGTCATAAAAGGTTAAATGCTAGCTAGCATTGAGGATAAATCAGGTAAGGTTTCCACTTGTGATGTGACTTCCTTGGGCTTCTACAAAACTTTTCCTCTTAGCAGGATTTGATCTAATACAATAGACAGTGATAGTTTGCAGAAGCACAACACAGTAACCGTGTAAAAATGAACAATCACGTAGATAAGTGTCCAGGTTTGCAGCACTGATGTTAGGGATGCACTGATCTGACTTTTTCTGTTCTGATACCGATGCTGGGCCTTGCATATTGGTCGATACCCAGTACTGACATCATTGATTTAGAAAAGAGATTCTCAACCAGGGGGTTCGTCACTTATCCCCCCGGTCCGTGCATACCTCACAATTTTAGTGAAATTCAGAACTGGGATATTTTCTTTTTACAAACTGTTAAAATGTCTTTAGGTTGTGTTAATGTCTAATGTCAAGTTCAAAATCTAATGTCTGCACCACTGAATATGTTGCCTTTATTTACAGGCTAATGATCCATTAGACAAGTTATCAAACTAAATTTTACCTCTAATTTTTAACCCTAACCCTCAATAATTCAGGTAAAACACAGTTTGTCATGTTTTCATAATCCTCAGAAAAGACGATATCATTTGGACGCTCAGAGGCTCCGTAGTGAACGTGGAAATATCGTCATATTCTGCAACATTGATTCACCAATAAAATCCATGAAGTTTGACAAATGATTGTGGTTGTAGATGATTGTTTTTATGTTGTTTTATGGAATATTTTGCTGAATATTATGTTGAAAAGGTCACATTCTGATTTAATAACCTTTGGTTTTACCTTCAACCTTTTCTGGTACCAGACCATTAACACACTTAAAAATCAGTTTCATAGTTAAGAAGTTAATACAGTTCTCAACAAACAACTCAGTTATACTTTCTCAACAGCTTCAAGTGCAGCAATATAGACTCTAATCTGTTTTTATTACTATTTTTTACATTAACATCTTTTAATGCTGTTATTTATTCATAATTGTCTGCTTGACTATTAGTAGTGTGACCTTTTTTTTACAGCATGCTGAGTTGAACCCCCAAATTTCTTTGTACACCTTTGTTCTATTCTATTCTATTCTATTCTATTCTATTCTATTCTCTGAATTAAACAGCGGTGCCATTTTATTGGCTGTTGGTCCAACATTTCTTAAAGCTATTTCTTCTTCTTAATATTCTTTTTCTTTTGTCAGATGACGGGCACCACTCAGCAGAACACCAAGACCCCACAGGTCCATATCCCAGCAGCCTCTGCAGCAGGAAATACCTCTGTCAGTGTGACCCTCGACCCCCAGGCCCAGCTGGAGTCTGACAAGAGGGCAGTTTACAGGTTGGTCTAAGCTCATCATCAATAAAAGATCAATATGTTAAGATCAAATTCACTGTTCTGTCACATCTCTGACCACAAACAGTCAAATTTAAGTTCAATGTCAATAGAGAATCAACAGATAAACATCTTTATTTGTGAACATAGAAATCAGTGTGTGTTTTGGTAAACAGATGTGACTAATTGGCTCGGTATTCATTAAATATAGTTTGGCAGGGTGTACCGTTCTGCCTTTAACTTCTTTCATTTGTTCTTCTTTGATAAATAAAATTTTCTCTTTTGCCTCACGCTGTGCTTAAGAAATTGCACTAAACTGATTGCTATTTCCCAATGAAAGCCACTATGGCCTCAATCACCAGTGTTGTTATTTCAATCCAGCCGTGATGTACAGTAAAGCCTTTGGAAATGTGTTCTTGAAGGGTGCCTCCTTCTCTTTTCACTTAACATCACTTATAAAGCAAAGAGCACCTTTAATGCATTCACTCATCAAAGCCGAGCAGAAGCACCCTCCATTTCTCTTCTTTGAATTTACTAAATTGACTTTAAAATAACCATTTGATACGCTGTCCATAGACGCACTGTTTTACACAGAGGCGGTAAATTAAGGACTTTTACACTAAATGCTTTCCTTGTAGAGTGGGTTATAACAGCCAAGTAGTCAGGTCGAAAACCGCAAAGCACATTTAAGTCACAAACTGCCATGGAAATGATTCTATTTGTTGTTTAACACCTTAGTATGACTCCAGACATGAATTGTAAAAACATCATTTATTTCTCTTTCACGCCGACAGTCATTTTCAAAGGTAAGCATCAACGTTTCAAGTGGTAGAGAATTATATTTTAGAAAGACATTTTTAAGTAGTGAACCACACTGGTAGGGGACGCAATTAACTCATGTCAAAATATACTTTTCTTGTACACACACGTCTATTTTTTAACTTAAAAAATTGTCAATTGAAGTCAGTTTAGCTCACTATCACAAATTTTCCTCAAGTGGCCGGACTGTCTTTACATTCTATAACACAACATCTATCACTATTGGTTCAATTAAGTGTATTTTTTTGTGAAATTTACAGTAAAACTCTTAATCCTTTTTCCTCTTTAAGCTCTTTATCTTTAATCCTTTTTTGGCTCGTGACCCCATTTTAACGTCACAAATTTCTGGTGACCCCAGACATTCAAAACAGAGACTTTTTTTTTTTTCGCTAAAATTAATTTGTTTTTGATCATGTAAGAGTTTGCTATACTATGTTACAAATAAACATTAATTTTAGATGACATTTAGTCTATATAATGTATATTATTATGGACGGAGGCAGAAAAGCCAGGTGTAGATTACTGCACAAAGTGAGAATTTGATTTTCCTTGGTCAAGATATGTACAGTCAGTCCAGCTTGGATTTACAAGGCTGACAATTAATACTGAACAAACAAGAACTCAAACTATGAATTATGAAAGAGCTGCAGCATCTGAAACTGACCACAATGAACATTTGACAGATAAACAGTACCATAGTGCTTCAGTTTTAGCTTCAGTTTGTCATGTCTTTTTATGGATTGGGTTTGTCTCTCTCAACTCACCATATATTTTTTTTATTAGTAAGTTGTTTTAGTTTTTGTCAATTACTAGAAATTTCAGGCAACCCCATTTGAATTCCAGGGGACCCCGCATGGGGTCCCAACCCCAAGGTTGAAAAACACTGCCTTAACCCTTTATGCAGCACTCATAGAAATACTCAACCTTAGTGTGTTATTGGAGGACGTAACAAGACTTTGTTACGTTTGTGAAATTTTTCAAAACATTTTCATTGTTACGTAGAAAATCAAGGTCAATGAAGTTACCATATATGGTTCCTTACCTGTAAGTGAAAAGAAAAATCCAATAAGTAAATGGAAATTAGAAAAAATATAAGATATGGAAAAGAAGTTACTGTACCCTGAATGGAAGGGATAATTCTGTCCAATTCTTGTCTACTAAGCGAAAATTCTCAGAGTAGTTTCCTTTTTTTTCCAAAAGTTTCTGAGTTCTAGTGAGTTTCCCTGCATATTGAAGGTGAAAAGGGTTGTTTTCGATCATGTCCATCTGATAAGTGCATTTGTATAAGTCACCAAATAATACAGTCATCAGTTTCTTACATAATTGATCTAAAAGTAGTATAATTCAGTCAATCTGTCTATTTTTAGACCCTGTAATATTCCTGTAAAATAATCCATGATGGCTGAAATGAACCCTTAACCCTTTATGGAACTCATAGAAATACTATGTTTTATAATTTTTATTGTTATGTAGAAAATCAAGGTCATTGAAGTTACCACATTTGGTTCCTTACACTTAAGTGGCAAAAGAAAAAAATCCAAGAAGTATATATAAAAATAAAATAAAAACACATGTAAGGTGGAAGGAACATGTATTTTAGAACATTAGAACAACATAAGTGCTGATCCTGTCACATTCTCCCTTTGAACATCATTCCTTACATTAGTACCATTACTTCATGGTACCAAACAAAGCAGGTACACTCACTGTTCATGCAGAGGTGGACCTTATAGACCCTGTAGACCACATTGGACCTGAGATTGTTGACTCACTGTAACTGTTGCTGTCACTGTCTTGTAATGTTCACAGAAATGACCAAAAATAGTCACTTGCTCGATAAAGGGTTAATTAGTGAAATGTTTTGTACATATTCCTCCCTGAACTCTAGATAAATCCTTTTTTTCTTTCTTTTTTTTTTTTTTTGGGAACAGATTTTTTATTTGACATACACACATAAACACAAATCCAACAGGCAACAATGAGATGCATAATATGTACAATTCAATTTGCTTCATGTTCTTTTCCAATTTTGTAATGGTCTAGATCTTTGTAAATAACAATCTTATACAACATAATTCTCATAGTCCATTCATTTGTGTTCAACATTAGCAAAAGTACTTTACAAATGAGAAAAAAAAACCTTTTACTCTCTTTCTGTGTTTTGTCACTATTCTTTCTTGATGTTTACAAATCACCCTTCAGACATTTGTTCCACATGTTCTGCTTTTATTTACCATGCAGAAGCCTCCAAGGCACCACCTTGTTAGGTGTTGAAAATAGGCAAGAACATCACTGCTGGGTGAAACCCAAAACACCAGTAAAGAAAAAAAAAAAACACCTCACTCCCTTCAGCTTATCACTAGAATATTGATGCACCCTTATAATGAGCTTGTATTATCTATTTATGAAGTAAATTATTCAAAATACAGACATTTTTAATCGAGTTGGGTGAACTCGTGGTGTAGGCAGCACACCAGCAACTAACAAGGTTTGACGAGCCAAATGAGACTCAGACTGCCCTGCAACGCTGTGCACAGATCGTCCTGTAACGATGACGCTGCAGTCTGTTGTGGGCCGTCTGTCCCCGGCTCCGTGGGCCCCCCCCCCGGGTATCCGCCACTGCTGTGTGAGTAGGTGCGAGCCCCCACGCTCAGGCCTGAGGCGAGCTGCTGTAAAGTCCTCAGCAGCTCCTCTGAGATGTGAGGCTCCCTTTGATGTGAGCAGCCATGTTTGAAGCAGCTCTGGGTGGTGGTGGATGAGGAGGGGGTGAGGACGGTGGGGGTGGGGGGGGCATCATCCAAATCTGCCCTTCTTCCACTTCCACACGGGTCTGTGGGATCTCAGCAATCCTGCTCTCTGCCTTTACTGCAAATTATATGTACAAGTACCCAAGCACTGACTGTATAACTTAGAAATGTTGAGTTTAGAGCTTGAGTTTGTAAGTTTTACAGTGATGTAGGAGAATATGTGCACAGAAATAGAATGAAAATATGCAGTATGTAATTATATTTTCATCTGTGTCTGTGTTTTTGCTTTGTATCTTACAAATGGGTGGTGCCATTAGAGTACATGTTTGATTAGCTCAAAACAGACATCCTCATGTTCTGTAGCTGGTGTCATCAGGCATTAAGGTGGATTTCTGTGACCTGATATGTTTCAGTGTGGAAAAGAGTTAATATACAATTAACTATTGACTGTATTTACTTTATTTGCTTATCTTGCACATATGCATTGTAGGTTTTATTCTGTGTTCTGTTTTTATTGTTTATCTTTGTTTATCTTATCTTATCAGACCAAACCCCAACTGTAGGAGGGACTTCTGTACTTTTACTCATCAATGTTGCGTGTGTGGAGTGTTGAGATAGTTGCAATCTGTAGTTTACCACTAGATGGCATTAAATAACACACACTGAACATTTAATCAAATTGGAGTATAGACTCAGTTATTTATCTTAAGGCGGCCTTACACTGTGCGAGTTTAGAGACGATTTCTCACTCGTGCGACTATTTCTGGGATCGGGCCCGATGTGCCTCTAATCGTGTGTCGTGCTTCGTGCAGTGTACATGGGGTAAAGAGAAGCGATTAGCACCTCACAACCACCTCACGACCAGCAATCGTGTGTTCGCAAGGAAAACAGAGCTGTTTGAAATCCTGCTCGCTCCTCATGAGTGTATCGTACTGTCAAAGCAGTGCCACGAACCGATGTGCCTCAAATTCTCATACTGTGCATGCGCGAACACAGACGCATACAGTAGCGTACAAGCTAACAGTAGCTGGCTGTTGTCCTAGTGCAGTTTAGCTGTTGCAGCTTACCTCTAGTTCCTGGATGACAGCCCATACTGTCCACGTCTGGACAACCAATGCCTGCACCAAACACATCGTTGTCTTTTCTTCTTTTTTGATTCCTCACAGATAATGGCACATATTACCAAAGCAGCTCGTTGGTTTTTGTTTAGGACTACCATTTCGTGACTCACGCCAATGCACAATCGTCTATGCACTTTTACGGATTCCTTGGTATTTTAACGTTGTATTTCCGGATACAACACTCAAACGTGTCGTGCGTCCTGTGGTGTATGGTCCTACAGTGTGAGCAGTTAGGTCGCATACGAGCGTCGGTCCGTGCAGTGTGAGAACAGGAATCGTGAGCCTGACTGTACGACTGATTCGCACAGTTTGAGATGGAGCTGCGTGCAACGATCGAAATAATCGCACAGTGTATGGCCGCCTTTACTCGCACCACTAGATTTTCTCAGTGTGTAATCATTTGCTAACATGTCAGTTACAAGCTGCAACAGATGGATGTCAATGTTTGTGCTGTAAAAATGAGAGACATTTTGGGATGCATAGTATTATAGTTATACAGGGTGTCCCATAAGTCTCCATACATAGGAGACATAATACATTCCATACATATATGGTTCTAACATGTATTTCTTTATATTTCTTCTTTGTAGTTCTTCAGCAGTGGAGGACACGCATTGAAATGTGTTCCCGACAAAATGGCAGTCATATAGAGCATATTATATAAATAAAAATGGTTTATGTCAAGAAACGTTTATTTTTCCTATGTATGGAGACTTATGGGACACCCTGTATACCTCCAATAAAAGGAAAGACTGTGTCCATTTAACAGGGCTGATTATTTTAGCTTAGCAACTGATCTTTTATATAGTGAAGAAAGAAAGAACCCCACCAATACTGACAGCTGATTAATCCATATATTAATGTGTAACCTTCACACATGTCAGATGTAAAACTTGTATCAGAGGGAGGTCTTTGTTTGTTTTGTTTAACGTCCTGTGGATGCAGTGACTTTGTGCAGCGTCTTTCACAAATCACAAGGTAGTGGCCACGTTTTTACTTACAGCAAGGAAACTAATACAGCTTTAACCCATAAAAACCCAAACATCTACTGTTGACCAAAAGCATCTACTGATCTAAACTGTTGCATACCTGTTGTTCCACTAATTTCCTATCAATCCATGTAAATAATTGGTGTAAAATACAGTTTGTCATCTTTTCGTGGTCATCAGATATGACCCATTTGGACGTTCAGAGGCTCTGCAGTTACCATGGAAACACCGTCATCTTCTACAACATTGATTCACCGGTAAAACCCATCGCGTTTGATAAATGACAGTGGATGGAGACACCTGGTTTATGTTCAGTTAATGATATATATTTTACTGAAAAAGTCAGTTTTTCTTCAGTTTTCTCTGTTTTGGATATAATAACCCCCGACCTTTAATCTGAGTTTTTATGAACATCTACATGATTAGTAAATGAAATATAAGAAAATACTTGATTTTCACGGAAAATTTACAAAATACCATTTGTGATTTAAAAAATGGTGATAAATCACATAAGAAAGGTTAAATAGAGAGAAAAAAATCATTTGGGACGGACCACAAAAGTCACACTGGGTCTTCATGGGTTAAAGGTGTTTTTTTGTGTGTGTGTGTTTCTTATATTTATACTCAGCTAGGCAAACCATGTGTTAACCACAGACTTTAGAAAGTCTAACTTGTGACAGATTTGAGGTCAAAAACAAGTTTATTTTGAAAAAGAGAAAAAAAAATGTGATTGAGGATCAGTTGTTGTCAATAGTCTGCTAGAAGTAACTTGTTAGCTCCCCTTAATGTGATATTTTGTCATGAAACACCATCAGTTTACATTAAGGACAGTTTCTGATCTCTATCCATTAAATTCAAAGTCACACAGTGTCAATATACAACACAGATGGGAACTTTTTCAAAATATTTCATATAGAAACTCTAACTGTTATTTATCAAGGTGTAAGAGTTTAGATGGATCGGTACTCATGTTGGCATTCTCATCTCCTCTAAATTGTAGTAAATTGAAAGAAAATGTTACAAAATGCTGTATTGAGTGGAGGACTTCAGAGATGATCAATATCACCATCCATATCAGTGCGTTTTTACAGCAAACATTGATATATCACAAAACTACGCATGGTAAAGACTTGATAATCCAGTATATATTCTAAATATGTTGTGTATTTAATGTTAATGTTGTGTAGTTGGACTGGACAGCTGTATTCCCCAAGGGGATGGATAAAGTGTTGAATATTTAATAAGACAACAACTTGAGTTACTTAAAGGTAAACGTTGAGGGGAGGATGAAGGCAGCTGTGTCTGAATCTATATGACGGTCAATTAAAATAATGTGATCATCAGTGGCGAAGGCATCACTGAGCTCAACAGCAACAAGAGCTGCATGTTCGCTGCAGTGTGCTGTTTAGAATATGATTACTTGTAGCGACTAAGTGAAATCCTCGCTGTTCTCTATTCAGAGGAGGTGAGGCAAATTACAATTTTGAGAATTATTTTTGCCCAGGCAAGGAGCTAATGACTAAACGCACCTTGTTACCTTGTTATAAACGCAATTAAATTTGACTTCACAAGTCACTGTCTCCCACAGTGAGTCAAATTATGCAAAAAGACACAAATAGCACTCTTATTTTAATAGAAGTCTGATCTAGCGGTGTTGCGCAGTGCTCATATGGGGGCTGTAGACTTTGAAAAGAGAAAAGCATGAAGAATAAGCATCGCTGCCATTTTTCTTTAATTATTTTGCTCAGGAAGTCTGTGTGGGCTTTAATGGTTCTTTTCACTAATTGCTAGAATGCCAACTTTATGTGGAGATGTGTGGTTTCCTCTCTCTCTCTCTCTCTGTCTCTCTGCCTACTTTGTTAATAGCAGCGGAGTAAATGTGTGATAGGGTAATTAGCCTAATGAGTTGTGGCATTTACTATAAAGATCCTTCTGGATTGTCTGCATCTTATTAAAAAGCCGGTGAGGCTTTTGTTTTTCAGGTTGCGGATGTGGTGTTAACGGCTGATGGAAACTGATTTGGCTTCGAAATGGAAACATGCACTTAATTGAAAGAGACATCATAATACATCGTTCTTTATCTTTGACAAAAATGTCCTTGTGCGCTCATAAATTGCACGGGTAGAAGAGCTTTGTTTACCAGAACATGCTACTTTAAGGTCACAGTCTTCACGCTTTTGCTCGAGTTCACCGCTCGCTCGCTTTACAAGTCGACAAGTAAGGAAATCAATGATAAACAGCAGAATTCCTCTCAGGCGTTATTACACATCTGCTGAATACACTAAGAGCCACATTCAGCGCTTTACCATCGGTCTAAGGACTGTTTGACAAAGAACAGGATTACATAAAGAGTTCTGAAAGAAAAGACCCAATCTGTTCTTCAGATTTATTTTTTTTGCAACAACTAATTTATCAAACACACTGAACAAAGAATGACTTAAATATTTGTTCACGATATGCTTCCCATTAGCATCAGGAAGAAGTAAAAAAAAAAAAAAAAAAAAAAAAAACAGGAATAAGATTTAAATTGGTTGTAGTCTGGGTTTGACAGTGGTGGGATCCATGCCGAAGGATGCCAGTGTGGCAGTGCACAACGCTGTATGGGGCATATTATCATTCACTCTTCTCCATGGTAGGTCTTTGCTGAAAGGCTCTCCCATGCTGGTCATCTTGGGTGTTTTGCATTGAGTCTGGTTTTAAAGGGTTTGTGCGTGTGTGTGTGTGTGTGTATTTGTGGGAGGGTTAACACGCTGTCATGCTGACAGTGACCCGACTTCTATGATGCAGGAATTTACTCAGCCTCTATGCGTTTATGGTTGTATATATGCATTTGTGGTTAATGGTGTAAAAGACGTGAAGATTTTGAAGACCTCTCAAGTCCTGCACAGCGGGAGGGAACGCTTTTAATTTGACACGTTGGAGGACGACAACAGCCACATTTGTACTGGCTTCTGTGTTTGTCTGTTTCTGTAATGCACCATAAAGTCTGTTTATCCTCACCGCTACAATGCATCAATGCATCCTCGACCACTGTGCTGCTTTTTCCAGCGGCGCAAAGACTCTCGCTGTCTGACGGGCTTAAAACAGGCCGTGCCTCCTCCATTTAGCAGGTCAGCGTGTGTTGGTGCTCAACCGTTGCCGAATGCAGGAAACTGTGTCAAAGCTCAAGTGGTTTTATTGGCTGTTTCTTTCAGATATCCGTTTTTATGAGTTTCCTCACTGCTTGACTTTGGATGAGAAAGGAAGTCCACGATTTTATTTTCTTTCTTTCTTTTCTTTTTTTTTTTTTCCCCAACTTGGGTAACTTAGTAATGCATGTTATCTTCTCTGGACAAAAGAGTGGCCTACAGCAAACGGAATAAAACCGCATTTGCTCTTTACAGCTGTCAAATAATACCCCCTGGACAGACAACAATATTCATCCATTCAGGCTGAAATTTTATTTATTTTTTTTTTGTAAGAAAAAGTGATTGGATTAACTCAGCAGTGAGTCATACCACAGACAGAATAGAAGAAAAATCACGGCTTATACCATTTCCCATCTGTGTCTATTTCCTGCGGACTTCAACATAGATCATTGTTGACTGTGTTGCAGGTTGTGGTTGGTGATGTAAAGGTTGCATGGTTTCAGGATTTGGTTCCGGAGACCAGAGAGAAACACAACCTCAAGTGAAGTTCACAACCAGACACAAGAAAAAAAAAATAGAGGGGGAAAAAAGGGACTTTGAAAAGAAGCGTAAAAGGAGACAGAAATTATTCAGATAGTGCCAGGGTTTTCTTTGTGTGCGTGTACAGTGGATGTGTATGTGCATAACCCCACCCCATGCACACTCTTACACAG
Organism: Sphaeramia orbicularis; assembly: GCF_902148855.1. NCBI lineage: Eukaryota > Metazoa > Chordata > Actinopteri > Kurtiformes > Apogonidae > Sphaeramia > Sphaeramia orbicularis. Next base: position 37,775,330 of record NC_043970.1, read on the forward strand.
GGTATGCTTCAGACATGTAGCCTGGGGAAACGGGGGCCTTGTCGGGAGCAAACACAGCAGGGCTCCACCACAAACCGGCTTCTAATATACGGGGATACAGCAGGCCTGATTAGGATGGCAAACAGTGGGGAGCAGAGAGAGACGGAGAGAGACAGACCCAAGTCGAACCAACTCGTGTACACGAACACATGAACGCATACCTTTAAACCCCACCCCCGTCTCTACCTCCCACCTCTCTCTGTACCCCCTTGGTGGCCTGCCAGATTATTGCGAAACCAGGCAAACAAGACTCGTTCCTTATGAGACTGTGTTGGTTTGATTTGAACATCAGGCACGGCTCTAAATTTGCAGATTTTTGTCATGTCGAGGAGAAATCCTGCTGTGGCGATGAGTCTGGTTTATTCCAAGTAGGATGTTGGTTTATCATTCAGGTGACATTGGCATAAGACTGGACTCGCTGAGGTCTGGGAATAGAATGGTGTTGCTTAAAGTGTTTATATGTAGTATTGATATTCCAAATTTTCACTAGCGGGAGGAAGTCTGGTACTGGAACACCCTTTGGGCGTTTTCACACTGCGAATCCCAGTACCGTGGACCCCAAAGTCGGCTTAGTTTTATCAGTTTGAATACAAACATTCCTTGCTTGAGTACCGTACCTGAGTCTAGCTGAGAAGGTAGTCCTGGGTACGGACCACATGGACTCCAGTGCGGTACATTGCAGTGTGAAAGCGATCCATGCCGAGACCGCAAGTCACGACCACGAGAACATAGACCAGTGGTTCCCAAACTTTTTTGGCTCATGACCCCATTTTAACATCACAAATTTCTGGCGACCCCAGACATTCAAAACAGAGACATTTGTTTATGCTAAAATTAATTTGTTTTTGATCATGTAATAGTTTACAATGCTATGTTGCAAATAAACATTAATTTTAGATGACATTTAGTCTGTATAATGTATATTATTATGGATGGAGGCAGTAAAGCCAGGTGTAGATTACTGCACAAAGTGAGAATTTGATTTTCCTTGGTCAGGATATGTACAGTCAGTCCAGCTTGGATTTACAAGGCTGACAATTAATACTGAACAAACAAGAACTCAAACTATGAATTATGAAAGAGCTGCAGCATCTGAAACTGACCACAATGAACATTTGAAAGATAAACAGAACCATTGTGCTTCAGTTTCAGCTTCAGAGTTTGTCATGTCTTTTATGGATTGGGATTGTCTCTCTCAACTCACCATAGATTTTTTTATTAGTAAGTTTTAGTTTATTTTTATCAATGGTCTCTATGCACAACCCCACTACTTCCTGAACTTCAGGTGGGTCCTTTATTTCCTGTCTTTCATTATTGGACACACTGATTAATCCAGGTGTGCCTAATCAGTCAGCTGTCCCAACAAGTAGCAGACACACCTGGATAAATCAGTGTGTCCAATAATGATAGACGGGAAATAAAGGACCCACCTGAAGTTCAGGAAGTAGTGGGGTTGTGCAGAGAGACCATTGTTAGAAATTTCAGGCAACCCCATTTGAATTCCAGTCGACCCCATGTGGAGTCCCGACTCCTAGGTTGAAAAGAACTGCCATAGACGGTGCTCATGTTGTCTCCTGAAAAAGCCTCGGATTCAGGCGGGAGGGGCTCGCCTTATCGCCCGAATCGCTCGGTGATATATCAGGGACAACGTACACACAAGGTCGCTCTTCTTCTCTTTGACTCAAACAGGCTAACAGATAGACAAGTATTTCCTGTGAACAGAACAGTCACTCGGTTGATGAGGTAAGGGTTTGTCTTCTTCTGACTTCCACGTTTCTTAGATAGCTACAGAATTCCTTCCACACCGCCACCTACTGTTTCGGCCTTGTAACACCCACTTGTACTCGGGCACGGGCTGCAGTATGAGCTTATGAGTGCAACATCTGCGTGAAAGGTGTGAGTGTATCCAGGTATCCGGATACCCAGTGTGAAATTGCCCTTAGGACCAAAACCACCAATGAATCAACACTATGTATCCACAGACTATATAACTCACTGAATAAAGTAAGCGCGCAGTAAAGTGCTGTAAGATTTATTCTCAAGCTAACATGCTGATAAGGAAGTTTTCTATGTGCTCTGATTCAGTGAAGTGTTCTCTGTTCAGAACCTACATCACACCACTATACACTGCTCAACTGTGGTCAAACTATAAGAAAATAAGTCTGCAGAGGTTCAAAGTAGCCTGTAATGATGCATTGAGGTTGCTGCTTCATGTCCCTCGGTGGCATAGTGCCAGTCAACTGTTTGTGACCACAGGAGTGCCAACTTGTGAGGCACTACTAAGACAGTTGATGTTTAGTTTTATGTGTCGCCTGGATGAATCAGAGAACCGCATTATAGAAGCTCTAGTTAGCCCCCTGAAAAGCTGCTATCGTTTTACCTCTAAACTGAGACGGCATTGGTGCAATAGTTTGTATATTTTATAATGTGTTTAATTTTTTTATTTTTATTATTATTATTTTTTTTAATCTCCTTTTTATTCTTTTATTTTTATTTTATTTATTCTGTATGTTGTGTGCTTATGGTTTATGGACCTGTGTCTGCAATAAAGTTATTATTATTATAAATCTCATTGGTATTATGGTTTCAAATTTTCCTCTAAAACTCATAGATGCTTGTTTTAACAGTCAAAAAAATCCGGTCATAGAATCTTCACATGCTGCATCAGCTGATAGTTTACATTATAGCTCTGTTAGCTTAGCGCTGTTAGCTTAGCTCTGTTAGCTTAGCTCTGTTTATAGACTGAAAATACCCACAGTAAAACCAAAAATCACCTCTGTTTTCTGTACAGTTTGTGCTATCAGTAGCTGCACTAAAGATCCGTTTGGAATCGTCGCAGTTTAGTCTGAACTGTGGATCAACAAATAGAAACTTGGCAAAGATAATAACATCCCATAATAACTTAATACCTTCATAAGCCTCAGAATCAAACTCACCCGAGTAGAAGAAACGCTGCCATTTCAGCCTCAAACTCCATTCTTTTCATTTACAGCTGTGTCCAGTGGAAAACAACAACAACAGTGCTTCTAGCGTTTATCACCCACTCACTTCACTTTTATCACCCACTCTAAAAGTTGATTCTTATTGGTTCTCATTCCATCTGGTCACTGTCACTGGTGTTACTTTTCCTCACCATGGGAGACCGGCAGAGTGACTCACTACTCCCTCTAGTGGTCGCATTGCTGGAAATAAATTCAGTTTCTATCTCTACAATCTAATACTTTGGCAGAACTTGAGAGCATTTTATTCTAAACACTAAGATATTTTTCCATCATTTTTTAAATATTTTACCATAGAAATACTACATATAACCCATTTAAAAGCAATTAGATTGGTGTAAAGGCATGTCCTGTTTAATTGTCACCTTAGAAAACAAACTGAATATTTTGAAAAGAAAATGATGCAAGAAACCACAGTTCGGTGTTTAACCTCACACAGCATCAGTTATGGTTTCCTGTACTACATGAGGAAAAGATTTTATTATATTTTTTTACATTATTTTTCAGTATTGTAGATGATTAATTTATCAAGACAGGGGTAGTTGTTTGTTTACCTGCTTTACTAGTTTACTTCCTGTCCCCTACCCCTTTCTTGATAAATGAATCCTCTACAACAGGGGTGTCAGATTCATTTTAGTTCAGGGGCCACATATAGTCCAGTATGATATAAAGTGGGCCGGACCAGTAAAATAATATAAATAATAGGATAAGAACTTTTGAGTGAAAAAAGTAAATTCCATAATGAAAATGTTTACATCTACAAATTGTACTTAAACATAACATGAACAAATATGGACAACCTGAAAATTCTTAAGAAAAATAAGTGCAATTTGAACATTATTACACCTTAGTTTATCATTTATACATGTGAATCACAAGTTACAGATCACAGTGGATCTACAAATTCACAAAACATTAAATAACAGGGAGAATATAGTTAAAAATCCACATTCTTCTCTTAAGACATTTCAGATATTCACATTTTTTGTAAAAGGCTAGTCTGTAAATGTCAACATTTTTGTGTAATTTTCCTTTTTTTTTTACACAAGGAATAGAAAAATTTTTAGTTTTCATTGTTATTTAAATGTTATTATGATAGTAGATCCGCTTTAGACTGAAATGACCTAAAATGATTCTAACATTATTGATTGTTAATATCTTCAGTGTAATGTTTTTAATTTCACAAATTCATCCCAGGAGCCGGACTGAACCCTTTGGCAGGCCGGATTTGGCCCTGGGCCGCATGTTTGACACCTGTGCTCTACAATAATTATATGGAAGACCCTACCAGAAGTTATTTTTCAGTCCCCTAAACCATTTTGCAAAGACATGGACTTGTACATTTTTTTTTTTATTATTATTTTACAACTTTTATCATTTTCCACCTAAATCACTCATCCTGTCAACTAATCCAGACAATGGTTGTTGTGCTTGTAATAAACCCCAGCACTGAGCGAACATAAAGCTCAGCACAGCTTTTTGTTGTCACTGTAGAATTACAGTCTGCTTAAACTCATTAACCCATGCAGAAACAGAGATCCATTTCCAGCTTCTGCAGCAGGGCTTAAAGCTGTTTTTAATAAAACTTTAACCAACAGCATGCTGGGATGTTGTAGTTCAGATTCTTCTTGTTTCAGCTTTGAGCCAAGATAGATGCTGCAGCTCTATGTAAATGCAATACAGCTTTTTTTCCCCTACCATTTTGGCTGATCACACTTTTAGTTCAGTTGTGTAAATATTGAGACTAAATATTGGCCTAATACAACCTGTTTGAACATTTGCTGACTTGGGTTTCTTGCCAGACAGGACTTTGAGCGAAACGGTGCACTCACATAGTTGGAATTAATATAAATAATGGTAAAAATATATAAAAATAGTTATTTTCTTGCTCTAAAATTAAGTTGTAGAGGGTGGTTATCACTCTTAAGCTAGAGAGGCTTTAAATGCTTTGGTTAGTGGGAAAAACATGAAGCAGAGTCGACAATTATCTCTTGACAACAGCACATTTTTGGGGTATTATAATCGCGGTTAGTTCTAAAACATGTAATATTCAGCCACTTAAGTGCTTTCTAATCGAATTATTGAGCAGCCCCTAGTTTCCTCCCCCAGATCCTTACCCACCCACCATAAAGCAGATGCCACTAGAACTGCCACGTCCCTCACCTTCATGTTTAAGTCATCACGTACCCTGCTGGCCTCTGATTCTCCGTTTCGGGGTTTTTCGTTGGTGACCCAGCACGATGCAGTGCTAGAGGGTGGGGGACCGTGCTGACTCTACTCACTGGCCGTCCTGTAAATCGTTCTTTTATGGCCCTTGTAATGATCCCCCAGCCGGCAATCTCCACTCCGTCGCACTGCAGATAGAGCCTGCCGCTTCTGGCACCCGACGTGGGGGGCTCAGGATGGTTGGAGGTAGTGGGAGACTGGAAAACACACATTGCATGACCATACACAGACACAAGCTGCTATGTTCGCGTTCATAAAAATGCATGCCTTTTCACACCCCATCTACCTTAATCCTAACTTCCTGTGTAAAGGTCATAGAAAAACGCCAAAGGGTAGTGTTTTTACCTCGCTGTAAGTTGGCAAGGTCCAACTGTGCGCGATGGTACGTCGTCAAGGATAGATGTTTCCTCATGCAAACCTTGATTGCTTTGATAGTCATAGCCTTTTTACATCATTTATTCCAAATTTGGTTGTTAACCACAGGGAAACAGTGACAGGGTAGGGCTTAAAATTCCCATAGAGCAGCTAACACCAAGGCCAATCTGTAAAACCCATAAGAACGTCGAAGATAACGACTGAACTGTGGCAAATATCACTATATACCAGATGAGCTAAAAGATCCACCTCAGGTTTTTGCAATGCTTTTGTTCCCTAGATACTGTATAATTCTCACTGTGTAACATTTCGGTTGAGCAAAGTCTGCTGAACAAATGCAGTTTTAGTTTAATGTGTCTGTCTCTGAATGTTAATTTGACTCGATGCCATTAAACAAGATATGCATAATTGTTTCTTTTATAGAGTGGGAACAGCAGAGAAGATGTAGCTGACAAATGTGATGTCTTGCCAAGTTATTGTAACTTAGAGGCTTTATTGTTAGCGATCATTAAGTATAAAATGTAAAAAAAAAAAAAAGCAATAATTTCGGTTATTCCAAAAAAATTTTGGCTCCATTTGCCTGGAAATAAAGAGGTGTGATGTGCAATCTATCAACGAAGTAACTGCACACATTGAGCAAAAAACAAACAGCTTTTGAGTTCACCTGAAATGTGATAAATATATAGCCGTGAACACAAATCATCTCTTACAAAAGGTTAATTTTTTAAAATATTTGTTGAACATCTGCATCAGATTTTCTTAGCGAACAAATTTTGTGATATTGTTCCTGTCATTACAATTAGCACCTTTAATTGCCATATGTTTTGTATTTACCATGCTGCATACATGGTAGTATATGTATTTAACTGCTAAACCTGCTGTATTTCTGCACTTTCTACCCATAATACCCTTGGGTTGACAGCAGATGTCTGTGTCTATTTATGAAGCAAATTAACTTAAATCAAGTGTCAGTTTTTTTTTTTTTTGTCTTATTCAGCTTTGTCTATACATATTAGCACTTGTAAAATGAAAAAAAAAAAAAAAAGAGAGAAAGACGGTGCAGTGAAACACAGATCCTCTCACCCCATTGGCAGAATTAATCACTTTCTGTAATAAAAATAACAGATTGAATGTGAGAGTAAATAACTTGTTAAGACACCATCTGCAGTGCTGAGAGTCACCCTGTTTGCTCTCAGTTATAGTCCCCCCGCTCCTTTTACCCCCACCCAGATTCTTCCCACCCCCCCACCCCCTACCAGAAGACATTAAACAGACAAGGCAGAGGCTCTCCACTCTGCACGTGACCCCGATGTTTAGTATTCCTGCCACGTCTGGCTGAGGGAGCGGCATTAAATTGGGATCAGGCAGATTAGAGTATAATATAGACGACTATTAAAGGCTGCAAATGAGAGCCATGGGTTAGAGCCTGAGCAGGGGCCCAGCCTTCCTCCACGCCAGTGCAGTCCCCTGCAATATGCAAGTACCACACACATATACACCGGCAGACAAATGTACACGTCTAAACCAGTGGCACAGCCTGAAATAAAAATATCAGACGTCATCATTTCAGACCTAGAACAAACAATAAAGTGTGCATTGCATTTCTTGTATTTTCTGTAGGTACTGTAGGTAGTAAGGGTGTCTATTGGCAAGAATCTGGCGATACGATACAAATCACAATACTAGGATCACAATACGATATATCACGATATATCACGATACTGTTAAAAAGGCAATTTTTTGTTTGTTTCTTTTTTTTAAATGATTATTTCCTTGAAGAATTGAATTACATCAGAAATATGCACAAATACTGAACACATTTTTATTTGATCAGAACAGGATCTAATGCTATATCACAAAATGTTCCTGGTTTCAAACTTAAATTTTGTTTTACAGACATTACAGTTTAAGATCCTGTTCAAATGTTCATATTCTATTAGTTCAGAACTAACATCATAACGTTATTTTTGTGCTATCCCAACAACGGAACTAACATTATTTAATAGAAGAGTGTTAAATAATAATAAATAAAACAGAGACAAAAAAGAGAACCAAAAAATAAAAAATTAAACTCCACAATATCTGCTTTTGAATAAATACCTAAAAATATTGATGCAGTACTTTTTAATATGGATACAGTATTGTGAAATGAAATATCGCGATATATTGCAGAACCGATATTTTCTAACACCCCTAGTAGGTAGATACTCAACCTAATTCACAATAAAAATAAACTGATATATGGTGATTGTTTCTATCACATGCAACCAAATCAGAATCAGTTTATTTGCCATTTGCAGAAAAACTGCATTGGAAAATAACTTTCAAATGCTCAGCATAAAAATACATAAAAGACAGTACGTAGTAAAAAAAACAATGAAAAATTACATGCATAACAGCACTTAAGACTAAAATACACTTGTAGCTACAGAGAGTCCTACCCTAAATTCTTCAGTCCAAACAAACTAAAACAACCCATAAATTAGCAAGGTTATAGTAGTTTTTTGATTTTTCATGATACAGTTGTGGAAAAAATGATTAGACCACCCCTTGTTTTCTTCAGTTTCTTGTTCATTTTAATGCCTGGTACAACTAAATGTACATTTGTTTGGACAAATATAATGATAACAACAAAAATGGCTCATGAGAGTTTAATTTCAGAGCTGATATCTATTGATTTTCCATGTTTTCTTGATAATAACCAAAATCACGTCAATATCTATGGCATTGTACTGACAAAAACAATGCTTTTAGGCATTCCATGTCTGTTTTAGTCACATGATACACACAGGAGGTAGTACTTGATTGTATAACCATTGTTTTTGATGACTTTTGATGGTCTAATAATTTTTTTTACATGACTGTAGTTTAGTTTTCTTTAGTTTTGACTCTTTTTTTCCTCAGTTTTTAGAACAGGTTTGCTAGTATTTATTAGTTTGTTTTTTTCTGAATGCTTAGTTTTTTTGTTTAGTTAAATGTACATACGTGTGTGTGTGTGTGTATATGTATATATATATATATATATATATATATATATATATATATATATGCATACACATACCGCATAGTTGTACGTCTTTATAACACCCAGTGATCCCCAACACCTCCCTCATCCCTGTAACTCTTACTAACCCTAACCCTAAAATACACTTGTCGCTATAGAGAGCTGGAGTCGTTCCCTAACTTCTGGAAAAAAAAAAAAAAAAAAAAAGATCAGTGGTCATTTACAAGAGATGAACAATCTTTAGATTCCATTTGAGTTTTGCTGCCATTTACATATGTGACGTTGATAACTTTATGAGACCAGAAAGATATAGATTGTAGTAAAGACTGTGAAGAAATATTTCGTTATGTGTTAAACAGCTGAATGGACTGCGTCTCTTGTCAAATTTGATACACACAAATCACCTCCACAAAAATGGCACTATCTTACATTTTACCTGAATGTTCAAGATTGAGGTGAAAAAGTATCAGAAGAAGTGAAACTCCATTACAGTCTGGTGGACAGACATAGGTGCAACTTATTTTTATGTGTTTTCACGGTCTGTTTCTTTAATAGTTTTACCACAAAATGTGACTTTCTTGACTGTAAACATCATATATTTAAATGAGGGAATAATCCGATCATAATCTTTCACCAGTGAGTCGCAGTACAAGTTTTGTCTGACACTTATTTAAAGGTAATCAGAATTAATAAACAGTAAGATGTCCTAGAGATATTTTTGGTGACCGTTATGTCACATAAACTGTATAATTAGTGGACGGACTAATCGTGACATTGTTTTTTGGATTCTGAACTGCGATCCTGAAGCCAATTGGTGACTTAGCCATCACCATGTTGGGTTTTTGGAGCCAGAAGTGACCATATTTGAACAAAAGGGGTGGAACTGTAGATCCAAATAACCCATAAAGACTCAAACAACCACTGTCGACTAAAACTATCTACTGTTCTAAAATGCTTAATAGCTATTGATCCACTGATCCTATCAATACATGTGAATAATTGGTGTAAAATACAGTTATTGATCTTTTCATGGTCATCAGATATGACCCATTTGGCTGTTCAGAGGCTCCGTAGTTACTGTGGAAACTCTGTTGTCTTCTATAACATTGATTCTCCAGTAAAACCCATGGAGTTTGATCAATGACAGTGGATGGAGACGCATGTTTTTATGTTCAGTTATTGATATCTTTGCTGAAAAAGTCCTTTTTTCTTCAGTTTTCTCTGTTTTGATATAATAACCTTTGAATTTACTCTGAGCTTTGATGAACATCTACATGGTCTGTGAATTAAATATAGGAAAATACATGATTTACAGTGAAAAAAAATGCAAAATAAAGAGAATAATATTATAATAAATGGTGATTGATTACTTAAGAAAGGTTAAATCCAAAATATTACCAATTCATGTCAGAAAAGATATGTAATGTGTTAAAACTTTAATAAAGATCTGTGTTTTAAAAAAAAAAAGTTAAATCAAGAGAAAAATTTGAGCACCAAAAAACCAACAACGAGAGTTCAACTTTGGCATTTTTCTTAAAATTTTAAAAGATGAACCAGAACACTTAAGAAGTTTGAAATAAATGGATGAGACCAGAAAATGTCACCTGGGAAAAACGAGCACTGACTGAGATAAATTCATTATTGGAGTCTATTGGAGGCAGCACTTTTTGGAGCTCTACTTCCAGTGTCCATCAGCAGCATTACAGCTTTAAGATTATTTTGGAGCCATGGTTATTGCCCCTCAAAAAATGGTTTCGCTGGAACCAGGCTTTTTCTGTTGTTGCCCCAAAGCTGTGGAACTAGTTTCCCTTAGATGTTAGACAGGTTCAGTCTCTGCCTGTTTTTAAATCACGTCTAAAAACACACTTTTTCTCGTTGGCTTTTAATCAATAAGTGAGATGTTTCTTTTTTTTTTTTTTTTACTTCTTATGCTGTTTTTATCAGATTTTAATTTGTCTTTTTTTATGATGGTTGTATTTTGTTGTTCTTAGCCCACTTTGCACCCCGTGTTATTTACTTATTTAATTCCTTGTTTTATGATTCGTGTACGGCAGCTGTAAAGTTCTTAAAAGGCCTTATAAATAAAGTTGGTATGGTATGGTAATTGTGTAAAACTAAATCTGCATTCCATACATGTAGCAGTTCATTCTGGATCAGTAACTCGGCCAAGGAGGTTTTGTTTTACATAATAACTACTGCACAGACTTCCGTGAAACTTGGTTGAAGGGTTAGGATTAAGCTAAGGACGAACCCTTTAAATGGAGCAGGTCTATAAAAAGGAGCTGTTTTTTCACTTTTTCTAACATGGTGTGAGATAGGACGTTTGATTGAAATACAGAGCTGGGGGGCCTTGGCGAAGGTATGCGCTGTTGGAGTGCCCTTCTACTCATACGGTTTATCTGAAGGATCTTATGTGAGTGACATTCCCTATAAAAGGCACATGGTAACAATGTAGGTGAGACTCTGAAGCCTAGCGCTGTCACTGAACCATATCCTATCCACTTAAAGATCTTTTTTTGATCTCTAGCTGAACCTGTCCCTATGTTCAGCATGTCCTTTAGGGAATGTCATGGACCGCCATGCTATTAAAAGTACAGCGAGGCAGGAAGAGTGCTTTGAAGCGGAGCTCATTTCATGTATTGAAATCTTTTCTCTTAAATTTAGCTGCTCTATTTAAGTCCATTAATGGATCTTCATGCATGTGTACTGATGAAGTAAAATGGGTCATTTAGTTTTCATACGTACTGTTGACATGATGAGGATTTCAAATAACTACTAAATTTGATTGAAAAAATAATGGTATAATTATGCATTTCTGGACAAATGTTTCGTATTATATATGATATTAGATGAAACAGACACACGCTTTAGTGAAGACCGAATGCTCTGTGTACAATATATGCTTTTTTTTTCTTTTTTTCTTTTTTGTCACCCTGTTAAAATTGAAGACCAAATCCTTTATTTTAGCCTTGACATTCTGCTCACCATTGCACAGTTATACAGGCAGGAATATCATTTTCTCCCCACACATTAGCCTTTGTAGGCTTAAGTGTAATGCAGCTGCACATACTGAACCAAAGCCAGACTTTGGATTTTAGAAAGTGTTTGGCTCTACTGTCATATACAAAAAAAAATGCCTAAAACAAGTGGTGCCAAGCACAACAAACCCTGCCCCTCGCATGTATTGTATCTTATTTTGCGATCCAGCTGATGTCATCATGTCTATGCGTGTGATGATATCAGCATATCAATTTTTCCATATGTGTGGAAAGTTTGAAGTTAATTGAAAAAGGATTGATGTTTTTAATAGACATTTGAAATGGTGCCCATTGTAAGTAAATGGGAGAAGAATTAGATTTAAGAAATTCATTAAAAAAAATTAGAATTTTGACCTACTTTTCCCAAAATGTAATCAGATCTATTCTGGGTCACTGGTAATCTATAAATCCAATTTGGTATGAATTCACCCAATAGTTTTGCTGCTACAGACATGTGAAATTTTGCCCATTATAAGCAAATGGGGAAAATAAAAAATAAAAAAAAATTCATAAAAATTTGGAACTTTGACCTACTTTTCCCAAAATGTAATCAGATCTATTCTCAGTCACTGGCAATCTATAATCCCAATTTGGTATGAATTCAACCAATAGTTTTGCTCCTAGAGTGTTAAGAAACAAACAAACAAACAAACCCAACCAAACATTATACCCTTTGCCTCCCCTTCAGGGTGCGGGTAATTATCAACAGAGTGCTTAGAATAAAGAGCTGTGAAGTTCTGCCAAAGATGCCAGTGTATTTGGTTGCAGAGATATGAAGTGACTATTTCCAGCAATGGGCCGGGGGATTTATGTGACCACTAGAGGGAGTAGTGAGTCACTCTGCCGGTCCACCATACACCATAGGGCCTTTGACGAACGCATCAGACTGTGACCAGATGGAATGAGAACCACTAAGAAACAACTTTTAAAGTCGGTGAAAGTGAGTCGGTGATAAAAACTAGGAGCTAGAAGATGAACTGGTACATATAAAGTTGAATAATTTCGTAATTCTTTAATACATTAGATGTGATGCAGTAAAATACTTTATTTTTTGTCATAATCTTTTAACAAATCCATTATAATCAAACCATTCTCAGTCCTACTGTGTTAATAAATTCTTGCACAGTTCCCTCTGCCATTCCAAAATCTTTTATATTCACAATATAATTATAATTTAATTGATGTAAAAGATGAATTGTTCTTTTGTTTGTAAAAAGGGGCATTGCTTCTTTTTTAATGTTTTTCCTCTAGAAATTTTGAGTTCCTTGGATGCCCCCCCCCCCCAAAAAAAAAAATCTAGCAATAAAACTGTTGCTATGTGGTTTATTGCCTGAAAAATGATGTATAGATATGTTATGATTCATATTTAACACATATATGACCAGAACTGTTTCTTTCTCTGTCTTTATCCCTTCAGACATCCGTTGTTCCCCCTGCTGGCGTTGTTGTTCGAGAAATGTGAGCAGGCTACGCAGGGATCCGAATGCATCACATCAGCCAGCTTTGACGTGGACATCGAAAACTTTGTGCACCAGCAGGAACGAGATCACAAGCCCTTCTTCAGCGAGGATCCTGAGCTGGACAATTTGGTGAGTCAACCAGTACATATGGGAAGAACACGACTGTCATGTCACTTTACAGCATTGAGACGGAAACGTAAATACAAAAACATGTCATGATCAGGAAAATGAGTATGAAACGACCAATACAGGGTTCCTGTGAGGTCTTAAAAAGTCTTAAAAGTCTTGAATCTGCATTTAATACCTTTTTGAAGTCTTTAAAAGGTATTAAATTTGATATGATAGGCCTTCATTTCTGTTTCCATAATCTTGTTTGCTGTATTTAGTTTAAATATCCAAGCTGCAAATCTGTTCCAATTTGACAATTTATATTGAAATTAGGAACCAGTTATCGCTAACTTTGCAGCCCCCACTGAGAAATGACTCAGAACGGTGGGAATCAAGCCGTTGGACTATATAAATATATTTTCCTAAATTCTAGGAGTCACAAATTTTTTGCCAGTATTGCCGTGAAATAGGCATTAAATTCTGTAGTCTTAAAGTAGTCTTAAAAATGTCTTAAAAAGTCTTATGCTGGAGGCAAACCACACCCACATTTTTTGGTCCTGTTTGAAAATTCCAACTTTTTGGAATGATGTTGGAATAAAAATAGAACAGATTTTCTTTTTTTTGTTTTTTATTTTCTCTTTTGCAATGTACAAAAAATGCAATAACTACCTTTTTCCAACCATAAAAACATTTGTAAAATCAGTAATGAATGCTTTACAACTGGTGACAACAAATGTTAAAACAAGATTCCCTGTTGTATTGAAAGAAGGAAAAAAAAAAAAGCAGTGCGTAGTTTTCAGGCATTAAAACCCACCTTCAAAAAGTAAAATGCCTTAGATTATTAACAAAAAAATATGTACAAAAGTTTTCAAAAAGAAGCACTGCTTTTAATAATATTGACAAAAGCACTCATGTCTTCGCTGAACGTCCTCCTCTTCAGACTTTGTCACTATTGTTAGGAGATCTTTCTGATGATTTGACAATAATTGCAAAATGCCTTCTAAAAATCTTTGGTGCTGCAGAAAAAAAAACAAAAAAACAACAATCACTCGTAAATGGCTTCAACTTGATCCACCGGTGCTGGAGGACTGGTTGAAAATTGTTGATGAAATTCACAAAAAAAATAGAGAGATTAACATTTATGCTGAGGCTGCAAGATGAACTTTACATAAAAAGATGGAGCAAATGGATGAGTTTATTTAAAAACAATTAATGTGTGGTTTGTCTCATAATCCCGTGAAATGCTTTATAAACTGCTGCTCTAAAAATTTTATTAATTAGGTAACTTGATTGCTATTTCATAACTGTAACCTAAATGATCATTACTATTACACTGTGACTATTATCTTTTGCAGATTGTTTATGTTCTGTATGACAAAATGATAAATAACTAATAAAAACTAAGTGTCAAAAAAAAGGTCTTAAAAAGTCTTAAATTTAACTTGTAGAAACCTGTAGTAACCCTACTATAAAAACGTTGTCATAACCATTGTGTTTCCTGGAAAGGCAGTTTTAAAGGAAGTCCCTCCCTTTTTTATTCACACTAATAGTGCCGACTTTTAACTGTAGTCACTTTTCCATTGGACATCTGCGCAAAACTTTACCGATATTTATTAAATGTCGAAAACAGATTTTTCCATTAAATCACAAATGCGATGATTTGTTTATTTATTATCGCGAAATGACACGAGAAGTCATTCCATAAACATGTCGACGAACGTAAATATGGTGTTGATTTACAGATATATTCATTATTATTATATATTAGCCCTCTATCTCGTACTAAATTAAAAAAATGATTGGGTTTCCTGGTGTGTCCTCAAATACCGCGACATGTTTCTCCTTCTTCGCTTGTTGTAACGTACGTCAACATCCGGTTTTTTAATTCACCTGACTGTAGTTGCAAAAAAAGTTCTTTCCATTGCAGTTTTTGCATGATATACCATTTACGCTACACCAGAAAAACCACCTCCTGCCAGCACAAAATCTTTTAATCGAAAAATGAGACTTTTGGCGAAATTGTCATTTTTCCACTAGGCAAATTTTTATGCGCAATTTGAGGGTCAATGGAAAAGCCACAAGTGACTTTTATCACATCCATCTGCCAAAGGAGGTAACATTTTCTTTGCCCACCAAAAAAAAAAAATGACATCTGAACTCCCCGTGTATCCACCAGCAGGATTTCTGGCAACGCTAAACTTTTGGAGCAATCATGATCTATGCAACTTTCTATTATTTGCTAGTGTCGTTTTATGTCTTATAAAATGACTGAAGGGGGTGTTTAATAAATCTGTCAACACATGCTTTTCTGCACCATTTTTCCAACACATCCCGTCAAGACAACCACAAATCATTCCCTCCTTTTTCGTGTAATCTTTCCTATCCTCCCCCTGTACTTCTTGCACTACAGCTAGCTGTAATTACAAATTAACAGAAAGAGGATGCTGATCATGTTCTCTGAGAAAAGAGGGGGAGGAGTTGCAGCCTCACAGACAAAGACGAAGACAAGAAAAAAAAAAAAAAAAGAAGTGCACTCTTGCCATTACAGTACTTGGGACGGCACGCCGACAAGTGCGAAACAGTCAATTAACCCTGCATCTGTGTGTTTTATGAGGCGCCGGGTGCGGGCATCCCTCCCAGAGGGCACTAACTCTTCCACAGGGCAGTAATGTTACACTGGGCCTGACTGGCTGTGATGGGTGGAAGAGTTACTGGTCCCTTGATTAAGCGAGCGCAGTTTAATTAGCTGATTTATCTCCTCCTTGGCCAAGCACTTTCCTGTCCATTCCGGTGACCTTCAGTTGTGACTTTGAGAGTTCACGCCACCGAGTACTGCACAAAGTCAGGAAAAGCCGACTGAATTGTTATCGCACATTAGCGTAATGATTCCTGAAAGCATTGAGTTGGAGTCTTTTTATTGTTGTGTTTGTCATTATTAAAGCTTCGACGCTTGATAGTTTTTTGAGTAAAAAAATCCATGATTACCTTTCAGCTTATTGTAATTCAAGTCGACCAATGGGAAACAAGACTTCTATCCCCTTCTCTGGATTCTGTTTTCATGCTAACCCAGCTAGAAGAGGAGGTGCTGACTGTGTTTGATATGTGTTTAACCCTTTCATGCATGAATTATGAGAACCATAATCAAGATTTTTTTTTTTTCCTGAGTGTTTTTATTCCTCTTTAGGTGTGGAAAAAAAAGTGATTGAAATTTTTTTTTAACTTATTTTTCATGGAGTTACAAAAAAATCCACTCAGCTGGACATCATGCATTTAATTTTAGAAGCAAAGAAACATGAATTTATTGATATACTGTGTGAGAACTATGAGATAAAAACATTTTCAATGCTGCTAATCTGATGTTTTCTCATATTTTAACATACTCTAACACTAGTTATTACTCACTTCATGGAGATGATATGCAAAAAAAACCCCAAAAACTTAAAAAAGAAACAAAAACTGTTAATTACAATTGAATCACAATTACCAGTTTTTTTTAACACTCAAACATGTTAGTGCAGATCACGTTCATCTAGAACAGCAAATTTATAGTGATGGTATGAATGTCAGTGTGTGGGATGATGCCTAAGCGTCCACTGTATTGGCTGATATGGAACTAAAAAAACAAAATCCTTGAAAATACAAGAGAACAGCTGTAGAATAACTGTCCACTGTAGTGACCACTATGCATGAAAGGGTTAAATGGGCAGGTTCCGTGTGTAATGCTAGTGGACACAATGGGTTACACGCGAAACCTGGAATGAGACTGAGTTTCATGAAAAACCTGCATGTCTGAATTAGAAAAACCACTAGGATCACCAAATTTAACAAAGTGACTTTATTTATAGCTGTATATAAGACCATTTCAAGTCATGTTTTCATATCAAATGCACTGACACCTAGGTAGCTTTTCATGTCCCAGTTTTGGTCCTATTTTTGCACCAATATTTTACTAAAAATTCATTAATTTTGAGATTGCTCAGAGCAAGAATATGTATTTTTTGGAATTTATCTGAGGTCATCTTTAGCTACATCCTGGGAGGGAATAAGTCTAAATTTCTTTTTTTATTATTGGGTCTAAAAAGCTAGCAAAATGTCAGGTATCAAAATGAACCCAGTTTCATAGAAGCATCGATATATTATCTAAAAATACAACCAGAGGATAAAACAAATAAGTCGCACACTTGTATTAAAAGACTCAAGATCCAGAAAAGAAAAGAGAAAAGAAAACTGGTATCTCCCTCCCTCCCTAAAAACACATTTTGAGTTAACGTCTGCATTTTTACTGACTCTCAAAACAGTGTTTAAGGGTTACATTTTGTTGCCTAATCCAAAGAGGATAGAGAGTCATTTACAGCTAATAACAGCCTCTCTTAACACTCCTAACATGTACCGGTGTTAATATCAAGCTAACGACAGATTTAAACCCAGTCAGCATTTGTACATGTGTGTGTGGTGCTGAGACGGTGAGAACAAAACTCCACAATCAAATGTGACCTGACCTGGTTCTAACAGCCAATGTGTCCACGCACAATGTGCAAATGTGCAAACACAATGTACATTTGTTTGCTTTTTTGAAAGTGACGATGAGAAGAATGTGAGAATACTAACATTTATTCTTCCCGAGGTCACAACGAAAACAAGCAGGACATTCAAGCATTAATTACAACAACTGGCAATAAAAGAAAACAACAAAACAGCAATGTTTAGTTCTTACACCAATTAATATGCCAAAAAATTATCACAAAAAGACACTCAAACATATCCTAATTGACAATAACTAATAATTAATGAACTAACACATTTAGAATCAAAACAACCATTAAAATATGTAATTGACACTCGGTGCAGTGATATAGTTTCCAGTGTTTGCACAACATAATTACTTTAATGTTGTGATTATGTGAAGCTTAAACTCATTTTTCTCTGAATAACAGTTGTTCTTCATTTCTTTGTGAGGCCATTACTGGTAGTGAAATGTTCAATAATAGCATGTCTCTATGCAGTGGTTATATTTAAAGCATTTGTTTTTGGTAAAGTTAAGTTAATTCTGTTGGGTTTCTGTAAATTGGCTTAGAGTCTGGTTTTGACCAACTCTATATATATATAAAGTGTCATGAGATAACTTTTTTGTTGTGATCTGGCGCTATATAAAAATTTGATTGATTGAGTGATTTGATTGGTTTTCCCCTGTAAGTTGCTTTGGAAAAAAGCATCTGCCAAATGCATAAACATAAGTAGAAACACCCCACAAAAGCATATTTTCTATTATTACAGTGTCTATTATTATGTTATGTTTTCATCGGGGTTTATCTCTCTGTCTGTCTGTCTGTTAACAAGATAACTCAAAAAGTTATGGAGGGATTGTCATGAAATTTTCAGGAAATGTTGATACTGGTACAAGGAACAAATGATTCAGTTTTGTTGGTGATGGGGGGTTACTATAATTTTCAAGAAATGTTGATACTGACACAAGGAACAAATGATTCAGTTTTGTTGGTGATGGGGGGGGGGGGGGGGCAGACGGGACTGATCTGCCTTGACGGAGGTCTGCGCTGTCCGAGTGCTTTTCTAGTTTGAGTATTAAGTGAGAATCTGTATCGTATACTGGAAGGTCTCAGAGCGTCTGTGTGTTGCTGCAATTCTGACAAATTAAGATGTTTTTACCTGGCCAGTTTGGTACCTACAGTTGAAGAATAGTCCCATCTCCACATTAAATATCTTGGCAAGTTGATAACGCCAATATTTTTGGGATATTAGTCGTTTTGGAATACAACTGCCATACAATCACAGAAGCGCAGTACTGTGCTGCATGATGGGAAATCCAGTTAAAAACACGACCAAAATTTATTCATATGTTCTTTGTGCCGGTATCAACATTTCCTGAAAATTTCATCCAAATCCGTCCAAAACTTTTTGAGTTATCTTGCTAACAAACAAACAAACAGACAAACAAATCCCAATGAAAACATAACCTCCTTGGCGGAAGTAATAAGAGCAACTGTAATAAAAACATAAAATAGTGATTTCAGGCTGTATTTTTCTCTGATGTTTTAAAGACCCCTTTTGGGCCCGGACCCTTAGTTTGGGAAGTGCAGCTCCAACCTTTTCCATTTCTGAGGTAACTTTCCTCCACTGCCACGCCAATAAAAAGGTCTGTTAAGTAGCAGACCTTTGGCAGAATCATTTACCTGCTCTGTGATAAAACTTTCCTTCCGACTCCCGCTATCGAACTTATTTGAAAATGTCCGAGCAGAGCTATAATTCCACAGCGATGGAGGGGTGGGGTGGGGTGGGGTTTGTCCTCGACAGTTTCACGGATGTCTGCGAGGCCTGTGCTGAAACCTGCCTCATCAGCCTTAAGAAGCTCTGAACAGAATTCCATTAGGACATGTTTCACACAAGATTCTTAATGCCTCTCGATGTTCTGAAGGCACTTAAAAGACTTATCTTACCAAGGACACAGCTTTCAGGGGAATATTGTATTTTGTTGAAAGCGTATGGCGCACACACACACACTGTCAAACTTAATCGTATTATTGGCGTGGAATACACTGCTAGTGCTCTCAGTCACTCAGCTATTGCATCTGCATGTTTTGGACTCAGAAACTGACGCATAATTCATCACCTACAGATAGAAATATCTACAAAAGCAGTACAGTATGGTATTTTCTGGATGTATTTTTTTAATCTCCTTATGCCCTCGTGAGGTGTTGCGCTACCTCTTTAACCCATAAAGACCCAGTGTTACTTTTGTGTCAGTTCCAACACATTTTTTTTTCTCTATATTTATGTGAAATCACCAGAGGCCTCATTAGGAAAACAGGTGTGGAGGTTGTTTTGTTTTTGTTTTTTTAATTTTTAATGCCTTATAAATCAGAAAAATTCGCATACTTCGTCACCATAATAGAACTACAACCTGAGAAAGCCTCATTCTGGAGATACACTGCAACAAAACTACAATGAAGCAGTTTTCACCAAGCTGTTATTTAGCAAAAAAGGCAACTGTGAATCTTCTTTAAGTTGAAGGTAGGGTAGGGGATGTTTTCCTGGAGCATTTTTTACTATATTGCTTAAATCCCCTTCACACCCCGATTGCAACCAATTAATTCAATGCTCTAACACAAAAATAAAACATTTTAGTCACCTGTGGAATGGACAGGACTAAAAAAACACCATCCAATCATTTTAACCGGCCCATTGAAATGATTGAATGGTGATATGTCTATCAAACTCAGCTGCCATTTGTCCCTCCCCCCCTCTGCGAGTACAATCCGGTACTCTGATTTAAGGTGGATTCACTCTACAGAAATACTAGTTATTTGCACATGAATGCCTCCTCATGTTGTATTTTCTGCTGGGGAACTGGGAAAAAAATTTGGCCATGAGCTGCAGAGATAGAAAATAACCTTAGACCTTTTAAACATGGCGGAGAGTGACGAAGGATTCATGGCCAATGATAAGCACTGTTTTTATTAACGTTCTGCTGTTGTTAGCTCATGATTTTGCACATTTATAGCATGCAGTTTCCCAAAAATTACAAAAAAAATAAATAAATAAATGCTGTAGCAGATGAATTAACACAAAAACTGTTTTACCCAAGTAGCACACGATAAATTCTCAGTCCTTTTTCATTTCATTATGACAACAAAAGCGCTTGAACACAACGCACTCATAACTTCAAACTGACTAGTGGAAAGGGTCGTCTTCTCAATAGCACCTGAAGGCAGCACAAGTCACAATTTATAACACTCTAAATTTTACCAAACATAATTTTTGTCACCTTCCTAAATGAATTCCCCAGCCATTTTTTTCCGATTTTTGAGGAAACACAAAAAAACTAAACCAGAAGTTGAGTATTTGCTCATTTAGGCAAAAAAAAAAGTATTTTTTTAAATGAAAATTACTTATGCAAGTGATATAGGAAGGTGACTATTTATGATCATTTATTAATTATATAAACCATTAAATGCAGTATTAAGTGCAATATGGACATATAATAAGCAAAAGAAAGAATCCAATTGAATGAAAGGGTCTGTCTGTCTGTCTGTCTGTCTGTCTGTCTGTCTGTCTGTCTGTCTGTCTGTCTATCTATCTATCTATCTATCTATCTATCTATCTATCTATCTATCTATCTATCTATCTATCTATCTATCTATCTATCTATCTATCTATCTATCTATCTATCTATCTATCTATCTATCTATCTATCTATCTATCTATCGAATGTCCTTTGCAATGGAAAGCATTTTTAATGTAAAATTGTCAAACTTTTGTCCCCTGTAGAGGACTAACATGCATTTCTGAGTGTCAGGAGGATAAGATAAGATTTTTTTTATTTTTTTATTTTAATGTCCTTTGTTTTCCTCAGTAACTCTGTCTATGTAGGCTATAAAACATTAGCATCTATCTATCTATCTATCTATCTATCTATCTATCTATCTATCTATCTATCTATCTATCTATCTATCTATCTATCTATCTATCTATCTATCTATCTATCTATCTATCTATCTATCTATCTATCTATCTATCTATCTATCTATCTATCGAATGTCCTTTGCAATGGAAAGCATTTTTAATGTAAAATTGTCAAACTTTTGTCCCCTGTAGAGGACTAACATGCATTTCTGAGTGTCAGGAGGATAAGATAAGATTTTTTTTATCCCACCGTGGGGAAATTTCACAGTTAGCAGTGGCAAAAATACAACAAGCAAGTGCAAAGCAAAGGACCACAAACAAGTGAAAAAATTAAAATATAAAGTGAAAAATAAGAAATTTGGTATGTGTATATATACATATAAATAAATAATTAGAATTAAAAATTAAATATTATTTATTAAAACCATCATGTACATGGCAACGAAATACAATTTAGCATCATTTAGCCAGAATTGCAGTAGCAGCAGTGTAGGCAGTACAGAGTATACAGCATTAATATATTTTGCTCATATGTGTGTCTGCTCTAGATGGTAAAGGCCATTCAGGTGTTACGAATCCACCTGCTGGAGTTGGAGAAGGTCAATGAGCTCTGTAAGGACTTCTGCAACCGCTACATCACCTGCCTCAAAACCAAGATGCACAGCGACAACCTCCTCCGTAACGACCTGGGAGGACCGTACTCTCCGACACAAACCAGTCTTAGCATGCAACAGGTCAGCCCCAACCCTACAACCCTCTCTCTCTATAATATATATAAACCTTCCCATGATGCACCTTGTCATTTCCCTCCAGGCGGATACGGCTGTTGGGAGTTCTCCAGTTTAATCAGAAATGATGCTTAGCTCCCTCTGTACATTTGCTCACTAGTGTGTCTCTCTGTGATCCCCCAGGAACTAATTCAGACCTCCTCTCCATCCATGA
The DNA here is from genome assembly GCF_902148855.1 of Sphaeramia orbicularis. NCBI lineage: Eukaryota > Metazoa > Chordata > Actinopteri > Kurtiformes > Apogonidae > Sphaeramia > Sphaeramia orbicularis. The sequence continues at coordinate 37,797,939 of NC_043970.1, forward strand.
CCTCTGTCTCCAGCTCTGTTAACCCTTCAGGGATTGTGGTGCCTGCCGGGGGTCTGCAACAGGGCAACGTGTCCATGACTACCATCAACTCCCAAGTGGTGTCTGGTAAGAACACAAACATTAAAACACTGTAGCACTCGAACACAACACTTTAATTGCGTGTCTCTGTTCATTTGATATCACTAGGACAGTACAAGCCTGATACTACTTTAGTTACACACACACACACAGTACAGTTCACCTAATGATGAGGGACACTTATTGGCACTGAACAATAAAGCACATTAAAAATCCCCTGCAGTACATACTGATACAGTATTTTATTATTTTTACTGGACTGTCTTCCCTCTGTAGCACTTTGAGATTCTGCTGGATGAAAAGCGCTTTATAAATGCAATTTCATATTATTATTATCATTATTATTATTATTATTATTATTATTATTATTATTATTATTATTATTATTACATACCTTTCATCTGTAGTATAGAGTTAGCTTTTGTATATTTCTTTTTGTATATTTTGTTAATTTCAGAAGTTCTTGTAGTACTTTAGTAGCACATGTGTATATTCATATTTTATTCTGAAGCCTTTGCACAGTCCTACTTTTTCGTAATACTCGGTGTGATATTTTTCTGATACAGTCCCTTTTGCACTAAGTGTTGCTGCTAAATGGATTTTCATCGTACCTGTGACAGTATTCTATTCTATTCTATTCTATTCTATTCAGATTTGACATAAATACAGCAACTTAAAGCTGCAAGATCAAAAATAAACAATAAAATAAAATAAATTCCTTCTGCAACTTTCTCCTCTTCAACTCAAAAGAATATGTATTTTTATTTTCATTTATCCTTCACTGAACCAGGGAAGAGCCCATTGAGATTAACCCTTTATAGGGCACTCATTCAAATGTTCAACCTTCATGTGTTATTGGAGGTCATAACAAGACTTTATTACTTGAGTAAAATTTTTGAGCATTTTTTCTTGTCATGTAGAAAATCAAGGTTAGTGAAGTTACCATATTTGGTTCCTTTCAATAAGTGTCAAAAACTAAATAAAAATCCAAGAAGTACATATAAAAATACAAGAAAAATCCACGTAAGGTGAAAAGAACATGTATTTTAGAACGTTAGAATATCACTTTTAGAACATTAGATCTTTCTTTGTTTCTTTGTTTCTTTCTTTGTTTCTTCCTTTCTCTTTCTTTCTTTCTTTCTTTCTTTCTTTCTTTCTTTCTTTCTTTCTTTCTTTCTTTCTTTCTTTCTTTCTTTCTTTCTTTACTAAAAGACTAGCTAGGGACTGGAGATGGAAACTATCAATAGTTATAATCTTTTTATGTGACTTATCAGTTACTACAGTTTATTTGTAACAGGTAAAAGTTACACTATGCAATGTGCATTGTCCTTATCAAATAAACTTTAAAAATAAATAATTACCAAAAATAGTTACTTGCCCGATAAAGCATTACTAACATCTTTTATGAGGGAGTCCTGAACAAGATAAGCAGCAGCAAATCCAACACAGTTACAAGATTACACAGTTAAAACCCATACAGTATAACAGACACATCGGAAAATAAATACAGTCGCGGAAAAAATGATTAGACCAATTCTTCAATTTCTGGTTCATTTTAATGCCTGGTACAACTAAAGGTACATTTGTTTGGGCAAATATGATGATAACAACAAAAATAGCTCATAAGAGTTTAATTTCAGAGCTGATATCTATCCATTTTCCATGTTTTTGTTGATAATGAACAAAATCTCTTAAGTTCTTACATCAATATCTATGGCATTGTACTACCAAAAACAGTGCTTTTAGGCATTCCATGTTTTTTTTTTCTCTGTTTTAGTCACATGACACACTCAGGAGTTAGTACTTGATTCCATAACCACTGTTTTTGATGACTTCTGATGATCTAAGAATGTTTTCCGCAACTTTAGGTTTTAGTTTTAACTTTTTTTCTCTAATTCAGTTTTTAGAGCAGGTTTGTTAGTTTTTATTAGTTTTCCTTTTTTTTTCTAAATGCTTAGTTTTTGCTTAGTTTTAGTATTAATTTTCAAATCTTTTATCTTCCTCGCTGTCATATTCGAAGAAATCCCATACAGGACTACCAACTTTATTGATTGATTGATTGATGTATTAATTTCGAACATGAATATCAAATCAGAAGAAAAATTATAATAAAATAAATGGTTAATACTTGATTGCATAACCATTGTTTTTGATGACTTTTGATGGTCTAATAATTTTTTCCGTTTGTAATTTACAAGCAGATTAAGAAAAACAAGTGCAAGTTATGGATCCAGCCTCAAGAACTCTCAGTTTGGATTTAAAAGCACTCAAAGATTTTAACGTAGATGACTTTACATCATTTTGTGCCACTTTTCCAAGTTTCTGTATGGAGCCTTGGTATTAAACTGTAGAATACTGTCAGAGGAAACTTTATTATTTGTTATTTCAGCTGTCAATCACATAGTAAACCCTCCCACCTGTCTGAAAATTTCTGTGAGCTGCTGAAACATCCTGTTTTATTACAATCTAAAAACAGAATCCAGAGAAGCAGGTGGAAGTTTTATTTCCTTTTTTTTTTTTTTTTTTTTGGATTACAGTATGTCGAAAGGTAACAATGGAAATTTCAAGTACTGTAGCTTTAAATATACAAAACCTGCAACTGAAATATACAATGAAATGACTGATAATGACGATTGTTACATAATCACTACATCGCAATTATTGTGAAACAAACATAGTTATTTTACATAATTGTCATAATTGTCTTCATTCACTCGGGTAAAAACAGCTGGAAACTAAGCAGCCAATAGGGAAGGATAAAAATCTGCAGTTAATTGAATGTCCACTGGGGGGCCGACTCTCCATAGACCCCAAGCAGAAATAAACATGTTTACAGCCTAGTTCATTTTCCCTTCCATCACACTTAACAGGGGTGAATTTTTATATAACTCACCTGGTAAGATGAAATTAATTAAAAATGTTCTGCGTAGATAAGGGTGTGGATGCTGTGATTGACATTCAGAGCTGGTCTTTATTAAAAAAGTCGATAAAAGATATTAAATTTGATACATTATGTTGCATCAAAAACTCCCATAAATGTGTTTAAAGTCCAAGCTGCAAACATTATTCTATTCCGTTCCACCCATTCCAAAACACAACAAAACAAAAACATTTCTTTATTAGGAAAATGAATATGAAATGACCAATACAGGGTTCCCGTGAGGTCTTAAAAAGTCTTAAAAGTCTTGAATTTACAAATCTGCATTTAATACCTTAAAAAGTCTTTAAAAGGTATTAAAATTGATATGATAGGTCTTAATTTATGTTGCCATAAACCTTTTTATTTACTGTATTTTGTTTAAATACCCAACCTGCAAATCTGTTCCAACTTGAAAATTTATATTAAAATTACAAACCAGTTATCGCTAACTTTGCAGCTCCCGGTGAGAAATGACTCAGAATGGTGGGAATCAAGGCGTTGGAGTAAATACATACATTTTTCCAAATTCTACAGGTCATGAAATTTTGCCAGTATGGCCATGAAAGCGGCTGTGAAATGGGCGTTAAATTCTGTTCTAAACAGTTGTAAAAATCTTAAATTTAACTTGTAGAAACCTGTAGGGACCCTGTGTAAATTGATCTGTAAATCTGCATATAAGGTTTTTATGATCACTTTCACTTTTTACACTGTGAAAAACATCCTGTTGTTCTTACAGAAATAAAACTAGCAGCCGTGCTTACCAGAAAAATACTGTAAAAAAACACATCAAACTGTAAACATATGCAGTAACATGTAGATTTAACATTGGATTTCAGTGATATTTACATGTTTAAAATGTTAGATTTACTTTATTACTTTTAAATTAAAAAAAAAAAAAGTATGAGAATAGGATATTATTTCAGCATTATGGTCTTGCAATTGAAACGGCACCATATTGTTTTTCAATTTACAGTTTTATTTTCTCCAAACAATAGAAATAATTTCTACATACAAATCTGGTTTTGTTAACATACTCTTCTTCTAGCTATATTTGATTTAATCGTCAGCACAAAAATCTTTTTAAATAAACAACTTTGCATTGTATTATCACTTAAAGTTTTTTTTTATCTTGCAATTTTACAACTTTTTGGTGTTAATTCGGTTCAGCTTTTCGGTTAATTCGGTTAATACGATCATTTTTTACAGTGCATATATAACATAAACGCACAAATGCCCCATTTCCCAAGAAAATTTTAAATAGGCAGCAATATCATCATTAGGAGAGGATAAAAAAAGTGATTTTTGTTAATGTTTCTGTATCTGGTACATGCTTTAACCGCTCTTGGTGCTTTTTTATTTTTAAAGAGAACAGAATGAGACTGTTATAACAACAGTTTCTCTCATAAACTACAGCATTATCAGAATTTTTCTGGTTGTATTGAGTCTGTAATAGATGATGGAAGGTAAAAAAAAAGAAAGTCCCTACCCTGATTCACATAAATAATCAGCAGTAAAACATCTACACCCCCACAAAATGTTGAATTTTTCATGTTTCTAATCAGTATTTTAGACTCATGTGTATTAAGGTTATGATATTTTAATCATTTAAGTCTTACAATCAGAAATAATACATAACTTTTTGCCATTTTATATTGTATTTCAGCTGATTGAGGGTTAAATATGCTGTAAAAAATGACCCAAAATGTGTTTAACAAAAATAATTTTTATGAAGAAAATCTAAAAGAATAGTTTTTTTCTTGTATGACCGCCACTTTGGTTTACCTTGGCTTCAATAAAAAGAATGTTAAAAAAAAAAAAAGAAGTGTTTATTTACATATACATCAAAGCTATACGTTTTTCTAACACAAACTAAAGCACTTTTGTTGTCCAGAAATAACAATTAATGCAGACTTTGCTCTCTTGCAGTGTGCTTATTCACTATTCTCCTGCCTGTTCTGGAAACATGGAAAAAGCAGCAGAACCTGCACTGATACGTGTGATTCATACATGGTTAATGGACATGTACAATAGCAAAACCTTACCAAAAGATGACACTAAACTAAATACGTACAAATAGAGATGTAACGATTACCAGTATAACGATAAACCGCGGTAAAATTGCAGATGGTTAGTATTACTGTTTAAATTCTAATTATCATGATAACCATGTTTGATTACTGCACTTTCAGGGGAAAAACGCCTATGTAAAGATCTGCTTTTATGTCAAATATTTGAGTATAGTTTTAATTTATTACAATTTTGATTTAATGTACCTAATATTTGGAACCAATATTCACTTTTAAAGTCTTTGAAAAGGTTCGTTCAGCATCTTTACGTTATTTATGTAATAAAGTATATAAACTTTTCAAATCGGATTTCATATTTTTTTGTGTTTTTTTGTCCTTTCGTGTTGATATAGTAGGTTAAAGTGAAAAAATAATAGGCAGATGAGATAGATGAAGTTGTGCTGAAAAAAAAAGATTCCAAACATGGGTATAGTAAACAATTGTTATATATATATATATATATATATATATATATATATATATATATATATATATATAGATAGATATGAAGGCAAAATCAGAAGTACTGAAAAATAGCCAAAATAGGCTCAGACCACTAAGGGTTAATACTTCAATGTTATTTTAGTTTAGTTTAGTTTAATTTTAAATACAACTTGGTTAAATTATTTCAGTGTGTGTATCAGTACTTTTTGAACATTTTGAGCACAATTTCAATAATACCGTGATAATAATGATAACTGTGATAATTTTGGTCACAATAACCGTGATATGAAATTTTCATATCGTTACATCCCTACATACAAACGTACACTTGAGGCGTTTACAAATGTCATAATATTACGTAACACCATTGTACAGTACACATTCACGCACAAAACAAGATTCTATATAATTAATATTTAATTCGTTCTAACCACGTCACAGCACATTCGCGTAAGCTGCGCATCCGTAAATGAACTGTAATGTTTAAAAGCTATAGAATTAATTGAATTCTTTCTGTATAGACTGGTGTTTTGTGTACATGCCAATATACAGAGCCGTGGTAAGTATCTGTCACAGAGTGTTCGGCTCTTATAATGTCAAGCCTGTACAGTGAAATGTTAATCCTGCCCTCTGGAAATCCCTTTTAACCCAAAATAAATCAATGTCTCTGGCTTTGATCACTACACATTGAAGAGCTCAAACAGACTGTGATAAGAGTGTCTTGATCAAGGCTAATTAAGCCAGCCGCCAACACACATGCCCGTCTTTTTCTTTTAATTCTTGGGTTAAAGGACATTAACACACCTTGAATTTAATCATATCGCATCTTGTTTTTGTTTTCGGGGATGACGAGAGAGTTATTAAGGCGCGGGTATGAGGCTGCTAGTAGCTGCTGAAGCCACTTGATACTCATGACGGCAAATTATCCCCTCAGGTGGGACCCTGTACCAGCCGGTTGCCATGGTGACATCACAAGGGCAAGTGTTAACACAGGCGCTGCCGTCGGGAACCATCCAGATCCAGAATTCACAGGTAAAATCCTTTTGACCAATGATCATGCTCTGGTCGAGACGTTCCTTCCCTTCCCCTCTTCCCCCCTTCCCCCTTCCCCCACTCCCCACCTGCACCCCCCACCCCTGCCGACTATTTCAATTTGTTATTGTTAAAAGGCTCTCTTTACATCTCCCAGAATCCCTCCCGGGCGCCTTTTCATTGTCTCAGCCTGAGCTCGGCCCCCTGCCGACTTACAAAATGGAAATTGTTTATTCCCGTGATGTTTAGGGCTTTTTCGTGATCCTCAAAGTCAGGTGAGGACATGCATTTAGCGGAGCAGACTTACACAAATGCATCCTTTTAAAGAAATAATAACTTGCAGCATTTTATTCATTTTCAACCCTTTTTTGGGTCTTTGTGAAGCGTCGCTCTCTTTCAGATGTGAAAAGACTTGTGGAATTATTACAGACAGGAAATATTACAACCACAGACCTTCAATCTCCTGTCAGCAAAAGGTTGGATGACACTCAAATCTGCATGAATGCCCGGAATTGGATTTTTTTATGACACAAGGATGTATTTGTTCCTTTAATAATGCTTTTATTTTATCTGAAGTAAGCACTGAGCCATAATGGACGTCTCAAGTTGTTTTGGATACTTGACTCCCTCGCTGTATCTTTTTTGTTGTTGTTGTTGTTATTTTTTTAATTTAAGTGAGCAGTACATAGCAAAATGTGAAAGACATGACAACAAATAAGACACAATAACAGATACTAATTACATATTCATCATGATAGATTGGTGTGTGTGTGTGAGAGAGAGAGGGAGAGAGAGAGAGAGACAGAGTGAGAAGACAAAGGAGTTGATAAAAACAATAAGTGATAAAAAAAAAAAAGAAGAAAAAAATCCATATTAACAACAGTGGTAATAATAGTGATAATATTAACAAAATAAATCATAATGAGCAAAAATACATGATTAAATAAGCAATAATAATAATAATAATAATAATAATAATAATAATAATAATAATAATAATAATAACAGCCGGATAAAAGGTATTGATAGAAATTGGTAATGTGATTGTACAGGGGGTGCCTCTTACAGAAACAAATATCAATGGCCATTGGTTTTCAGGCAATTTGCTGAGTAAAGAAAGAAAGAGAGAAAACAAAAAAGAATTAATATAATAAGAAAAGAAAGAATGAATGAATGAATGAATAAATACATGATTAAATAATTAAGTCCAAAAATGGGAGGTGGTTTAGAAAATCAATAAAAAATAAAATAATAATAATAATAATAGCTGTATCTTTGAGAGGATTTTTTTTTTACATTATATTCGTCCTCAGTAATCAGAATATAAATATAAAGGTGTAAATTATTTCAGCACCATTATTATTTTATTATTTTACACCACTGGAAAGAAAATAGCGACGTTAATCATCTAAGGATAAAACATGAGGACGTTGTGCTCACAGGTTGTAAATCGTATTCTTTGTGTTCGGTTTAATTACACCCAAAGTTCAAGTTTAATTATCGATCACCATAACTAACAAGAACGCTTATAATTTTTTTTTTATGTTGTCAAGATTTATAGACGATTCCTGCAGCTGAGACAGAGGAAACTGTATCCAATGTGTTAAGGCATTTTTTTCATGTAAAATCCGTGTTATTAAATGCATTTATATGGAATTTGAGGAGCTGTAAATTCAGAGTTAAAGTGTCTTATGAGCCCATATGGACTGGGTACCAGATAAGGTGCAGGATGTTTAAATAAACACTCAATCAGTCAAATATAATGAAAAAAAATATATGATACTGTACTCTGAAAACTAGTGATTTTTAATTAATTATTTAACATGCCAGGCAGAAAACTGAATATTTTGTGTCGTATCTTACCCCCAAACATTAAATTATTCTGTTGTAATCTACAGTATCTTCAGCCGTTTGACTTTTTCATAATGTACCAGCTTAAACCAAGAAGAACTCTAATGCAGCTTCTTTTACACAGTTAAACTGTTCCGGGAAACACACTCTGACGCTTTGGGGTTCAAGCCTCGAACATGAAGAAGGTGTTTTAGTCGTGTAAAGATATAAGTCCTTAGAGTTTTCTTTGATTTTTTTCTTCTGTATGTGTCACGTCTACTGTTTTCCTCAGTAACTCTGTCTATGTAGGCTATAAAACATTAGCATCTATCTATCTATCTATCTATCTATCTATCTATCTATCTATCTATCTATCTATCTATCTATCTATCTATCTATCTATCTATCTATCTATCTATCTATCTATCCATTACTCTTTCTAAAGAGATCATTTCAAAACATATTAACCCTTTCATGCACGAATTATGCAAACCTTTGTCAAGATTTTTTTCTTGAGTGTTTTTATTCCTCCTTAGGCATGAAAAAAAAATTGTGCGTGAGTTTTTTTTTTCTTTTTTTTTTCATGTAGTTACAAAAGTGTCCATGCATTTAATTTTTAAAATAAAGAAACATGTTTAAAACCCAATATCAGAAAGTGATATGAAAACAATGAAATAAAAACATTTTAATCCTACTAATCTGATGTTTTCTCACATTTTAACATAATCTAATGCTAGTTATTACTCACTTCATGTAGACACTATGCAAAAAAAAAAAAAAGAAACTTTTTGTCTTACAAATAACAATTGATTTACACTCAAACGTATTAGTGCAGATCAGGTTTATCTAGAACACCAAAGTTACAGTAATGGTATGAATGTCAGTGTATGGGACGATGCATAGGTGTCCACTGTGTTGGCTGATATGGAACTAAAACAACAAAGACCCATGAATATACAAGAGAACAGCTGGAGAAGAACTGTCCAGTGTAGTGACCACTGTGCATGAAAGGGTTAAAGTCATCATTAATAATCGTAGTGCATTATAATGTGATTGTGCATAATTGTTAGTGTCTTTAAGTAACATGATCACTGTGCTATAAACACATCCTACTTATTACAAGATTGTTTTGAGTCACTGTAGATGCTAATTTATTGGCTCAAAGCAAACTTCAACCAAAAAAAGTGGTGTCAGGCACAACAAACCCCACCCCTCACACATATTGTAGCTTATTTTGGCATCGACCCAGCTGATGTCATCATGTCTATGCGTGTGCTGATGTCAGCATATCAATTGCCTCTATATATGTGCTAAGTCTGAAGTAAATTGAAACAAAATTGATGTTTTTATAGGTATGTGAAATTTCGCCCATTATAAGTAAATAGGAGAAGAAAAAAGATTTTAAAAATTCATAAAAAATGTGAACTTTGACCTACTTTTCCCAAAATGTAACCAGATCTATTGTGGGGCACTGACACTCTATAAACATAATTTGGTATGAATTCAACAAACAGTTTTGCTGTTACAGACATGTGAAATTTCCCCCATTATAATTAAATAGGAAAAAAAAAAGATTTCAAAAATTCATAAAAAATTTGAACTTTGACCTACTGTTACCAAAATGTATTGACATCTATTCCGGGCCATTGGCAATCTATAAAGCCAATTTGATATGAATTCAACCAACTGTTTTGCTGCTACAAACATTTGAAATTTCACCCATTATAAGTAAATGAAAAAAAAAAAAAAAAAGATTTTAAAAATTCATAAAAAAAATTTTGAACTTTGACCTACTGTTCCCAAAATGTACTGACATCTGTTTAGGGCCACAGGCAATCTATAAACCCAGTTTGATTTTAATTTAACAAATAGTTTTGCTGCTACAGACATTTGAAATTTCACCCGTTATAAGTAAATGAAAAAAAAAAAAAAATTTTAAAAATTCATAAAAAAATTTGAACTTTGACCTACTGTTCCCAAAATATAATGTCTATTTAGGGCCATTGGCAATCTATAAACCCAATCTGATTTGAATTTAACCAAAAGTTTTGCTGCTACAGACATTTCAAATTTCAACCATTATAAGTAAATGAAAAAATAAATAAATAAATAAATAAATAAAAATTTTAAAAATTCCTAAAAAATTTGAACTTTGACCTACTTTTCCCAAAATGTAATCAGATCTATTCTGGGTCACTGGTAATCTATAAACCCAATTTGGTATGAATTCAATCAACAGTTTTGCTGCTAGAGTGTGAACTAACAAAGAAACAAACACACATACAAACCAAACCAAAAACAATAGCCCTTGCCTCCTTTTTGGGGGGAGGGGTAATTCAGCAAGAACAGCACAAAACATGGTTAAATATATTTTTTTATTAGCATTATTAACATGACTATAATCAGTGATGATTATTATTCTGAAGCACTATGAATAATAATAAGCACCTATAACTATAATTCTAATTATACAGCACAACAGACACATTATAAGTATGTTTATTATACATTATAGACATAGGCTTCATAGGAACTATACCTTTTCATCAGCTGGATGTAAAAATGTCACGATATCCCTGGCTTATATTACTGAAGTATATTGAACGGAACCCCCCATGATATGTATTATGTCTCCAGAGTCCTGCAGAGACAGAATGATGAGCTTAAGAGTTGATTATTTATTTATTTAGACATTAAGTGTTGAATAGAGCCCGACTGACTGATTCCAGTGTGTATTAAGTGCAGATAATTGTTGGTCTTTTGGCTTCACACTTAGTGCAGAAGCACCAGAAACACAATCAAGTCTTCTTAGTCTCTATTTTCGACACATCAGACGAATAAATTATAGTTTAGATGTGTTGGAAGGGCTAATTCTGCATTGTTGTGACTTTTCTTTTGTTCTGTCCAACGCTACAGTAAGTCCTCTGTTGGAAACAAGTCCTCAGACTATCAAGGGTAAAGAAAGAGAAAAAAAAAAAAAAAATCCTCCACAAAGAGTAGAGACCATCAGGCACTTGAACCTTTGGTCGGTCTGCTCACAGGATGCTCACAACAGGCAGGATTTTTTCCAGAGCCAGAACGTCTTTTGTTTTGTTGCATGTAACGGAAGCACGAGGAACCTGACCTTGATAATTGGTGCTGACTCATTAAAAGCCAGTCACAACACAGGACTCAGACGGGGGACAAAAGACTGCGTAATAGACTTAATGACCGTTGGGTCTGGAAAAAATACTACAGTATATAAAACCTGTACTGGAGACCACAGGAAAAGACCATAAAATCTACAACAGGCAAAGAGAAGGATGTTTGTGTGAGACTTACTGCTCCTTAACTCTTGTGAAATGTGAGGTTAGTGTTGATGGAATTGTTTTTTAGTCCAAAAACGTGTGAATTTGTAGTTTTTTGAAAGAGGATGTAAGTGTAATTAAAAGTCAAGAAAAAGGGGAAATTTTACCCATTTCTGACAGTTTCATATCAGCAATATGTCTTTTTTTTTTTTTTCATTTAATTGCACAAAATAACACAACTCCATGCTACGCTTTCTACAAATAAATGAATGATCACTGCTGCCATTTAATTATGGGTGTCTCTTTCAGATTTACAGCTTCAGTGAGCAGTCAAAAGTGTTGCAAAACAGTATCGTGACTAAATTTTAATACACACTAACCTGCAGTCGATCCTCTGATCTTAATTGTAGCTGAGATAATTCATGATTACTGCTTTTTTTTACGCTAAATTACTGGAATCCTTTTATGAAAATGAGGTTCATTGACAAAAAATGCAAAAAAAAAAACCCAAACATAAAATTGTAATGAGTTGAAATGAAGTTCTGATATTGAATTCAAAATCAGATTTCTGGTTTGCACTGTCAGTGGGAGGACAATATAAGGGTTAAGCTTTGTCTTACGACTTAGTTTTTAATGTTTTCTTTTTGCAAGACATTTCAAATAAATACGGTACTGTGCAACAGTCTTAGTCCACCTTCTATGTTGTTTTTGCAGCAGTAGAAATGAACATACATATTTATTTCTCATTCTATTTTCCTCAGATACATCATACAGGAAATATGTGCACAGTCTTAAGACACACCAAAACATAACTAAATTTGTTCAGGTTAAAGGTCAAAGCCATTATTAACCCGTTCATGCATGAATTATCAGAACCTTAGTTGAGATTTTTTTCTTGAATGTTTTTATTCCTCTTTAGGCATGAAAAAACAATGCAATCTAAATTTTTTTATGACCCTATTTTTTTAAGGATTAACAAATATGTCCAATCAGCTGGACGCCATGCTTCAAATGTTTGAAGCAAAGAAACCATCATCAGAAAGTAGTAGTAGTAGTAGTAATTTATTCATCCATTTAACAAAACATGATATATACATACATATAGTTTGGATTTCTATATTAAACATGGGTGAAAAGGCGTTGGCTGAAGCAACAACTAATTTATGCCTACCCTATTTACAAGAAGGAAAGTTGCAGAAACAAAACAAGATAGCAAGATGGCACAGCTTTAAACAATAATATAATAAAACAAATAATATAATCTAAGCAAAATCTTAGATTCATACTGATAATTGGGTTACTTTATCCTAATATTTTATATTTATTGAATACCTTAGCTTTAAGCATCCTTTTAAATGTGGTGAGTGATGTGCATGTTTTTAATTCTTTATTAAAAGTGACCCTGATGACCCTGATCATGGCCCTGTAGTGTCTGAATTTACGGACTGGTGTTGCACGTCCTTTTTAAATGTGAATGTGTCTAAAACCAAAGAGATGATTGTAGATTTTAGGAAGAATCCTACAGTCTTCTCTCTGTCATCATTAATGGACAGGCTGTGTAGGTGGTTCAGCAGTATAAATATCTCGGAATGGTGCTGGACCACAGGCTAACTTTTGAATTTCAGGTGGATGCTGTATGTAAAAAGGTTCATCAGAGGATGTATTTTTACCGTAAACTTCGCAGTTTCAAAGTGGATAACACTTTTATGAAAATGTTTTATTCTTGTTTTATTAAGTCTGTGCTGACCTTTTCTTTTATCAGCTGGTATGGGCTGCTTACCCTTAAAAACAGGAACAGGTTGCAGGGCATCACTAAAGTGTGCAGCAAAATTGCTGGCACCACACTCACTGATCTGACTGTGTTGTACCAGAGGCAGACTCTGAAGAAGGCTCAGTCAGTCCTGGATGATCCCAGTCATCCCCTTTATGATGAGTTCAGGTTGCTTCCATCAGGTCGCAGATACAGTATTCCTAAATGTAGGACCAATAGGATGAGGAATTCTTTGGTTCCGGCAGCCATTGTTCTGCTGAATAATTCTTTGTAATGTTGGTGCTGTTGTATTTAGTGGATTATTTATTGTATTTATTGTTGGTTTGTTGTCCGTGTGAAACTGCTGGCTGTAGAACAAATATTTCATTCAGCAAATCTGATGTTTTCTCACATTTTAACATTATCTAATACTAGTTATTACTCACTTCATGGAGATAATATACAACAAAAAAAAGTTTTTGAATAAGAAAACTGTTACTTATATCTGATAACAATTAGCAATGGATTTACACTAAAGCATGTTACAGCAGATTAGGTTTATCAAGAACAGCAAAGTTACAGTAATGGTATGAATTACAGTTTATGGGATGATGCATAAGCGTCCACTGTGTTGACTGATATGGAACTAAAACAACAAAACCCATGAATCTACAAGAGAACAGCCGGAGAATACCTGTCCACTGTAGTGACCAGTATGCATGAAAGGGTTAATGTGACCTCTGACCCCATGACAAGAAGCAGCACAAACTATTAAGAAACATCTGACAAGTGTTGAATTAAACCTGGTAGAAAACAAATGCAATAAATATCTTATTGTCTGAACAAAAGGGTTAAAAACATGTTAAGTACAAAGGGAGGTCACACTAAATATGACCACTGGTTTACATAAGGTGTTTTTCTGTGAAACTTATACTGCTGTATATACTTCACAAATATCCAAATTGGATTTTTTTTTTTTTACAGAAACTGAGAAATACATATGTGTGGTCATTAGAACTTTACAAAACCAGCAAACCTTCAAGAGTCTACAAGTAGAAACAACACACTGATTACATCAAAGGTAAACTTTCTAAATCTGTAGGAATCCTTTATAAAACTAGGGAAGTTTTAAATTATAAAGCACTTTGTACCATTTATTGTTCAGTTCGTCAGCCTTACCTGTCTTATCGTGTGGACCTATAGGGATCCACCTTCAAAACAATATCTAATCCAATAAGTGTCCAGCAGAAACCAGCCATACCAATCATCCATATAGCTGATTGTTACGCTCATACACCTCTGTTGTTTATCAATTCTCATGTTATGAAATTCAATGACTTGTTTTATTACAAAACTGTGCAAATAATGTTCTGAGCCAAACAAAGGTCACTCCCAGACTCTGTTGAAAAGTTCTTTTAGATAGAGGAAAACAGGTCGGATATCAGAGGTGTTTGTATGTTTATGGTACAAAAAGCTGCTAAATGTATAAAAAGAGGATGTATTTCTGTTATTGGGGTTAAATTATGGAATAACATAAATATACTTTTAAAAATGTGCAATTCATTAATGGTTTTCAAAACATTGGTTTGTAAAGATAATAACCTCCGCCAAGGAACGGCGGAGGTTATGTTTTCGTCAGGATTTGTTTGTCTGTCTGTCAGCAAGATAACTCAAAAAGTTATGGACGGATTTTGGAACAAATGATTACATTTTGGTGGTGATTGGGCAGGGGTGGGGGTGGATGGGGCAGGTATTATAAGTTTTCTTCCAAGGTTATAATAGTTTTGGATTCTTCATTATAGTTTAGTTTTATTTAGTTTTGACTTTTTTTCTCTAATTCAGTTTGTTTTAATTAGTTTTTAGAGCAGGTTTGCTAGTTTTAATTAGTTTTTGGTTTTTTTCTAAATGCTTAGTTTTAGTATTAGTTTTAGTTTTGTCGTATCTTTTCTCTTCTTCTCCGTCGTATTCAAATAAATCCCAGACAGGACTCTGCTGCTTTCTCCCAACTTCAGTCTCCATGTTTCCAGGTAGAGTGGGGACCAGAAGACGACTCTAAACAACAAGTGATGAGAATTGACGGACCGTGAAGTGTCGTATGGTGCTGCTAGATAAAATTACTCGAGCAAAATAAATCAAATTCATATCAATCTGATATTGACAAAGACCAAAAACGAAGGGAATTTTATCCATAATTTTTTATAGGTTTTAATTAGTTTTGTAAGCACACAATACAGTTTCAGTTAGTCATCATTTCTTTCTTTTAATTATAGTTTTTATTTATCTCAGTTAACAAAAATGTTTTTACAATTCTAGTTTTCGTCATTTCATTAGTTTTCGTTAACGATAATAACCTTGTTTTCTTCATCCTGCTCCTTTCCAATCATTTAGATTAGAATGAATAAATAAAGGAAAATAAAAATGGTAATATTTAAATGTTTCTGCGAACAGAAAGTACATCGTGCCTATTATTTTATTTGGGGTTTTTTTTTTGGTTTCTTTTTTTTTTTTTTCAAAATACAACTTGGTTAAATTATTTCAGGTTGTGTATAAGTACTTTTTGAACATTTCGAGCACATTTCAACAATACTGTTATAATAATGATAACCATGATAATTTTGGTCACAATAACTGTGATATGAAATTTTTACATCGTTACATCCCTGCTTCTGCATCTGTTTTTGTAAAACGGCGGGTCACAGAGACAACTCTCTGACCTATCAGTGATCTGTAGTGTTTACACATCACATTTTAGTATCTGTTCCCCAGTCTTGGAACCTCGGCAGAGGTGATACCAAAAAACTGGTACCGGGTACCAGATTCCAAGTCCGTTTTCGTAATGGGAACGCAAAAAGGCTGAGTCGAGTCGAGTTGAGCCGGTACCACGCAGTGGAAACGCAGCATAATGCCACGTTTCCACTCCGTGGTACCTGCTTGACTCGACTCGACCCGGTATTCCTGGAGATCGTTTCCATTACAGGATACTACCCACTTTATAGTACCTGGACGTCATAGCAATGCAGTGCGTTATTTCCTTGTCGTCTGCTCAGAGAATTGCTGAAAACTCGATTTTGCGTGTTGTCTCGTCTGAATTTTTACGTCGGCCACCAAAGACTGAATCTCCTCGACCGACTATGGTGTAGTTTTGGGCTGTTATCATGTGGATTATTGTACCGCTGTTAGGGATGCACCGATACCGAAATGAGTATCAGCATCGGCTCCGATACTCAGTGTGTGTACTCGTACTCGCACTTGTAAAAGACATCCGATACAAATGCACCAATATCACTTACGGCCGTGTGACATTCACAGTTCAGTGCAGCATGTCCGCGGCGGTGGAATAATGTGTGGGGAGTGTGAAGAGTGTGGAGATTTTTCAAAATAAATGACGGTGATAAAAGTAACGCTGACTGCAAGTAACGTTGAAGATACAGACGGATACAGACGCAGCGTTCTGTCCGTCCTCTGCGTACATTCCATCCCTTTACCAGGTGCTCGCGGATGTGTAAACAGAATGAGAATACCAGCGGGTGTACGGAGCGGTGCGGACCGCCGCCAACAGAAGTGAAAACGAAACTTATCGCTCATTTATCTTTTCTCTTCCTGCTGAAGCTAAGCTGTTAAACCTTACCAGTGAAAACACTGCAATATTATCACATTAGTGTTACCTCTGTCGTCTCCATGTTTGTTATTACTGACTTTCTTCTTCTCAAAAAACTTTACTCTTCTTCGTGGTATTTGACCTGTATGGTTAATTAAGAGTGGCGCCCCCTGGTGGATTAATTGAGAAACGCTCATTCCAACACATTAAATGTCAGTAGCAGCACTTTGTTCCAGTCACAGACTAATGACAACGACAATAAAGCACATTTACAAAAGGAACTAAGAACTGGAATGGAATTATTAAGTACTCGTATCGGTACTCGGTATCGGCAAGTACTCAAATGTGAGTACTCGTACTCGGTCTGGAAAAAAGTGGTATCGGTGCATCCCTAACCGCTATTATACGCTAAACTTCTGCATCTGTTTTTTGTAAAACGGCGGGTCACAGAGACGACTGTCTGACCAATCAGTGGTCTGCAGTGTTATTTGACATGGTTTAGTGTCACTTGGAACCTCAGCCGAGGTGATACCAAAAAACTAGTACCGGGTACCAGATTCCAGGTCCTTTTTCCTAATGGAAACGCAAAAAGGCTGAGTTGAGTCGAGTCGAGTCCAGCCGGTACCACGTAGTGGAAAGGCGGCATAAGATTCCCAGCCCTACTGTAGATGTGACTGAATATGAGAGCTGCAGGTTTGTGTCGGTGCTGTGTTTGGCGTAACAGTGATCTGAAGTGCGGCTCAGTTTCAGGCAGGTAATTCGGTGCTTGACAGTCAGAGGAGGCCTCAGTGAATAGCCCCGACCCAGCCGAGTCAGAGTGCTACATGTGGGCTGGGAATTGAACACAGTCCTGGCGCTACTTTCCCGACAAGCCCCGAGTAATCACACTCTCGAGCTCGGTGCCGCCAATTAATTCAACCATCGCCTTCCCCCGGAACACAGGCGCTCTCCCAGGGCTGAGGAGGATAAGAGGAGGCCCGTCCACGTGACACCCAGCTGCAACTGTAATGAGTCTTGTTTTGTGTGGGCTGTGTGGGGGGCACGAGGGGGGGATCTGAATGTGCGTAAATGTGTATTTATAGGCATCATGTGGGTTTGGGGGTTCTGCATATACGAGTATATACGGTTGTCTGTTCCAGTATTACAGTCAAAGAAAGTCGGGACTCTTTCTAGTACTTGCATAAAATTAATCAGTTCTTATTCTTTCGGCACAGTTTTTGTATATTCATGTATTTTGTCCTGCACACTTATACATATTCAAACGTCACACGCTCCCTTTTGAAGGATTTTCTGCCCACATAAATACATACTTCTATCAAGAGTACATAAAAAGCATAAATTAAAAAACCATACTGGCACTACAGGGCTCAATGACAAATTCAAATGGTTCATACTATGTTTTTATACGTGACATACTGATGCAGACGGAGAATGAATGCGTGTGGATGTGCTTTAATGTGGGCTTTACAGGTGGAGTTCATTCAAACACTTACAAGTCGTTTGTTCATTTTCCTTGAACGCTAATGTTTTACATGTTGTTTTATACCAGACCAGAACCAGTCAAGTGGAACCTGTTAAACCAGACCAGAACCATTCAACTGGAAGCTGTTAAACCAGAACCGTTAAACCAGATCAGAACCATTAAACCGGACCAGAACCATTCAACTGGAACCTGTTAAACCAGAACCGTTAAACCGGACCAGAACTGTGAAACCAGAACAATTAAAATGGACCACAACCATTAAACCGGACCAGAACTGTTAAACCAGAACTGTTTAACCAGACCAGAACCATTAAACCAGACCAGAACTGTTAAACCAGAACTGTTTAACCAGACCAGAACCATTAAATTGGACCAGAGCTGTTAAACCAGAACAGTTAAACCAGACCAGAACCGTTAAACCAGACCGGAACCGTTCAACCGGACCAGAACCGTTCAACCGGACCAGAACTGTTAAACCAGAACAGTTAAACCAGACCAGAACTATTAAACTGGAACCTGTTCAACCAGAACTGTTAAACCAGACCAGAACCGTTACACTGGACCAGAACTGTTAAACTAGAACAGTTAAACCAGACCACAACCATTAAACAGGACACAACGTTAAACCAGACCAGAACAGTTAAACCAGACCAGAACTGTTAAACCAGAACAGTTAAACCAGACCAGAACCATTAAACAGGACCAGAACTGTTAAACCAGAACAGTTAACCAGACCAGAACCATTAAACCAGACCGGAACCGTTAAACTGGACCAGAACTATTAAGCCAAAACAGTTAAACCGGACCAGAACCATTAAACTGGACCAGAACTGTTAAACCAAAACAGTTAAACCAGACCAGAACCATTAAACCGGACCAGAACTGTTAAACCAGAACAGTTAAACCAGACCAGAACCATTAAACAGGACAGAACCGTTAAACTGGACCAGAACTGTTAAACCAGTACAGAACCAAAAAACAGACCAGAACCGTTAAACCAGACCAGAACCATTCCAAGAAGTACTGACTCCATTAGTCAGTCTTGCTTTGTTTTATTCATAACAGATTCCGCCACTTCAGAAAAAACAGTGTAATAAGAGATCTTTTTTGTTTGTTTGTTTGTTTCCAGTTTGACTTTAAACATTTTTAGACATTTCATCAACAAAATAAATACGAGGACACATCACACCTACTGCTTATACTTCTCTTTCCCGTTGGCTTGAAATATTATCATGATGAAAAGGTTCATGTCAGTATTTGTCAATAATTATCAGGATAAATGTCAAATCAATATTTGATTTACATTTAAAGGTTGATTTTTCTTCCTGAGTGAGAAACAGATGGTTATCTGTGGTTCGTAACAGGGATGCACTCACAGTTAAATTCTTGGCTGATGTTGATATTTAAAATGACATTTTGGCCGATACCGATGTTGCATTTATTTATTTATTTAAATTATTTCCCCCTTAAGGAAATCTTCATTAAAAATATGGAAATAGTTACAATTTTTTTTAGTCTTTTAGTCCTTTATCATATTATCTATAAATGAACACGGATTCAAACATACAAATTCATGAAAAAAAATGTTTAATATGACACAATATAACACAATTTACAGTTTTTCTAATTCTAACACAGAGTTGCCATCGGTGAAAACACGTGATAATACCAATACTGGCTGATAATGAAGTCTGGCTGATTATTTTAAAATTACATTTATGGTCAAACTGTGACAAATATTTCAGAAATCTATTAAGAGGACTTTCAATACAGTTTTAATAAACTAAAAAATTTAACAATGAGTAACATCAAGTTAACATTTTAGTTGATAATGTAAATAAAATTAACACTAAAGATGAAATAAAATGTTTATTGCTTATGTTCATTGAAATTGATGCAATGTTGACATGTCCTGGATGAGACACAAATTGTTTTCAAGAACAAAATCACTCCAGTTGAACTTCAAACACGACTAAAGATGATTACTGCAATGATATCTGTCTCAATATAAAATTATATCATGATATTTTTCATTTTCATTTTGTTGTCCAGCTTTCTGTTCATAATGAAATACCTAAAGTCAGTAGTCACTTTTCCATTGACCCTCAAATTGCACGACTATAACTTGCGCATAAAAATGTACCTAATGGAAAAAGGACAATTTCACCAAGACTCTCGTTTTTTCAATTAAACGTTTTTGCGCTGGCAAGAGGTGTTTTTTTCGGATGTTGCACAAATGGTATATCAAAACTACAATGGAAAGACCTTTTTCTGCAACTAGAGTCAGGTGAACAAAAAAAATTGATATTGACAAATGTTACAACAAGCAAAGAAGAAGAGTTTTAAAAGGAACATGTCGCGGTATGTGTGGACACACCAGGAAACCGAACCATTTTTTAATTTAGCACGGGACAGAGGCGTAACATATAATAATAATAATAATAATGAATATATCTGTAAATCAACATGATATTTACATTTGTCAGCATGTTTATGGAATGACTTCTCGTGTCATCTCGCGATAATAAATAAACAAATCATCGCATTTGTGATTTGATGGAAAAACCAACATTACGCACTTCTGTTTTTTTGACATTTAGTAAATATCGGTAAAGTTTTGCGCAGATGTCCAATGGAAAAGGGACTACTGTGTCCCATTTAGGGATGCACCAATATATTGGTATCAGCCAAATATTTGCTGGTAGTGACAGATACATATACATACGTCATATTATATGAATGTTTTTTTCATAAATTTATATAGTTCTTTCTTTCTTTCTTTCTTTCTTTCTTTCTTGACTGATTGATTTCAAACATGCAAAGAAACAAAATAAAACAAAAACAAAATAACAATGGTTGAATGTGTTCATTTGAAGATAATGTAATCAAAGGCTATATATGAACATTTCTTTTTTATATTTTGATGAAGATTTCTTTTGTTAATTGAGGATAAATGATAATAACAAAGAAACATAAAGTAACACCAGTATCGGCATCAATCAAAATGTCATGTTAAATATCAGTTGCATGATGTTTGGCAACTTAAGGCGAGTAAAGAACATAATAGTACAGACAGACAGTAAAGGTTTTATTTTATTTTCATTATATTTCTTTTTCAACAGGGACAGTGCACAAAACACATATTATACCAGAAATAGCTGAAAGTTCATTGTCATCTTTGGTCCCTGGACGGGGTCAGGTGACGTGCAGGTTATAGTGACATCACAACACAAAGTGAAAGTGAAAACCTCACATTAAGTCAATTGCATCACTTTTCACCTTGTTCTTTGCAGATGGGTGAAAAAGTATTAGAGATGAAAGTCAAACTGGAACATCCTCAAACTGGAGCTGCGTCATTGACTACTCTACATAGTTTTTTTTCTGAAATAAACCAAAAAGCAGGAAGCATTACAGTGTGTTCCTGTGTCACTGTTGTATTCTGCAACTACACAAACTGAGGTTAGATGTGTTTATCCAAGTTTCCCTGTAGAGATGATTAAAACTGTAATTATATGGACAGAGTTTGAAAATATAAGTTTAGTTTCTCCTGATTGTTTTTTTAGAAGCTCACATTTACAAAAGCTACTGCACGTCTTTTACATGCACTGACCCTTACCCTCTTTGTCACTGAATGAAACAATACGCCGTTTCACACCACTGCTCTGCTATTATTTGTGAAAAGCAAGGCTGACCTTCCTGTCTTTCTTCTCCTAAATTACAAAGATGACTGTGTTGCTGTGGGAATCTATATGTACTGTTTCTACCAAATATACAAAAAAAACTACCTATATTTGAGGACCCTGGTGCTAAAAGTCTATTTATTTATCTATTTTTATTTGATTTTAATGTTTTTTAATGCTTTTATTAATTTTTTTATTGTGCTTTTAGTCTTCTGTAGAGCACTTTGGTCCATTGTGGTTGTTTTAAAGTGCTTTATAAATAAAGTTGGATTGGATTGGAAGTACTAAAATCACATTTTTGGACAATTCAAGTTGAGCATATAAACATGTTGTATTTGTTTAGTGAAGTCTACCCTATAAATATATTTTAACAGATTTTTTTTGTGACTTCAGTACTTTTAGCACCAGGGTCTTCAACCATCATTAGTGTTTGGAATAAATGCTCGGAAGTTCTGCCAAAGATGCTGATGGATTGTAGAGATATGAAGTACATTTATTTACACAAACAGGCCAGGGAATTTATGTGACCACTAGAGGGAGTAGTGAGTCACTCTGCAGGAAAAATAACACCACCTCGAATAACCCCCCACAGCCGTATTAATTTAAATTAATTCATATAAACTTAAATGGGCAGTAATTGATACAAATACATTATTGTAAATATTAAATTATTTAACTCATTGTTATATTGTGGCTGCCTCCGCCACTACTGCTGCCACAATAATACTAGCAAATTAGACTACTGGTATTATTATTATATATTTTTGTGTTATTAGAACAATTATTATTTTCCCCCTCACTTCCCCTCTTTCATTCACACTCCCCTCTTCCCCTTTTTCCTATCGCCCCTAATCAATCTATATTGTTTAGTTGCTTTTATTATTTTATTACATTTATTATCTTTTTCATTGTAATATGATGTTGTCTGTTGTTGTTGTTTTAGGTTTGTTTATTTGTTAGATTTTTGCCACAACTAGAGGTAACACAACTAATTTGTTTGACCATTTACGTTGACATCCTCCTGAATATTTTTTCATATCGTAATATAAATCGCAGGGTTAAAAAAAATCACAATGTCAGTTTTTTTTCCAATACCGTGCAGCCCTAATAGAAGTCAGCAGAATTAAACTTACTAATAAGAAAATATATGGTGAGTTGAGAGAGTTGATCCCAATCCATAAAAGACATGACAAACTGTGAAGCTGAAACTGAAGCACTGTGATGCTGTTTATCTGTCAAATGTTCATTGTGGTCAGTTTCAGATGCTGCAGCTCTTTCATAATTCATAGTTTGAATTCTTGTTTGTTCAGTATTAATTGTCAGCCTTGTAAATCCAAGCTGGACTGACTGTACATATCCTGACCAAGGAAAATCAAATTCTCACTTTGTGCAGTAATCTACACCTGGCTTTTCTGCCTCCGTCCATAATAATATACATTATATAGACTAAATGTCATCTAAAATTAATGTTTATTTGCAACATAGTATAGCTATATAACTATTACATGATCAAAAACAAATTCATTTTAACCAAAAAAAAGTCTCCATTTTGAATGTCTGGGGTCGCCACAAATTTGTGATGTTAAAATGGGTTCACGAGACAAAAAAGGTTGGGAACTATTGCCCTATCTCAATGGGACCAACCTGATTAAATAAAGGTTAAATAAATGATGACCCACCAGATTCACTATGTCTTAGTGAAATGTTGTCACACTCTATACACCTTTTTGTGTGTTATTTTATCCCATAATGCAGGGGTGTCAAACTCATTTTAGTTCAGGGGCCACATTTAGCTAAATTTGATCTGCAGTGGGCCATATCAGTAAAATAATAACATAATAATATATAAATAATGTCAACTCCAAACTTTTCTCTATGTTTTAGAGTGAAGAAAGTAAAATTACATTATGAAAATGTTTACATCTACAACTAACTGTCCTTTCAAACAATGTAAATAACACGAACAAATTGAAAAAAAAATGGAATTTTAACACTATTATGCTGTAGTTTATCATTTCCACATGTATACAGGGTGGGGAAGCAAAATTTACAATATTTTGAGGGAGGGATTGAAAGACAGTGTATGACCAATTAGTTTATTGAAAGTCATGAGAATTTATTTGCCACAAGAAAATTTCCATAATAGAAAATGTTTTTATTCTATGTGTCCTCCTCCTTTCTCAGTAACTGCCTTCACACGCTTCCTGAAACTTGCGCAAGTGTTCCTCAAATATTCGGGTGACAACTTCTCCCATTCTTCTTTAATAGTATCTTCCAGACTTTCTGGTAATAGTTTTGCTCATAGTCATTCTCTTCTTTCCATTATAAACAGTCTTTATGGACACTCCAACTATTTTTGAAATCTCCTTTGGTGTGACGAGTGCATTCAGCAAATCACACACTCTTTGACGTTTGCTTTCCTGATTACTCATATGGGCAAAAGTTTCTGAAAAGGTATGGATAATAGTGTTAGGTATGATTATGACATCAATATATGTTTGGTTTCAAAACAATTGACGTAGTGCCTGCTGAGAAAAAACAACTAAATGTTTATTGTAAATTTTGCTTCCCCACCCTGTATTATAACTTACAGATCACAGTGGATCTACAGATACAGAAAATATTTAGTAACAGGTGATATTATTAAAACTGCATGTACTTCTCTTAAGACATTTCAGGTTGTTCATATTTGTTCAGGTTATTCAGATATTTTTGCAATATTATACTTTGTTTTAGTCTAAATACATGAAAATATTTATATTTACACAGAGAAAAATTTGGAGTTGTGAGTTTTTATAGGTTATTATGAGACTGAATTGGTCTGAATGTGGAACCTGAACTAAAATGATCATTAACATCTTAGTGTAATTTTTGCATTTCGGGCCGGATTGGACCCTTTGGCAGGCCGGATTTGGCCCCCGGGCCGCATGTTTGACACCTCTGCCATAATGTGAAGCTTCATTCCTGCTCTTAGCCTTTGTCTGAGCCAGCATCTCTCCTTATTCCTTCTTCAACAGCAAATATGAGTAGATGTGTTGAAGATTCAATACCAGAAGTATCTAATTGTAACTTTTATGCTGTGATTCCCACCTCTATTGTACATCCATCTAGTGCTGTATCTTAAAACAGCAGGACATAAGAGGCACTGGGAACATTTTGTTGAATATAAATGCATCTTTATTGAGCTTTACAGTATCTAAAGTCACCAAAAAACCCCTTTGATCGCTGTCACCGCCCTCAGTGTCTTCACAAAAATAACGCGTGGTCTTTACTGACTCGTCTGGTCTCAAACACACATTTCCATATGTACCTCCAGGCTGTTAAAAACTGTCAATAACCACAGCATCATCCTCCAACACTCACTCTCTCAAGTAGCATCTGAATAATGATTTCCTGCAGAACACAGAGGAGATGTGCTTAGGTCAACACAATTAAAAAATAAAGGCAAACACTGCGGCGGTTTCTATCTCCGCTAATTTAGCACCGAATCCAACTTTCCAACGGTGGGGCTTTCCTCGCTCTTCGCTCTTTCAGCTTCTTCTCAAAGGTCTGAACAGACTGCTGACCCTCTTGTGTTTCCACATAGTCAAGGGTGCTGCTTTTTTATATTTTAAGTATCATTACTCAAATTCAGTTACCATGGTGACACTTGAGGAGGTGTTTCTGCCCTTGCCACGGGAAAAAAAAAGATAGGTAATTGGTAGTCTCCCTTTGTTTCCGTGGCAACAATAACTAAGGCCTGCCATCCGCTCCTGATGTCCTTTTCTTTATCTTTATTTCTCCTGCTTTCTGTCGTCCGTTAAAAAAGGTAAACGTGGACCTGTCATCCCTGCTGGACAATGAAGACAAGAAGTGTAAGAATAAGAGGGGGGTCCTGCCCAAACACGCCACCAACATCATGCGCTCCTGGCTGTTCCAGCATCTCATGGTGAGAACATGGTTCGATCTGGGTTTGGAGGGGTGATGGATGAAGTTAACCAGTTAAATGATTCCATCAGGAGACTGAAGGTGCATTCACTGCAGGGTTAAGACGTGGGAAAGTTCAGCGTTTGATGATTATGTTTGTTGATTCCAGCATGAGGAGTCTGAATGAAGAAGTGATTGCGATGAATAATGAATCAGAGAAAAGCAGCTGGAAACTGAGACGTTTTCCTTCTTTCTTTCAGCACCCGTATCCGACAGAAGACGAGAAAAGGCAGATCGCAGCACAAACTAGTCTCACCCTTTTGCAAGTAAACAACTGGTAAGATGTTATAATGAAGCAAGAGTTAAGATACTTGTCCTGCAGCTAAAAGTCCCACATGTAGAAACATAAATACTTCTTTAGTCGTAGAAATGCTGCATGAATTGAGCTGCAGTGCAGACTCAGTTCATTGCTGGCACAGTGGCGCCATCTCCTGGTTGAATTTGTCTAGTACACAAGGATCAAAGTCTCCTATCTCTTCTAACAAAAGAAAAATGTGACATAATTCTCCATGTTTCAACATTAACCCTTAGTAGACTATTGAACTTTTTAAGGTTTAACCCTGTCGACTTTAACCCATAAAGACCCAGTGTGACTTTTGTGGTAGTTCCCAAATGATTTTTTTCTCTCTATTTATCCTTTAAGTGATTTATCACCATTTATTATAATATTATCCTCTGTATTTTGCAAATTTTCAGCGAAAATCAAGTTTTTTTTAATATCTAATTCACTGATCTTGTAGATGTTCATAAAAGCTCAGATTCAAGTTGAAGGTTATTATATTAAAAACAGAGAAAACTGAAGAAAAACTGACTTTTTCAGCAAATCTATCAATAACTGAAAATAAAATAAGTGTCTCCATTCACCGTCATTTATGAAACTCCGTGGATTTTACTGGTGAATCAATGTTGTAGAAGATGACAATGTTTCCATGGTAACTACGGTGCCTCTGAACATCCAACTGGGTCATATCTGATGACCACGAAAAGACGACAAACTGTATTTTACACCAATTATTTACATGTATTGATAGGATTAGTGGATCAACAGGTATTAAACAGTTTAGATCAGTAGGTGCTCTTGGTGAAAGGTTGATGTTTGGGTCTTTATGGGTTAACACAGGGGGGTCAAACATACGGCCCGTGGGCCAAAACAGCCCATGGATTGAATTAGTAAATGCAAAAATTACACCAAACGTATTAACAGTCAATGGTGTGTAAATCATTTTAGTTCTTGGGCCATACAGACCAATATGATTCTAAGCGGGTTGGACCACTAAAATGCTATCATAATAACCTATAATGACGATAATGACAACACATTTTTAGATTTGTATATAAAAAGTTAAATTATATGAAAATGTTTACCTCGACAAACTATCATTTTATAAAATAAAAAAAAGTGAATAACCTGAATTAATATGAACAAATTGAGAATGTCTTCAGAGAAGTAAGTGGAATTTTAACACTTTTCTGCCTGTTCCTAAGTGTTTTGTGATAGATCCACTGTGATCTGTAAGTTATAATGCACATGTGTAAATGATAAACTGAGGCCTAATATTGATTAAACTGGCACTAAATTTTTTTTTTTTTTTTTAGAAATTTCAGGTTGTTCCTGTCACTCACATTTTTTTAATATATTTAACATAATGGAAATTTAACTTTTCACTCTAAAACATAGAGAAAAATTTGGAGTTGTCATTATTTATAAGGTATTATATTATTATTTAACATTCAGCCATTAGAGATCATATTGGGCTGTATGTAAACTCCTGAACTAAAATGAGTTTGACATCTCAGCTTTACAGAATTGTTAAAAGCTCAGATATCTTATTTAGA
Source organism: Sphaeramia orbicularis (assembly GCF_902148855.1). Lineage (NCBI taxonomy): Eukaryota > Metazoa > Chordata > Actinopteri > Kurtiformes > Apogonidae > Sphaeramia > Sphaeramia orbicularis. Next base: position 37,825,909 of record NC_043970.1, read on the forward strand.
CATTCAGAGGAGGTCAGCAGGATGGGTTTAGGTGGAATTCACATGTCCTCCCCATGTCTGTGTGGGTTCACCCCCATCGTCCAAAGACTTGCACGTATGGCTTTGGGTCAGTCTAAATCAAACTCATTTTAGTTCAGGGGCCGCATTCACCCCAATTTTATCTCAAATGGGCCGGACCAGTAAAATAGTAACAGTGAAAAAAGTAAAATTATATTATGATCAGGTTCACATCTACAAAGTTTCCTTGAAAATCTGAATAACATGAACAACTTGAATTGTCTGAAGAAAAACAAGTGCAATTTTAACAATATTCTGCCTCGGTTTATCAGTTTATCATTTACACATGTGCATTACTATTGCAAAAAACATTTAGTAACAGGCAGAATATTCGTAAAATTGCATTTATTTTTCTTAAGACATTTCCATTTGTTCATTTTTGTTCTGGTTATTTATGTTTTTTTGTAAAAGTATAGTTTGGTAATGTAAACATTTTCATGTAATTTTACTTTTTTCACACCTAAAAAAGAGAGAATTTGGGGTTGTCATTATTTATAGGTTATAATGATAACATTTTACTGGTCTGACCCACTTGAAATCTAATTCGACTGTATGTGTCTGTATGTGGAACCTGAATTAAAATGATTTTCACATCATTGATTGTTAATATCTTCAGTGTAATTTTTGCATTTCACAAATTCATCCCACGGGCCGGATTGGACCCTTTGGCAGGCCGGATTTGGCCCCCAGGCCACATGTTTGACACATGTGGTCTAAATCATCTGTAATAGTGAATGGTTGTTCATCTATATATATCAGCCCTGCGGTAATCTGGTGATACATCCAGGGTGTACTCCACTTTTTCCTGTCGGTAATTCAGATAGGTTCCCCATCCCAGTGACCTGCAAGAGGACATTCAGAGGTTCTGTTATATACTATCATGCACACATAGTTTCTTTCCATGAGTCTATAAATAGTTTTATTTAGGAAAGGCAAAACTGCATTTAGAAACCTAAAATATCAACTTTCTACAAAGGTTATGTCGGCTCTGTCTGAGTTCACAACAAAAAGCATCCAATGTCATATGTAAATGTATCTATTTTCAGCAAAAATAGCAATTTTAATGTATTTAACATAAACTCATAATAATGACTGCTAGAATATGTTAGATGAGAGTCGGGCGCCACAGTTCTGTGTGTCTTCGAGGGTTAATCAGTCATGAAATGTGATCTGTTTGGATCTAAATACAGTGAGCCTCAGTCGATAATACACGAACACACAAAGCATCCATTTGCAAAGTACTGAGTGTTTGAACAAAACAGCAAAACTACCCAGAGGCAGAATGTAGTTTATTAAATTAAAGCTTAGAAAACTAAGAAAAAGTGGTTCAAGCTACTTGAAAATGTACATGTGAGATGAAAGTAGAACAAAATGCTATTAAGAAAGGCATGCAACTTTATTAAAAAAAACATTAAAGTTTAGTTTTAATGAAATGAAAAGGGGTAGCAGTAGAAAAACCTGGATAAAATAATGTGTCCTGTTGTTATTACCCAAAATGATTTTATTTCATTTAAGCTTTATTTAACCAGGAAAAAGCTCATTGAGACTAAAAATCTCTTTTTCAAGCATGTCCTTGTCAAAACGGCGGTAGTAAAAGTTACACAAAATAGAAATCACAAAAAATGAATATGTTACCTGGCCTGGAATTGTAAATACATTTTAGTTGTTAAAATTGTGATTGACCTGTTTCTTTATTTCTTTATTAATTTATTTTCTTTCCTTAAATGTACCGGAATGTACTGTCTTGTTTTGCATGTTTTGTTTGTATTGCCTTTTTTTTTAATTAATTTTTTTTATGTAGGTTCTGTTTGTTTATAATATCAGGAGTCAATTTTTGTATTATGAATACATCACTTTAATCAATAAGTGATGTATTTGTTAAATGTTGAAAAGCTCTATAAATGAAGTTTAAAAAAGTCACAGCCATACATCCACACTAAAAAATATACATAAAACACAATTAAAGTCAGTACTAAAACCATACATAAAACACTAAACTAAGAGCATACATATAAACCACCATCAATAATTTAAAAGGTACTAAAAGTATAACAATGTTCTTTAAAAGCATCTACATCCAGATTTATCCTTTTCCCATTGATTTGTCGTGTCGTCAGTTACTAAATACACAGAAAAATCACTGTACTAATACCACTATAGCTCAACACCAGCAAACTACTGCTAAATGTAGTAACTATAGTTTAATTACATGCAGTTTACTACCCCCATGTTACTGTGTTTGACGATGTGTTCAAGGACCGGTGGGAAAAAAAAGTATCTTCACACAAACACTTCCTGCAGCTGCTGCTCAGACAGACCTGATATTCAGAACTGTACTTCTTTAATAATGCAGTGGGTCATTGTCCTGCTGCTTCACCGACTTCTGTTGAGCTTTATCTGGCAGAGATCCACCCTGATGTTATCCTGTCAGATCTCTGTCAGGTCCACCAGCCCCCAAGGCAGAAAAGACCACAAAAAGAAGCTCCTCTACTGTTATATTTCAATTTTATTTTATTTTTTTACTATGTATAAGAACAATGAAATAATTGATGTGATACTAGTTAACCCATAAAGACCCAGTGCTGCTTTTGTGGTTCTTCCCAAGTTAAGTTTTCTCTCTATTTTAACATTTTTTGAGTGATTTATCACCATTTATTCTAATATTATCCACTGTGTTTAACATTTATTTAATTAAAATCATGTCTTTTCCTATATTTAACTCACTGATCATGTAGGTATTCATTAAAGCTCAGAGTAAACTCAAAGGTTATTATATCAAAACAATGAAAACTGAAGAAAAAAATGACTCTTTCTGTAAAATATATCATTAACTGAACATAAACTAAGCATCTCCATCCATTGTCATTGATGCAACTCCATGGGTTTTAAATAAAATTAAGGATTAAAGATAAAATATAATATATAAATGGTAAGAAGGGTAGAATAAAGCGACGAAAAAATGCAAAAAAACAGATAAAAAATTAAATAAATTCGTAATATGTGCAAAATTTCACAGTATGCAGGAATAGTAATATGTGGATGTTCATAAAAGCTCAGATTAAAATTGACAGTTATTATCAAAAACAGAGAAAACTGAAGAAAAAGCGACTATTTGAGCAAAATTTATCATTAAATGAACATATACCAAGTGTATCCATACACTGTCATTGATCCAACTCCATGGGTTTTACTGGTGAATCAATGTTGTAGAAGATGACGGTGTTTCCATGGTAACTATGGAGCCACTGAACGTCCAAATGGGTCATATGTGATGACCATGAAAAGATGACAAACTGTATTTTACACCAATTATTTACATGGATATTTTTTTCTCTATATTTAACTTTTCTTAAGTGATTTATCACCATTTATTAGAATATTATCCACTGTATTTTATGTTTATTTAGTTAAAATCAAGTATTTTCATATGTTAAATTCACTGATCATATTGACATCCATTAAAGCTCAGAGTAAATTAAATTCAAAGGTTATTATATCAAAACAATGAAAACTGAAGAAAAAAGGACTCTTTCCGTAAAATCTATCATTAACTGAACGTAAAGTAAGTGTCTCCATCCATTGTTATTGATCCAACTCCATGGGTTTTACTGGTGAATCAATGTTGTAGAAGATGACGGTGTTTCCATGGTAACTGTGGAGCCACTGAACGTCCAAATGGGTCATATCTGATGACCATGAAAAGATTTTACAACACTTATTTACATGGATTTTTTTTTTCTATATATATTTAATTATTCTTAAGTGATTTATCACCATTTATTTTGACATTATCCTCTGTATTTTGCATTTTTTCTGTGACCTTCAGGTATTTTCCTATATTTGATTTACTGATCATCAGACTCAATTTTATTATCATTCAATCAATGGTACATGATAGAACGAAATATAGATACCCAGGTCTGTTTATAGCATAAAAAAGATAAAGAATAAAATATAATATATAAATGGTAAGTAGGGTAGAGTAAAGCTACTATTAAAAAATATGTAAAAACAAAAATTAAAGATGAATAAAAATTAAATAATTTCATAATATGTACAAAATTTCACAGTATGCAGCAACAGTAGCATGGGGATGATCAAAAACAGAGAAAACTGAAGAAAAAGTGACTATTTGAGCAAAATCTATCATTAACTGAATATAAACCAAGTGTCTCCATCCACTGTCATTGATCCAATTCCATGGGTTTTACTGGTGAATCAATGTTGTAGAAGATGACGGTGTTTCCACGATAGCTACAGAGCCTCTGAACATCCAAATGGGTCATATCTGATGAACATGAAAAAATACAAACTGCATTCTACATCAGTTATTCACATATATTGATAGGATTAGTGGATCAGAAGTTATTAAACATTTTCGATCAGTGGATGGTATTGGTTGACGCTGGATGTTTGGGTCGTTATGAGTGAAATAAGGTGAAGTTGTTTCATGCAGATTCGTTTATAAATACAGTGTTTTCCTCTTGTATAAAAATAAATGCTATCACATATGTAAGTGATGATCAGTAACAGTCATTATGGAGGTGGAGATGGTGGTTTCCTCTCATGATTGACATGTGAATCCCCCATATTATCTCACAGATCCTCAGTTTCTGTTCCCTTTTTTGTCTGTTTTCAGGTTTATTAACGCGCGTCGGCGTATCCTCCAGCCGATGTTGGATGCCAGTAACCCGGACCCAGCTCCGAAGGCGAAGAAGATGAAGTCCCAACACCGTCCCACACAGCGCTTCTGGCCCGACTCCATTGTGGCCGGTGTTCTGCAGACGCACAGATCTCAGACAGGAAACGACAGTAGGAAACTCATGACATACAGACTTGTTCATGAATGTAGTTTTTAAGTTGAATGTATATAAATAATAAACCATTTTTCATATATTCATCCTTGCATTTTTGACTTAAAACCACTAGATGTCACCAGTGACTATCATGTTATTTTATTTATATGAGAAAATTAGGGATATAAAAGTTTTTAAAAAATCAGATATTGTATATTATCCCATAAAGACCCAGTGCTATTTTTGTGGCAGTTCCCAGATGACATTTTCTCTATTTCTGTCTTTCTTAACTGATTTATCACCAGTTTTTTTCCATAATATTATCCTATGAATTTTGCATTTTTTGTTGTAAATTAAGTATTTTCCTATATTTAATTCACAGATCATATAGATGTTCATAAAAACTCAGAGTCTGTTGAAAGTTAATCATATCAAATCGGAGAAAAATGAAGAAAAAGCTACTTTTTCAACAAAGACAATGCTAACTGAATGTAAAAACAAGTGTGTCCATCCACTGTCATTGATCCAACTCCATGGGTTTTACTGGTGAATCAATGATGTAGAAGATGATGCTGTTTCCATGGTAACTACGGAGCCTCTGAACGTCCAAATGGGTCATATTTGATGACCGTGAAAAGACGACAAACTGTATTTTACACCAATTATTGACACGTATTGATAGGATTAGTGGATCAACATGTATTAAACAGTTTAAATCATTAGATGGTTTGTGTCGTTGGTGGCTGTTTGGGTCTTTATGGGTTAAAAATGCATATGTGTAAGTAGAGAAAAGTCAAAAATAATTGCAACCCAATATATTGAGTTTTATTTTAAGGTTTAATAGACTAGTAGTGTTCAGGAATATATTATTCCAGGTGGTATTTGTGGTGAAATTAACTTTTGCTCAAGTTTGATTGTCTTTGCTTAAGTTTTTACATCTCAGACTCACATGTCACTGCACTATTTTTGCAGTTTAAGGTACTTTTCAGATTACAATTTTAAATCTCCTTTCCAGTGGAAACTGTACATCTCAAAATATGGTTGATTTTTAATATTTGTAAGTGTTTGTTTCTTTTATAGGTTGAAGAAATTATCTGTCTTAAATTAGATAAACCAACATGGATTCTCTGTAAAATGTGTTCCAAAGCTGAAAACAAGGCCTGTTTTGTGACAAGTTTACTTAGTAAAAACACCTGATTCTTAATGAATAAAATGCATTTCATAAGCTTAAACTATAAACAGTAAATAAACAAGAATGAATTTACTAATAACATATCGTTGCTGTTGGACAGAAACCTCAGAAGTCTATTTTTGTTCTTTTTTATTGTCATAAAATGATTCTGTTGGTCAGTCTTCACATTGGTGTGATGGTTTTAGAAATATTTAACCAATGTAAAGTGTTGAAAACAGCTTGTGAGTACATCTATTAACTCCATTCCTTTATTTAGAATATACATTATTTTTCCAGTTTACTGAAAAATAACTGTTTTGGACATAAGAGGTTTCTGCCTAACAGCGATCATATATAACACTAATCAGGGGCCATTTTACTGCATCTGAACTACATTTTGCTGATGATATTTGCATAGTTTTACTTAAGAAACACTTGCAATGCAGGACAATTATTTGCAATGAAGCATTTTATACAGTGCATATTCAAGTATTCTTCCCCATTGGATGTTTTCCCCTTTTATAGCGATCAAACATAGAAATTATTCACTAAATTATATAAAAATTATCATATGTACTGGTCTGGAGGGACTTTTTGGTCTTTATGGAAAGTGACAATATTCAATAAGTGTTTACTTTTACTTTGGCAGCGTTGAGTCTTGAGGATTTTTACTTTATTCATGTTTTTTTTTTTTTTTTTTTTAACTTTAAATTATTACTGTTTATATTTACTTATTCACATATTCACTTCTTCTTTTTGTCCAACCTTAGTTGGGCTTTGTGCTGACAACCTTAACCAATACTGTAAAGATCATTTTGTCTTGTTTAGTCTGTGTTGTTTGCAATTGAAAATTCAATCAAAAAACTTTATAACAACAAAAAAAAGAAATTATGGACAAAAAAAGGCTTTTTTGATGACTACCAGCAGATGGGCTCTTCCTCTGTTGAATTATGTCACTTTTAAGTAGATGAAAATGTATGCATTTACTTATTTTACGTCATACATTTTTAAATAATGAAATTTCACTTATATTTCAGAGCTTTTTCGTGTAAATTATATAAAAAATGAGTTCAATAAGAGGAAGAATATCTAAGGGTGTCTGTTTTTATAAGCATTATTACCTCCACTATTTCTGTTCTGCTTTAAACAAGAAAAAAAAAAAAAAAAAAGATAAGGGTAGGGATGCACCGATACCAATATGAGTATCAGGCATCAGCTCCGATACTCAGTGTGTGTACTCGTATTCGTACTTGTAAAAGTAATCCGATACAAATGTACTGATACCACTTAGAGCCGTGTGACATTCCCAGTTCAGAGCAGCAGGTACGCAGCGGTGGAATAGTGAGTGGGGAGTGTGAAGAGTGTGGAGATTTTTCAAAATAATTGATGGTGATAAAAGTAACGCTGACTGCAAGTAACGTTAAACACACAGACAGATACGGACACAGCGTTCTGTCCGTCCTCTGCATACATTCCATCCATTTTCCAGGTGCTTGCGGATGTGTACCCAGACGGAGAATACCACTGGGAGTACAGAGCGGTGTGGACCGCCACCAGCGGAAGTGAAAACCAAACTTATCACTCATTTCTCTTTTCTCTACCTGCTGAAGCTTCACTTTTAAACCTTACCAGTGAAAACGCTGCAATATTAGTATCACATTAGTGTTACGTCTGCCGTCTCCACATTTGTTATTACTGACTTTCTTCTTCTTCTCAAAAAACTTTACTCTTCTTCGTGGTATTTGTCCAGTATGGTTAATTGAGAGCAGCGCCCCCTGGTGGATTAATTGAGAAACGCTCATTCCAACACATTAAATGTCAGTAGCAGCACTTTTTTCCAGTCAGACTAATGACAACGACAATAAAGCACATTTACAAAAGGAACTAAGAACTGGAATGGGATTATTAAGTACTCGTATCAGTACTCGGTATCGGCAAGTACTCAAATGTAAGTACTTGTACTCAGTCTGGAAAAAAGTGGTATCGGTGCATCCCTAGATAAGGGCAATGTGCATGCAGACCCACACCAAATGACTGGAAAAATACTTATTATTTCTCATTGACCCTATTTTAGATTTTTGTGTATATTTTTGTTCTTTCTGTCTTTACTCCCCTGTATGAATGTTTTGTTTTGTTTTTTTTTACATACATATAAGTTATATGCATGATGTAAAATGCTGATAAGATAATACTGTCTGAAAATGATAAAAAAAAAGATCATTACAAAAAAAAACAGAAAAAGAAGAGTCATAGATATTCCTAATGTGTCCTGTTTCCCATCAGACCCGCTGAGCTTGGACAGCCTCCAGTCGCTGTCGTCGGACTCGGCCACCCTCGCCATGCAGCAGGCCATGCTGGGAGCCGACGACTCCATGGACGGCACGGAGGACGACGACGAAGAAGAGGAGGAGGAGGAGGAAGAGGAGGAAGGAATGGAGGAGGAGGACGAGGAAGAGGACGGGGAAGACGAGAACGACCGGGGCAGGCAAATGTCCGGCACAGGGGGAGGAGGTGGAGGAGGGGGAGGAGGACGAGGGGGGAGGAGGGATCTGAGTATGGAGCACCGAGAGGAGCTGGAGTAATCAAACAGGAAACCGGAACTTCCACTTCGCCTGCATTTTACAGTTTATTTCCTACTTGGGACGACTCGAACGCTAAATGACTCCTCAGAGCATTTACGGGCAAATCCTCCAAGACTCATGAGACTCTTCTGCAGAGCCACATGGAGTCCAATCAGACACAACGACCATGATAACCATGATAATTAGAGTAAAATATTAGTTAACTATGTACTGTATCATGTCATTGCAGTCGACCTCCTGGACGTATTTGGATAGTAGCACATTTTTTTGTGCCATACAACTTGGTATTCATGAACAAATGGAGCAGAAAAGGTTGAAGGGTTTCCCGTCAGTTCTAATTTGAGAACGTTTTTACCTATTTTTGAAGTCTGGCAGAGATTGGTCCCATTAGACCAGTGGTGTCAAACTCATTTTAGTTTAGGGGCCACATTCAGCCTAATATGATAGAAAGTGGGTCAGACCAGTAAAATAATATAAATAATAGGATAAGAAATTTTGAAAATAATAAAAATAAATTCCATAATGAATTGTTTACATCTATGAATTGTACTTGAACATACCATGAACAAATACGAACAACCGGAAAATTTGTTAGTAAAATAAGTGCAATGTTAACAATATTACGCCTTAGTTTATCATTTATACATGTGAATCGCAACTTAGAGATCACAGTGGATCTGCAAATACAGAAAACATTAACCCTTTCATGCATGAATTATGACAACCTTAATCAAGATTTTTATTCGTGAGTGTTTTTATTCCTTGAGGCATTAAAAAAAACAATGCGATTGAAATAGTTTTTATGAACCCATTTTTCGGGGAATTGCAAAAATGTCCACTCAGCTGGACACCATGAATTAAATTTTTTAAGCAAAGAAACGTATTTACTGATAAATTGTGTGAAAATTATGAAATAAAAACATTTTTAATGCAGATAATCTGATGTTTTCTCATATTTTAACATACTCTAATACTAGTCATTACTCACTTCATGGAGATAATATGCAAAACAACCCACAAAAACCTGCTAATTACAGTTTAATAACAATAACAAGCAATTGATTTACTCTTAAACATGTTAGTGCAGATCAGGTTTATCAAGAACAGTAAAGTTACAGTAACAGTATGAATTACAGTGTATGGGATGGTGCATGCACTGCAAAAATCTAAATCTTACGAAGTGTATTTTTCTCATTTCTAGTCAAAATATCTCATCACACTTAAAATAAGACACAATGACCTAAAGGGGAACATTTTTTTTGCTTAATTCAAGCAAAAAAATCTGCCAATGGAACAAGTGAAAATTATCTTGGTAAGATTTCTTGAATTAAGATTTTGCAGATCTGTTGTCTAAAAATCACTACTTCTATCTCACTGAAACGTTCCTCTTTAGGTGATTCTGTCTGATTTTAAGTGTGATGAGATATTTGGACTAGAAATGAGAAAAATACACTGGGACAGAGTTAGATTTTTGCATGTGTGCGTCCACTTATTTCACTGATATGGAACTAAAACAACAAAATCCATGAATATACAAGAGAACAGCTGTCCACTGTAGTCACCACTATGCATGAAAGGGTTAAATAACAGGGAGAATATTATAAAAATTCCACATACTTCTCTTTAGATATTTCAGATATTCACATTTTTTATAAAAGGCTAGTCTGTAAATGTCAACATTTTTGTGTAATTTTACTGTTTTTTTATACTAAAACAAAGAGACAAATTTACCGTTTTCATTATTTATAGATTATTATGATAGTATTTTACTAGTCTGATCCACTTCAGACTGAAATAACTTAAAGTGATTTTAACATCCTTGACTGTTAATATTTTCAGTGTAATTTTTGCATTTCACAAATTCATCCCAGGGGCCGGATTTAACTCTTTGGCAGGTCGGATTTGGCCCCCGGGCCACATGTTTGACACCTGTCCATTAGACACTATCAAAAAACAGTCACTGAAATCACTAGTTTGTGAAATATGTCAGACTGAATAATGGCGTTTGACCACTGGAGCCATTCTTAGCACAATCCCTTCCATAACACCATGAAATGATACAAAAACTGAGTGAATTAGCGGCAACATTACACCCATCAGTCATACAGATACAGTGAACCTGCAAAAATAGAAGCAATTATCATATTGGGTTTCATACTCATAAACACTTTGGAGACGCAAATAAGAGAACCAGCATGGAAGCTAATAGATATAAAAGGAGAGATCTGTCACTTCAGATATTTGTTAGCACTTCCCTATTAACCCATAAAGACCCAAACATCCATCACCAACCTAAACTATCTACTGATCTAAACTGTTTAATACCTGTTGATCCACTAATCCTATCAATACAGGTGAATAATTGGTGTCCACTGTCATTGATCCAACTCCATGGGTTTTACTGATGAATCAGTGTTGTAGAAGATGCCAGTGTTTCCACGGTAACGACGAAGCCTCTGAACGTCCAAATAGGTCATATCTGATGACCATGAAAAGATGACGAACTGCATTTTACACCAATTCTTGACATGGACTGATAGGATTAGTAGTAGGATTAGAATACTTTAGATCAATACATGCTTTAGATCGACAGTTGATGTTTGGGATGATATATTTTACTGAAAAAGTCACTTTTTTCTGTAGTTTTCTCTGTTTTTGTTCTAAAAACCCTCATCTTTAATCTGAACTTCTATGAACATCTTAATGATCAGCAAATTAAATACAGGAAAATACCTAATTTATACTAATAAAATGCAAAATACAGAGGATAATATTTTAACAAATGGTGATTAAATTTCATTAGGGAACTGACACAGAAGTAGTGCTGGGTCTTTATGGATTAAGTGTGAAAAATAACAATACAGTGCTGTCTCATATTATAGACTTATTAGAAGTAATGCTCCTGATATTGTTTTTCTTCTTCTTAATGGTGATTAGCAGGAATCATCATTAAGAAAAATAGATATCATCTACTTTTATTATTTTTCTTGGACTGAGACACTGGTAAAAATATTAATGTTTCTACTGATGATATTTAATATGACCAGTATGTAATGGTATGTCCAGTGGCTCTACAGTTATGACTCATAATTGGATCTTATAATTTTGCGATAGTGAGTCTTTTTTTTTTCTTCACTTAATATAACGTGCTTCTAAAACACGTACAAGAAGCCAAAACCTGGCTTCATGTTTTAAGTAGAGTTGTAGTTTAACCCATAAAGACCCAGCACTACTTTTGTGGCAGTTCTCAAAAGAATTTTTCTCTATTTCACTTAACTTAAGCAATTTATCACCATTTATTCTAATATTATCCTCTGTATTTTGCATTTTTCAGTATAAATTAGGTATTTTTCTGTATTTAATTTACAAATCAAGTAGATGTTCAAAGTTTTTTTTTTTTTTAATCTAAACAGAGAAAACTGAAGAAAAGGTGAATTTTTCAGTAAAATCTATCATTAACTGAACATAAACCAAGTGTGTCCATCCACTGTCGTTGATCCAACTCCATGGATTTTACTGGTGAATCAGTGTTGTAGAAGATGACAGTGTTTCCATGGTAACTACAAAGCCTGACTGTTCAAATGGGTCATATCTGATCACCGTAAAAAGTCGACAAACTGTATTTTACACCAATTATTTACATGTATTGATAGGATTAGTGGATCAACAGGTATTAAACAGTTTAGATCAGTAGATGTTTTTGGTCTTTATGGGTTCATCTGAAACCAACTGAAATAATAATAAGTAACAATGTACTGAGAAGTAATTCTGAATGTTCTGCTTGATTTGAAGAACTGCAGCTTTAACAGAGCGACACAGGCGTCTTATCTCTCCTGTTCTATCTATTTCTGCTGCTGTGATTAACACAATGTGTCTGATCCACCTTAAAGTATATCACCTTTACAATGTGTCACATAAATTTCCCACTAGGTTCCATGTTGTAACTTCAAGGTAAAGTGTTAGAAATCTTCTATATATAGAGAAGGCTTTATGTGATGTTATGTTTTTGACGGCTAAATTATATTTTTCTGCTGCTTCCCACACATTTCCGTTCGCAGCAGTAGGTACATGGCGTCCGTTGTGCTGGTAATCCTGTCTTCTCAGCCTCCAGTGTTTCACAGCTGAGAATTCTGCTTATTTTTTTTATGATTGTGAAACCCAATTTTATATACTTGGTGATTTTTTTCAGTTCAGATTGGGCTGCATGGTTAATAACACTTTTTCTATTTTTTTTTGCGGTGTCAGAACGCCACAGCATATATTAACTCATAAAGACCCAGTGCTTCCTTTGTGGCAGTTTCCAAATCCTTTTTTCTCTCTATTGAATATTTCTTTAGCAATTCATCACTATTTATTATATTATTCTCAGTATTTGGTGGGTTTTTTTCTGTGAAAATCATATATTGTCCGATATTTAATTCACTTATCATGTAGATGTTCATTAAAACTCAGATTAAAGTTGAAGGTTATTACATCAAAAACAGGGAAAACTGAAGAAAAAGTCACTTTTTCAGCAAAATATATCAACAACAAAACTAGTATTTTATTTTGGCATCAATCCAGCTGATGTCATCATGTCTATGCATGTGTTGATGTCAGCATATCAATTGCCTCTATATAGGTGCCAAGTTTGAAGTAAATTGAAGCAAAATTGTTTTTTTTTGACATGTGAAATTTTGCACATTATAAGCAAATAAGAGAAGAAAAAAGATTTTAAAAATTCATTAAAAATTTGAACTTTGACCTACTTTTCCCAAAATGTAATAACATCTTTTCTTGATCACTGGCAGTTTATAACCCAAATTTGGTATGAATTCAACCAATAATTTTGCTGCTACAGACATGTGAAATTCCACCCATTCTAAGTAAATGAGGGGGAAAAAAGATTTTAAAAATTCATTAAAAATGTAAACTTTGACCTATTTTTTCCTAAATGTAGTGACTTCTGTTCTGGGTCACTGGCAATCTATAAACCCAATTTGGTAAGAATTCAACTAATAGTTTTGCTGCTACAGACATTTGAAATTTTGCCCATTAAAAGTAAATGGGAGAAGAAAAAATATTTTAAAAATTCATAAAAAATTTCAACTTTGACATATTTTTCCCAGAATGTAATGACATCTATTCTGGGTCACTGGCAATCTATAAACCCAATTTGGTAAGAATTCAACCAATAGTTTTGCTGCTAGAGCGTTAACAAACAAACTGAACCAAAAACAATACCCTTTACCTCCACTTTGGGTGTGGGGGGGTGGGGGGGTAAATAATAAAAACTGTGTCCATCCACTCTCATTGATCCAACTCCATGGGTTTTACTGGTGAATCAATGTTGTAGAGGATGACTGTGTTTCCATGGTAACTACAGAGCCTCTGAACATCCCAGTGGATCATATCTGATGACCGTGAAAAGATGACAAACTGTATTTTACACCAATTATTTCCATGTATTGATAGGATTAGTGGTTAAACAGGTATTAAACAGTTTACATCAGTTGAGGGTTTTGTCCGTTTGGGTCTCTATGGGTTAATTTTTGCTTTACACCGAGTTCACAGGATAAAAGAAAAGAATCAGAAAAAGCAGAAATTGCACAGTAACGAGTGAATGATTGAATGAACTTGAACGTATTCTGTCCAAATATTTTGGCATCCTGAAAGGAAAAAAATCCACGAAGAACAAGGGCTGCATTTCTGTCTTTTTTTTTTTCCCCCTTTAACTGTTCATTGCTCTCAAATTCCAACTGACAGTTTACACTTCAGCTTTTGCACTTAAAGGTGCCATTTCGTTTCCAGAATATAAGACTCCGAGCCAAAAGTAAAACAAAAAGGTGTGATGCTGTCCAAATGTCTGCGACTGTGTTTTTTACGTTGGCTTCCACCGCTTTGACATCACTCACGCCTTTTCAATGACTCATAGGTTCTCAGGTTGAACAGTGCTCTTCATGAGGTGTGTTTCTTCCTCGCGAGTCAAACCCCGACTCGTTGCTGCAGCAGATCTTTTCAAGCATGACTTTTCAATCAATCTTTGTTTTTCTTCTTCTACCATGAGCAAAAAACTGTAGTAAACCAGTGTATACTGACTGCACATATAGTATGTATATTGGATTTTTTTCCTATGTTTGCATTCTGGTGGTGAAGGTTGCATATTTATTCTATTTTCCTTTTTCGCGTGGCCTCAGACGGTATGACTCCTGGAACAGCGACGTCCTGGTTTCCGTAGAGGACGTTTGTGGGAAAAAAAGCTGGTGGCCAAACAAACTGACTTCAACCATCAGCTGTTACAGAATTGCTTGTGTATTTTTGTGACCTGAGGTGACTTTGTGTCACAAAAAAACTCTACTCCTCATCTCAACTTTGGTAAAAAATCACACAGAGATGACCAGTGAGTCTGGAATTCCCAGACGGCAAACAACTGACAATGCTTTTCAAGGAAGGACACGATTTTAAGGAAAAACAAGAAAGAGACAAAAAAAAAAAAAAAAAACACAAAAAACAAAACAACAAAAACTCTGCAGCGTCTTTCAATTTTATGTGAACGGTTTTGAAGAAACTGTGAAATAATTTCTCTGTTTTGTACTAAAACAAGGCGGCGCAAAATGAAGTCACTTGTTTCTAATGTGAAGACGTCTAGAAAAAGAAAACCATGTTATATTGAATGTTCTGATTGTTCATCGTGACGTTTGATGCTCATTAATATTCTTTTCCTGATTGCTTTTTTTTTTTTTTTAATGGATCTTCCAGAACAAGTGACAGACAATAGGAAATATTTCTATTTCATTTGTACACTTTGTTGTCATAATCTATTGTGTTTCAATAGACCAATTTTAATAATTAAAACATGTAAAGGTACTGACTTGGACTGTGTGATGTGTAAGTCTGAAGGTCAAAGAAGGTGAAACCACAGTTTGACTGATGTGTTTATGACCAAATAACAGTTTTTCAGGGTCTTGATCTCATCTCAATCTCAAGTGTATTTTAACTCTGTCTCGTCTCAGGTTCTGACAAAGAAGACTCAGGGTTTTATTTAAAGGTGCGGGAGACTTTCGTGACCAATTTTTTCATCAAATCTGTAAAACCTCAGTCATAGCCAAAGTATCACGAATCTGTAAGTCTTTCTGTGATTACTCATCTGAATGTCTTGCATTAGTGAGCAATTTTCAAAGTGCCATCCACCATAAACAAACCATGTGTTTACATTCAGAGCCGGGAGGTAACTCGGGCATCTTCATCATTTAATAATAAAAAAAAAGGAAACATCGCAAAACACTTAAAGGTCATGAAAATTAATTAAGATTTAGCAATTCGATTACACTGGGTTACAAAAAAAGGATTCTGTTGGGTTTCTGTAAATTGACTTAGAGTCTGGTTTTGACCAACTCTATATATAAAATGTCGAGATAACTTTTTTTGTGATCTGGCGCTATATAAATAAAATTTGATTGATTGAGTGATTTAATTGGTTTTCCCCTGTAAGTTGCTTTGGAAAAAAGCGTCTGCCAAATGCGTAAACAAACAAACATAAACATCTTCGAAATTTTGTTGCAACGTGCATTGTGGGAAACGAAGGTTCGCGCAGCCGCCTGACAGTGGCAGCTGCTACAGACACGACATGGAGATTGCAGGAGCTCCCTTCCCCCTATGCATATTCCTCCAGCCGTTTCCGCATTTCAGCCGTTTCCGCATCATGTTTGTTTCATCCATATAGTATCATATGGTTGCACTGCCGCTGCAGGCAGCTTCGCGAACCTCACTTTCCCACAATACACGTCGCGACAAAATTCCAAAGATGCCCAAGTGACCTCCCGGCTCTGTTTGTAAACACACGGTTTGTTTATGGTGGATGACACTTTGAAATTTTCATCGTGATGCAAGAGATTCAGGTGAGTAATGACAGAAAGACTTACAGATTTGTGATTGTTTGGCTATGACTGAGGTTTTACAGATTTGATGAAAAATTGGTCATGAAAGTCTCCAGCACCTTTAACCCTTTATAGAGCACTTATAGAAATACTCTGAAAATCAAAATTTCAACCTTAGGGCCTGATTTACTAAGATTGCAAATAACAGGCGTAAATTTGCTAGCTCATACCAATTATTTCCATGTATTGATAGGATTAGTGGTTAAATAGGTGTTAAACAGTTTAAATCAGTAGGAGGTTTTGTCCGTTTGGGTCTGTATGGGTTCATTTCTGCTTTACACCGAGTTTACAGGATAAAAGAAAAGAATCTGAAAAAGTAGAAATTCCACAGTAACAAGTGAATGATTGAATGAACTTCAATGTATTCTGTCCAAATATTTTGGAGAAAATCTATGAAGAACAAGGGCTGCATTTTTTTTTTCCTCTCTCTTTTTTTCTTTTGTGCATATGCGCTATTCATTTGTGTCATGGGTGATGGATTTTGCGTGTGCTACTGGTTGTCGTCATGGAGACAGTACACTGGAAAAACTGCTCTGGGATACGCCAGCACTAATGGCAACAGTGCGCTAGAATGATCCAGACGCATGAAAATGTAACGTTGGAGGAGTTTAGTCATAGAAGGTATTGCATGACTCCTCCTTGTGACTGGCCCCAAATCATCCCCTCGTAGTGGTGTGTGATACGTATTTTGGTTTCGATCCAAAACCAAGTATATACAGGGCCAGTATCGCCAATATCACTGCTGATACCGATACCTTTCAATAATTAAGGTGGATGCATAACACTGGTCAACAACAAATTTACTGTTTAAGTTTTTTGAGCTGATTTAGGATAATTTTGGTGTGCTGAATCCAAAAATCACATTAATTTTGCTCAATCAGGTCAACTTTCTGAACTATGCTACATATTGGCTTTTTAACATTTTTGCTTACATTTATGGGCATTTTCACATCATATGATACAAAATTCTTTCATATTTCTTGCAATAAACGAGTTCTGAAGATGCTACTTTTGCCAATTTATGATTAATGTTTTTTTTAATATTACAGGTGAATGAAATGGCTTCGACTAGAAGATCTTGCAAAAATAAGCCTGAAGTATTCTGCTACATCTGCAGTGAATACACCATTGTACCTAACAGGAATCAAGTGATCAAATGATTTTTTTTCTCTTAAAACCTATTTTGGGTGAGAACTATATAAAAAATCAACTGATAAAGTCACAAAAATGTCATCAATTTTGTGAGAAGATCAAATTTTTCAAAATCAAATTAGCAAAAAAACCTGACCTGATTGAGAAAAACAGATGTCATTTTTGGATTTAGCGGTGCAAACTGGTCCTAATTCAGTTGAAAAAACCTAGACAACTTGCAAAAAACATTTTTTTGTAACCCAGTGTAATCGAATTGCTACATCTTAATTAATTTTCATGACCTTTAAGTGTTTTGCGATGTTTCCTTCTTTTATTATTAAATGGTTAAAACCCAGGACAGAATTAGGGCAAAGTTTATAAGTAAATAGAAAGTACTTTATTATCAAAATAAGTTTTTATGAATTCAACCAATAGTTTCACTGCTACACCGTTAACAAACAAACCAACTGAACCAAGTAAAATAAAATAAAATAAAAAAAGAGAGGAAATAACACATATTGAGTAAAACAGAAATAATATAAGATACAGAATAAAAATAAAAATAAATTTAAAAAATAAATAAATAATAATTCAGGTGGGATTCATGCATGATAATACTGTACTTTTCTTATGGGGCACTAGTCAGTTGAAACTGAATAAACTATAGGAAGTGGGACCAGACCCCTACCATCATTCAGTCTTACAATTATATCCTCAAAGGAGGCTGTGTCTGTCATCAACATTACAGTTTCTCACATTTTATATTAACATTTCATTGCTTTTGTTTAATCAGTGACTCTTCACATCTCTTGCCTTTCTTCAGTTCACAGGATACAACAGGAGTGGAGTGAAAATCCAGGATTGTGCTTCCAGAGACTGGAGTTTTCACCCTGACCAGGTCAAGAATCTGCAAATAAACATATGTAACAATAGAGGGGTTAATACCTTATTGTGTTTATATATTTCTACGTTTAAAAGTAATCGAAGAACAACCGTTTCAGTGTAAATATCACCCATCATACAAGTAAAAACTGAGCATGGTGTTTAACTGGAAGCACTACAGGCTGTAGATGTTTTACAACACTGCCATCTGGTGGTTTGGGCTGGAACATAAAATGCCACAAATCTATGAATGTGATACAACAAAAACAATTATGCGATAGTCAAATGTTTTGATATTTTGCCACCCTTGTAGGATTGTAGTTTTAGGCAATAAAATCCCTTTGGTTAGAGTTCAATAAGATCACGCTTTGATCTTTCTTTGCAGGATTTTAATCAAACTCTGGCATCTTTCCCCATAAAAATCAATAAATATTTCAGTGTGAATGTAATATCTGTTAAAAACACACTATGTGCACTAGTTGCTATACATACATACATATACACGATTTACAGAAATATGCAACAATGACATTTTAATTAGTGACTTTTTTTTTTAGTTTGGTTTGTTTTCGGCAGTTAAAGCTTTTGTTTTTAGTTTATTTTAAATATTGCGAATTATAGTCGGAACAATTTAGCACTTTTTTGTTAAACCTCAAAGTTTGAGGTGTCTAATCCATGAAAATCAATAAATATTTCAGTATGAATGAAATATCAGAGAGACGGAGTAAAAAAAACACTATATGCAGTAAATAATGCAGGTATAAAGGTTGATATACATTCATATATATTCATGATTGACAGAAACACGCGACAATGACATTTTATTCTGGTGACTCACTTTTTATTTATTTATTTTTTAGGCAGTTAAAACCTTTGTTTTTAGTTTATTACAAATATTGCTGATTACAGTCAGAATAATTTGCCCTTTTCTGTTTAACCTCAAAGCTTTAAGCGTTTAATGCATGAAAATCAACACATACTTCAATAAGAATGTCATGTCATAACTGTCTAGAAAAGTTGACGATACAATACATCTATCTGCGCTTTGCAGAAACATGCAACAGATCATTTTATGACGGTGACTCAGTTTCAAGGTGTTCCATTTTGGGAAATAAAACCTCTTTGTTTATTGTTACATAAGATCAAAGTTTGTTTTAAAAGTAATAAGTTACAGCAGGGGGGATTGATTTATTACATCCCAGACAAATTCTCCAAACCATAAAAATCATTAAATACCTCACTACAGATGTAATTTCTGCCTAATTTAGAGCACTGAAGTCATTAAATATGTGAGTAGGAACATAATGTATGCCTAAATCTAACCATAAAAGTCATATAACTGTAAAGAATGTAATTAATTAGAGAGTTGAGTGAAAAAACATCATGAGCAGTTAGAAATGTTGATATAAAACATGCTTTTGGATGAGAAAAGTTATATACAAATCTGTGTTTTGCAGAAACATGTAAATGTGTAATTTTATTTTGGTGACAACTGTCTTTGGGTTTTTAGGATTTTTTTAGGATTACATAGAATCATAGTTTGTCTTAAACATTACAAGTTCCATTCAGAGTACTTTATCACATCTCGATGGACTTCTTTATGTCACCAAACCCTGGTATCTTCCCCAAACCATAAAAAATAATAAATACCTCAATAAAAAAATAAAAAATAAATAAAAAATCATCAAATACTTCAAAAGGGTTGATTTTTCACTAAAATCTACCCATAAAAGTCATATAATAGTTACCTAAGAATGTAATTTCTGAGAAACACAGTTGAAAAGCGCCACAAGCAGTTAGAAATGTTGATATAAAAGACCGTTTTGGATGAGGAAAGTTGGTATAATCCATATATACATACATACAAACATGTTATTTTGGTGACAAATGTCTTAAGATTTTTAGGATTTTTATTTTTTTTTATCATCTTGGTGGACTTCATTTCACCAAACCCTGGTATCTTCCCTAAACCATAAAAAAAAAAAAAAAAAAACTTTGATTAAAAACCCCCAAAATTCATCATCAGTTATCAAATACTTAAAAATGATTGATGTTTCCACTCAAATCCACCCTTAAAAGTCATACAATAGTTGCCTAAGAAGGTAATTTTTGAGAAGCACAATTGAAAAGCACCATGTTGATATACAACACAGTTTTGGATGAGAAAAGTTGTTATAATAAATATGTGTTTTGCAGAAACATGTTATTTTAATGACAAATGTCTTAAGATTTTTAGGATTTTTTTTTTTTTTTTTAGACTTACATAGTATCAGAGTTTGTCTTCAGTATTACAGATTCCATTCAGAATAGCCTAATTCTCTGTGGACTTCTTCTTAATTTCACCAAACCCTGATATCTTCCCCAAACCATAAACATTAATAAATACCACAATAAAAAAAACACTAAATAAAATCATCAAATACTTAAAAATGATTGAAGTTTTTATTCAAATCCACCCTTAAAAGTCATATAATAGCTACCTAAGAATGTCATTTCTGAGAAACACAGTTGAAAAGCACCACGAGCAGTTAGAAATGTTGATATAAAAGACTTTTTTGGTCCAGAAACGATGTTATTATCCGCGTCCACGGTTTGCCCAATGCTCCAACGTCCTCCGTTTATCCTGCTGACTGGGCTGTGAACGTTGCTTCCAGCTACAAATGTCGACGCTTGTTCCACAATACAAAGACTAATGTGTGTGTGTGACACTTCCAAACCCTCTGGGGCCTTTGCTTTATTGTAACATATTCCCAGATTACAGAGTCTGGAGTCTAAATATTGGTTTAACTTCCCTCATTTTCCTGTCACGTCTAGTCTCCCACCCACTGGTTATTGCTCAGGCCTGTGATTTAACTCTCTGGAAGACGCCCGCCCAAACACTCTCCCACTTCTTCAGCTCGCTACGATAGATAAAAGAATCCCAACATGTTTTTTTTTTTTTTTTTTCCATTTCTGAGATGTGGATTCAGCTCCCTCCGAGTAAATGGTAATCACTGCTGTGGGTGTTAACAGCACAATGGTCGTGTATTGTTTCTGCACAGCGATACAAGGCTTTCATTGCTTCCATTTATATAATTGCGTCCTTGCACCGTCTACTTCCCTCTGGAAAGGCCAAACTTTAATTGCAGCAACACTTATTAAATATTTATTATTGCATCCCTCTGCTACTTCTCGACACCTTTGGTCACATTCTGTGGTCTGGAAGTGGGAGGAAATTGAAAAGCACTGGCCGTGTATGGCCTAAAAATAAAACACAGGGTGCAGATAATGTGTGATGAAGCCGTTACGTATACTTGACATTACTCAGAATAAATAACGCACATGAAAAAGAAAATACTTGAAACTACCAAATTTACAGCCTGTTTATTCATTTCTGGACTCAACTGTCAATCAAATATTAATTCTATATTCTTATTTCAAAAAAAGGCAATTCGAATTGTCAATCAAGCACAGTACTTAGCTCCAACAAATCCCCTGTTTCGGCCAAAATTTCACTGTAACAAATTTTACCGTTAAATAACAGTAAAATACTGGCAGCTAGAGTTGCCAGCATGCTACTGTTATTTTACAGTATCTCTACTGTAATCTACAACTACAGTTTCATACTGTAAAAAGTATTATGGTACTGGGCTGTATATAATGTTCCTTTTACAGTAAAATACTGTTAGCCACAGTTGCTGCATTTTACAGTAACTACCGTATTTCAAGAAACAATATATTACTGTAAAATGTATTTAATGTAATATTTACAGTATAACACAGCAAAAAGCTAGGATTTTAACATTTCAAATTACATTTTAAAATACAAAATCATGAACATTGCTAGAAAAAGCTCAAACAAGAGATGACCTTATAACATTGAGCTTTTATTAAATTCACTGCAACAGCAGCAAGCATTGAGATGAAGCTTGGTTTGAGGCCTTCACAGACAACATGACTTTCAGTGCTCATCATCCAACTTCCAGATGTGACTTCATCACCTGCAACTGATGGAGACAAGAACTGAGGTTAATGTCCCAAAACAGTATCAGATATACTGTTTACCAAGAACCTATGGAGTCACTGTAAGGTATGAAAAGTGGTTACGATGAACCCAAAATTCTGAGTGATACATTAGTCTGGGACTGGCTGGAGGGTCAGGGTGAGCTCAGTATCAGCTGCAGTGGAAGACATTTGGACAATGGTAGATCAGTTATGAATGACCCTGTGTTTCTAGAGCTATAAAACAGGCATTCAATAATGCTACACATCCTATACAAACTGCCCAACAAAGAGGGAAAAATTAGCCTTAGTCACTTACTTTTATTAAAACAGTGGTTAATTATATCAGTTAATATGGAGTTAGTAAATTCCCCCGGCCCCGGCCTAGGGCCTAGGGGTTCACCAGGGCGAACATAATGTGCTCAACTTTTTGTCCCCTCCCAGCTCCCAAGCACACACGTCAGTCAAAAACTAAAAGTTCACAATATTTATTATTAGTATTTTTTTTTTCTCAACAACTAAGGAAGGGTTAGGGGAGGGAGCGGCTAAAACAACAAACAAAATATCTTCTTTTACAATTTAAACTAAATTACCTACTCAAAATAAATGCACGAAATAAAATACAGAAAACTTACCTAACTACCTAACCAAAACAGGAGAAAAGGTGAAAACAAAAGAGCCGACCTCCCCTACCAGAAAAAGGTTCAATTTAACAAAACTATTTACAACTACAAACAATCGAATTTCTCAGGAGCACACGAAGACTGACGGTCTCACACACACGAACACAGGGTTGGGAGCTGACAGGAGGCAAGAGAGAGCAAGGATGGAAGCTCCAGAGCCATCTTTAAAGGGCCGGGCAATCATGCTCCACCAATCAGAAACCTGCAACAAACGGAAACAAAAAGGGCACAGCACACCTACAGGACGGGGGGAAAACACACACACTAAACAGAAAACACATACATATAAATAGACAAATTATGACCCAGGGTCATAACACACTTTACAGATTTCATGTCTTAGAAATGTAACCCTGAGGCAGCGAAAACCACGCAAACTGACACGCTGTTTAGTTTAACTGTGTCCACTTCGCAGTTAGCTAGTATGCTTCAACTTAAATTAGCTGCATGTTAGCTACATAAGGCTAACACCCCAAATATGAAGCAGTATTACACCACCTGTTACACCTAGTGTGAACGCGGTTTATGGAGGCAATTTAATGTTTAATGAATCCAAAATGCCACAGCATGGTGACACTTCCATTGATAAAATCACATTTACCTGATAAATGAACAACTGGAGCAGGATGGAGCGACGGCAGTGTCGGTACAGAAGGATGAAAGCATCAGGTGGCCTCTGTTCCACTGCTGGATGGTCCGGTGAAAAGAGTAGTTTTCTCTGTATTTATTATTTCCTTCTGTTTCGTAAAAGAACCACTAACCCTTGATGCAGCCAGTCTATAGTTAACATTCGCTAGATTGAATCTTTTTCTAAATGAACTGGTGGGACTTGATGCCAGATGACTTTGTTCATTCCAGTTCTGGGTGGACAGCAGTGGAGGAACTGAAGAAAATACTGGAGAATACTGTCCAGTTTTACAGTAGCTTACTGTTTTAAATTTCCTCCTTAAAGACCTCATTATTTACAGCATTATACTGTATTTACAAATAACAGCATGATACCGTACAAAATTTACCGTTTTTTTTTACAGTAATTTGTTACAGTGTTGCTTAGAGGTCTTATTTCTGTCTTTGTGCATAAGAAATCAATAGAAGTGAATCCCCAAAGGAACTTTGTGTTGGAAAATGCAAGTTCTGCAAATTTACAGGATTCCAGTTCTGTTGTAACATGTTGATGGTCATATGAACTACACTACCAGGCAAAAGTTTGGACTCACCTTCTTATTTAAATGACATGAGATGGACCACAGATGGCCAACAAGTGCTCAGCATCATTTGGAACTCCTTCCAGACTTTTGGAAAACATTTCAGGTGACTACCTCATGAAGCTCATTGAGAGAATGCCAAGAATGTACAAAGCAGTAATAAAAGCAAAATGTGGCTATTTTGAAGAATCTAAAATATAAAACATGCTTTGAGTTTTGTCCCATCTTTTTAAACTACATAATTCCATATGTGTTCATTCATAGTTTTGATGCCTTCAGTGAGAATCTACAATGGAAATAGTCATGAAAATAAAGAAAAACCAGGTGAGTCCAAACTTTTGCCTGGTAGTGTATGTTTTCAGCTCGAAAATGTCCAATTTCATCACAATTAATGCTATATTTTCATGTCACAAATGGCCAAGTTATATTTGAACTGAATTTACCTGAAAAACAAATATTCTATTCTTTTAGATTCCCCATTTTTTCTTACAAGATTCTATCCTACATATCACATGTTTTATTTTTACAGGTTCAATATGGAGTGTGGTGCTGATCCATCCTGCTTATGTTACGCCAATACATACATAAAGAATGTCACACGTGACTTTTTAAATCAACGGTTTTCTAATAATAAGCATTTTTATAAAGAAATAACAATTCTATATTGTTATTTACTCTTTAGTATGATGATAAACTATACAATAAATAATTCTGATCCTAGTTTTTTCACAGGGATCATTTGTGGAAACGGTGACATGGCTGCCGAGCATCAGTATGATGGGATCTGTAACAACCATGTCACATCTGTCCACTGCCATGGTCATGTTGTATGGTTCTGTGTTATCTGGTGATTCTATGTGCTCCAAATAAAACTACTACAACTACTACTGCTACTACTGCTATTACTACTACTACTACTACTACTACTGTTACTACTACTACTACTGTTACTACTACTACTACTGCTACTACTATTACTACTACTACTATTACTACTCCTACTACTACTACTATTACTACTATTACTATTCCTCCTACTACTACTATTACTACTACTACTACTACTACTACTACTACTACTACTACTACTACTACTATTACCACTACTACTATTACTTATTACTACTACTACTACTACTACTACTACTATTACCACTACTACTATTACTTCTTATTACTACTACTACTACTACTACTACTATTACCACTACTACTATTACTTCTTATTACTACTACTACTACTACTACTACTATTACCACTACTACTATTACTTATTACTACTACTACTACTACTACTACTACTATTACCACTACTACTATTACTTCTTATTACTACTACTACTACTACTACTACTATTACCACTACTACTATTACTTATTACTACTACTACTACTACTACTACTACTATTACCACTACTACTATTACTTCTTATTACTACTACTACTACTACTACTACTACTACTATTACTACTCCTGCTACTGCTACTATTACTACAACTACTACTCCTACTAATACTACTATTACTACTATTACTACTACTATTACTCCTCCTCCCTACTACTACTACTACTACTACTACTACTACTACTATTACTACTACTACTACTACTACTATTACTACTACTACTGCTACTATTACTACTACTACTACTACTACTACTACTACTATTACCACTACTACAATTAATTCTATTACTACTACTATTACTACTTCTACTACTGCTACTATTACTACAACTACTACTCCTACTCCTCCTCCTACTGCTACTACTACTATTACTACTACTACTATTACTACTACTACTACTATTACTACTACTACTACTACTACTACTACTACTACTACTAAACTTTGATGGGTCAGAGTTCAAAAACACTCAAAACAAGTGCGAAATGTTGATGTAAAATATATTTCCCACAGCTTAGCTAAGGGATTATGGGTATTTTAATTTATTTATTAGCTACAGCAGCCCAACTGGTCATAAAACACCCACATTTGTGTTGTTTGTTTCATGCATATAGAAGAGTTATTTAGTTGTTTTTTTTTTTTTACCTACAACAGGGTCAGAGGTTGGATGAATGTTTATGGCTAAAGATGCAGGTGAAGAATGTTTTAATTGCAACAGATGGTAATGCAAAAACCATTACAATTTGTGAATTAGATTAAAGTGCATCCTTTAGAATGCGCTACGTCTTTATTTACTTGCATGCAGCTACTGCTCTTTGCACACATCGAACCAACCAGTAAACACAACACACTGTTATCACATTTTATGTTCATATAATGAACTTTTTTGCAAGTACTTGTTGCTCATTTTACATATTCAGTGGATACGGAACAGTATTAGAATTCATTTGAAGCAGTTTTTGGCGCTCGCTATTAATTTTTTTGGCTCCGTTTCGCTGCTTTCAGTTAATGTGGGAATATTACATTTCACATCCAGTTACATTTAAAACATGTCAAAGTACTAAAGTCAAAAATAAAGTCTTGGTTTGCTTTACGATAAAGCCTTAATGCAAAACTCCAGAGAACAGAATAAGACAACCCTCGTCTCCTTGGAGCATATGCAACATGTTGAATAATTCCATTATGGTGTGAATATATTACAACAAGCTTGCATGTATGTATGTTTAGATCCCTTCCTTAGCCCTTCAAATATTCTCCCAGGATTTAAATTCATGTTTCAGTCAGTTGTTGGTGAGTAGATGTTATTTTTGTGAGATTTATTATCAGACTGAGTATGAACAGGAGATATATACTGCAAAAATTATAATCTTACCAAGTGTATTTTTCTCATTTCTAGTCAAAATATCTCATCACACTTAAAATAAGACATAATCACATTAAGAGTAACTTGTAAGTGAGATGTAAGAACTTATTTTTAGACAATAAATCTAGAAAATATTATTTTAAGAAATCTTACCAAGATAATTTTCACTTGTTCCATTGGCAGATTTTTTTTATTTTTTTTTTGGCTTGAATTAAGCCAAAAAAAAAAAAAACAACAACCTTGAATTGAGCAATAAATACATAAAGAAATAAATATGTATGCTCATTTCAACCCTGCAAAAATGACAGACCTAAAGATGGACCAAGACTTCTGCACAGTATTGTGTACTCATAGTTGAATATGTAGAATGTATGCTACACTATATATGCTACACTACACACTAGACTGAGCAGGAGGATGTTGGGCATGGAAAAGAATGAATTGAAACAAAAATAAATTTGTGTTTTTTTGTTTTTTGTTTTGTTATTATACTAGATAAAAGCACATCTTTAGATAAAGCAGGATATAGGTTAATATTAAATTATGTTAAATTAGGCCTATTTCCTCTGGTATTATCAACTGAAACATCATTGAAACCACGTTAATCTTTAGTTATGTTGCAATTTCAATGTTTCAGTGTTCACATTAATTGAAATACCATTGAAATTCTGTTGGTCTGTAGTTATGAAATCAATGTTGTTTTAATATTAGCGGAGGCCGAGGGTGCAACAACATTTTATTTATTTTTTTTGCCACTTATGGGTAAGGAACCAAATATGGTAACTTCACTGACCTTGATTTTCTACATAACAATAAAAAATTTAGAAAAAAATCACAAAAGTAATCAAGTCTTGTTTGGTCCTCCAATAACACACTAAGGTTGAAGTAGTAGTAAGTGAATATTTCTATATATGAGTGCTTTATAAAGGGTTAATTTATTTATTTACTTACTTACTTATTTACTATTCTAAATTATGCATTGACATAAACATGTACTTAGACACAAAGAACCACACACAAAAAATAATTGTACAACAAACCTACAAACCTATTAAACACAAAAAAGAGGAAATAAAATTAAACAAACAAAACAACAAAAAAACAACAAGATAAATAATATTATCAACTCCTCTTTACAATGCTCAGGGCTGATTAAGAGTTAATATAATGTATACTAACAACACATTTCCAAAAGGACACTGGAGACAGCAGGACACTCTAAATAAAATATATATAAAGGGTTAATTTATGTGGGTGAGGGAGATGGCATCTTGCATTGTACTGGAACGACTCACTTATATTGTTAAAGGAAAGGGAGGGGATTTTGTGAAAATATGGTCACCTTTAATTGAGTTTCTCAGATGTTATGAGACCAATTAATTTTGACAATGGTGCTGATTTATGGAGCTGTATGCTGTTTATTTAGACTTATTTTATTTTATTTATTTTTTTATTTTTGCTGTCATTCATTTATTTATTTGGGGGGAATATGTTGCTTATTGTTTGCTTGACGTTGAGTATATTGTTAATTGTGTAATATAAAGTTCAATAAAGATATTGTTAAAAAAAAAAAAAAAAAAAAAAAAAAGGGTTAATTTAACCCTTTCATGCATAGTGGTCACTACAGTGGACAGCTATTCTACAGCTGTTCTCTTGTATATTCATGGATTTTGTTGTTTTAGTTCCATATCAGCCAACACAGTGGACGCTCATGCATCATCACTGCAATTCACACCATTACTGTAACTTTTCTGTTCTTGATAAACCTGATCTGCACTAACATGTTTGAGCGTAAATCAATTGCTTGTTATTGTTATTAGACTGTAATTAACATATTGCACATTATCTTCATGGGGTGAGTAATGACTAGCATTAGAGTATGTTAAAATCTGAGAAAACATCAGATTAGGTGCATTAAAAATGTTTTCATTTCATAGGTTTCACACAGTATATCATTAAATACATGGGTTTTTTGCTTAAAAAAATTAAACACATGGTGTCCAGCTGAGTGGACATTTTTGCAACTCCATGAAAAATAGGTTCATTAACCCTTTCATGCATAGTGGTCACTACAGTGGACAGTTACTCTACAGCTTTACTCTTGTATATTCATGGGTTTTGTTGTTTTAGTTTCATATCAACCAACACAGTGGACACTTATGCATCATCTCAAACTAACTAAACTCCAATTCATACCATTATTGTAACTTTGCTGTTCTTGATTGGTTCTTGAGTGGAAATCAATTGTTAATATTTATTTTTTGCATGTTATCTCCATGAAGTGAGTAATAACTAGTATTAGAATATGTTAAAATGTGAGAAAACATCAGATTAGCTGCATTAAACATGGTTTCATTTCACTGTTTTCATATCACTTTATGATATTGGGTTGGGTTTTGATATTGGGAAGAGCTGGAGGAGGCGTCTGGGGAGAGGGAAGTCTGGGCATCCCTTCTTACACTGTTGCCCCACGACCTGGCCCCGGATAAGCGGTGGATAATGGATGGATGGATGGGTTTTAAATACATGTTTCTTTGCTTCAAGAATAAAATTCATGGTGTAGCTGAGGGGACATTTTTGTAACTCCATGAAAAACAGGTTGATTTTTTAAAAAAAAATCAATCACATTGTTTTTTTTTTTTCATGCCTAAAGAGGAATAAAAACAATCAGGGAAAAAGTCTTGATTAAGCTTCTCATAATTCATGCATGAAAGGGTTAAAAAATTTTCAATCGCATTGTTTTTTAATGCCTAAAGAGGAATAAAAACACTCAGGAAAAAAAAAAACTTGATTAAGGCTCTCATAATTCATGCATGAAAGGGTTAAAGCATGAAGCATTATTCCACTGGATCCTGTGAGTGTGTGAAGATGCTAATCCAATTATTTTTTTCTCCTGACAGCTCAGTGTGACACCAAATTTTTTTTTTTTTTTTTGTGTGTGTGTTCTGTCTAACACACACTGTGCGTCGGACATGCTAACTGTAAAGGTCACCCACAGACCATCTCTGCTGTACAGTATCTCAGCACTAGCACTAGCTCTGAGGCTCAACTGCAGTAAAAATAGTCCCAGAATGACAGAGGCTGCAAAAGCCACTGGCGATGGTTGACTTGTTTGAAGTGGGCCACAGCCACTGAGCTTCACAACAGCGCCTCACCACACCAACACACACATACACACTGACACACACTGCTGCATGGGCCAGTGTTCAGTACTGGAGGTCTGCTCGCAGCCGGTGCCATCTGGGCGCCTACATGCTCCCAGATGTCCTCTCTGTAATTAGAGCCAGACCCGGCCCGGCCCGGTCCAGCCCAGATCCAACCTCTCATTTAACCGGGTCCTCCCTGAATACTTAAGGAGCTTTCCAACGCCGTGCAGGCCTTTAGAGGAACTTAGTGGCTCTGAGAACAGGCTTTTAATAGTGTTAGCAGAGAAAACTGGAAGACTTCAGGTAAGACGATATCAGCAGGTTTTTCATATTCAAAACATTTCAGAACACGTGTACTGAAGAGATGCATTTAATAACATGTATTTGTTTATTTATGTGTTGTACTTGAGCATGTCTGCAGATGGATCTTCACACGTAATCCATAGATCTTTTCTGAAACATCATTGTCTTTTTCACCTTTTCATGCATAATTAAGAAAAAAAAAAAGACTGAAATTTAAACCTGTATTTCGTTAATAGTCAAAATTCTGTTTGTTTTGTTGAAATGCAGGAAATGCTCTGTGGTTATTTAGATATCTGTGTTGTACAGGTTGATATGAGGGTTTTTAATTGCAGGTGAAAAGGAAAGTAAGACAGGATGGAAGAGGGAAAGGAAAGAAAGAAGGAATTACAGACGGGAAAGAAGAAAAAGAATGAAGGATGGAACGAATGAAAAGAGAAAGGAAAGAAAGCAAGAAGGAAAAAGTAAACAAAGATGGAGAGAAGAAAGGAAAATAAATAGCGGCAACAATGAGAGAATAAAAGTTAGAAGGAAAGAACAAAGCAAACAAGGAAAGGAAAGGAAAGGAAACGAAAGGAAAGGAAACGAAAGGAAAGGAAGATAGAAATAAGGCAAAAAAGGTGGAAGGAAGAAAGAAATGAGGAAAGAATGAAGGGAAGAGGGAAAGGAAAGAAAGCTACAATGAAAGAATGAAAGACAGAAGGAAAGAAAAGGAAGGAAAGAAAAAAAGGACAAATGGAAAGGAAAGACAAGGAAGAAAACAGGAAATAATGAAGTAAAGAATAAAAGGAAGAGGGAAAGAAAGAGGGAAATGAGGAAATAATGAAGGTCAGAAGGAAAGAAAGGTAGAAGGAATTAAGAAAGATGGGAGGAAGGAATGAAAAAGAAGGGAAGAGGGAACCAAAAGAAAGAAAGAAAGAAAGGAAATAATGAGGTAAAGAATAAAAGGAAGAGGGAAAGTTCAGAAAGCAAGAGGGAAATGAGCAAATAATGAGGGAAAAAAGGAAAGAAAGGAGGAAGGAAAGAGGTAAAGGAAAGAAAGAAGGAAAAAAGGACAGTAACCTTGAAGGAAATAAGGAAAGAAAAGAGAAAGGAAAAAATGAAGAAAAGAAGGAAAAGAAAGAAATCAAGAGCAAATGAGGAAAAACAGACGGAATGAAGAAAAGGAAGAAGAGAGGGAAGGGACAGAAAGAAAGTCTGACTAAACCCAGACTCTGTGACGGAGGCCTTTGTTCCTCTAACATTCCCACCCTGCTCTTCTTATCTGTGCAGGTGTCCAACATGTCCATCGCCAAGGCAGCGGCCCAGGCCATGCTATCTGATGCCCTGCTGCCGGACAGCGGCGGGATAAACCGGATCAGCCACTTGGAGCTGGAGCTTCCTCTGGACAAGGTCATCAAATACGTGTCCGTGGGCCTCCCACTGCTGCTGGTCTGCATGGCCTTCGCCCGAGAGATCTCCCTGGGTGAGGAACGGGTGGTTTTACCACAGCTTCTTTTGGACCACGTGTTTTTTCCCTCAAAAACATGTTCTGGTCTCCTGTCTGTTTTACCCACTTTGGATTTATTTTAAAAATAGGTGTGTGTGGCTCAGTAAAATGCATAATTATGTCTAGAAAATCATTTTGGACCATGTTCAGTGATGCATGACTGAAAACAATAATATCAAACATCTCCAAAATGGATCCTTTAGCCCACAGGTGTCAAACATGCGGCCCGGGGGCCAAATCTGGCCCGTCAAAGGTTCCATTCTGGTCCGCGGGATGAAAGTGCAAAACTTAACCTGAACAGTCAAGGCTGTCCAAATCATTTTAGTTCAGGTTCCACATACAGACCAATGTGATCTACAGTAAAAATAACAACACAATAACCCATAAATAATGACAACTACAAATTTTCTTTGTGAAAAATTATGTGGAAAAAATTTAAGTGAAAAAAATAAGATTACACTGTGAAAATACTGACATTTACAAAACTATTCTTTTACAATAAAATGCAAATAAATACATAAATAAAAACAAAGATGAACAACCCCAAATGTTCAGTTTTAACAACATTCTGCCTGTTACTAAATGTTTGGTGCATTTATGGACCCACTGTGATCTGTAGTTGTGTTAGTAACAAAAGATGTAATATTGCAGAAATTGTTCAAATTTTAGTTCCAAACTCCAAAATTTTAACAATTTTATGCCTGTTACCAAATGTTCATGTAACACTGTGTATAAATGCACATGTATAAAAAATAAGTCGAGGCGTAATACTGTTAAAATTGCACTAATTTTTCAAATGACATTTCTTTTTTTTCAGGTTATTCACATCTTTTCTGTAAAATGTAAATATTTTCATAATTTAATTGGGGGTTTTTTGGACTAAAACAAAAAGAAAAACTTGGATTTGTCATTATTTATAGGTTATTAAGTCATTATTTCACTGGTCTGGCCCGCTTCAGATCAAATTGGGCTAAATATGGCCCCTGAACCAAAATGAGTTTGACACCACTGCTTTAGCCTGATAATGTCTGTAATACTGAGAAATAAGACCATGTACCCTCCTGAGACCCAATAAGTAAACTTTTTTTCCATTTTACATTAAATAATTGCCTTAATTGGACACAGCATATTGCAACAGTTTTTTCAGATGCATTATGTTATTTTACTCTTTTTTTTTAATCATTTAATTTAATTTAATTAACCTATCTACATCCAGACATAATATACCTACATATAGAAATATACAAACCCCCTTCAAACACATACATGTAGACACATATATACACACATATACATATATACTTTATTTTATTCTTTTTAAAAAAATATCCTTTTCAGTGGACTTTTTTTAAAAAAATTTTATTTTAAGTAAAGCTGAGAAACTCTTGTCCACCACAGAGGATAAAAAGGCATTGCTGGGTCTCAGGAGGATATGGGAACAAAAAGTACATGTTACATTTATTAAACAACAAAACTATATTCTTTTCATATTTCTTCAAACTGAATATCTTGCGCTCCTCGTAGATTCTAAAGCTAGATATATTTTATGTATAAATATAGTTGTTTTTTTTTAACATATTTCAAGTAATAGAATCTACAAGGTGGGCAATAATGTTCTTTTAGATTTTAAAAGTCAAACCTCATCATTTTGCTGTATTTTCCAACATGATATTCAAAATGAGTTCAGGTCAGAGGTCATTATATGGAGCTGGATATGTATTAAAGTCACTATTTAAGTATTACATGCATGAATGATATAGAAGTTGATCAAATTGCAAGAGCTTTGATGATTTCCCAAATCTGTTTAACTGAAGAAAAATAGGACACTTCCAATCACAGAATTACAACTTACCTTCCTTTTTTTTTTTTTCTAAGTATAAACACTAGGGCTGGGCAAGTTAACGCGTTATTACCACGTTAATGCATTCATTAAATAACGCAGGCAATTTTTTTAAAAATCTCCCGTTAATGCCATTCTGCCTTTCAAGCAAGTCTTAGTTCATTTATACATACGGACTCTTATTTTGAAACTCATTCTTTTATTTTGGCGCTCCACACGCACCAAGCCGGTGTAGCTGAGAGGAGAAAACTTTCCGAGTAATGCTGAATCAAACTTTGTTTAACTCCTGCAGAAGCAACGCCTGTGTGTATCAATCATTCTGTTGTTTGCTAAATAATTTCACATGCAAACGTGCCGTTAGAAACATGTTTATGACGTTATTTTGGATGCGTTTATTATAATGTGTTATTAACATGTTTAAGCTAATTCGTTTATGCTAGCCCAAAACTTCTCTCCAAATCTTTTACTTGAGACTCACTGTAAAACTGCAACATACAAACTATGTCTCAGTTCTGTTCACTGTCTTAGTACATTTACATGGCATTATACATTTAAATGAATGGGAAAAAGACCGCTAGCTCCATGCTAACTTGAATGGGAAAATCCATAGACACGCTAATTAGCATTTACAGATTAATTTAAGATTTACAACGTCTTTTATCCAGCAACAAAGGTTCACATCAGAGATATTTTATACTTTTCATTCTTACAACAACTGAACATAAAATACTCACAGGCAAATGTTTTTGGGGCCATACAAACAGAGTGAAAGAAACATGTCTGTTAGTTCCTTCTTATGTCCGAACTGACTACGGTAACACCGAAGGGACAAAACATACGTTAGTGACACTTATTCCGACCACTAGAGGGCCCCCTTTTGCTTGCTTTGAACAACTGAACACACATATTATTGGGCTTATTAGTATTAGTACTTATTAGTGGGCTTAAGACTCCTGTCAATCACTCACAAGCGGAAATAAACTGGTGGGGACATAAACATGGAGAAAAGTATCGGTCTTTTCCATGGACATTTTCATTTTAAATGTCTTCAGATGGTGGGGTTGAGAAGGACAAAGTTGTTTGGAAGCACTGCAATGTGGAATTATTTTTTTTAATCACTGGAGTACTTCCAGTCTGAAATATCACTGTTGATGCCAGCACCTCCCCACCCCCACCCCCACCCCCATATAACTATGCAATTAATCACGATTAATCACAGAAATCCACACGATTAATCGCGATTTTAAAAATGTAATCGCTGCCCAGCACTAATAAACACATATGCATATAGACACATATTTATATACACATGCATACAAAAACAACAAATGAAAGAGCACTCTAATTATAGTGTAGCAAAAAAAAAAAAATTTCCACCTTTATTGAAGCGACACCAAGTGACATTATGTACAGTATTATACAATATTTACATTACATCATCATAATGTGTGTGTGTGCGTGTGTGTGTGTGTGTGTGTGTGTGTGTGTGGGTTAAGATATTTGGCCTGTAATATACAAAAGAAACACGTCAGTCAATAGTAAAGATCAATGTCCTGTCCAGGTTGTGTAAATGTTCTGTGTGTAGCATAGTGTGTAAGGTGTGTATGTGGTGTGACTGTTGTGATGTGGACTTCTCAAGAAGAAATTTTTTTTTAAAAAAAGTAATAATGATAATAATAAATAAAGATCAAATTAAGTCAAATCAAATCAAATAAAGAAAAGGAAAGAAATAAAAGAAAATAAAAGTCAGGGATATTACCAAATACAATCATGAGGTAGCTGAAGCTGAGTGAGATGAGGAGAAAAGAAAAGGAAAAAAAAAATTAAATGTATAATGAAACTAGAAGCACTCGGAGAGCGCAGACCTCCGCCAAGGCAGATCAGTGGGCCCCCCACTTTGTAGATGTAAACCTGATCATAACATAATTTTACTTTTTTCACTGTTATTATTTTACTGGTTCGGCCCACTGGGGATCATACTGGGCTGAATGTGGCCCCTGAACTAAAATGAGTGTGACACCCCTGTTGTAGAATCTCAATATATGGTGTCATAAGATGGCTCCTTCTTGGAATCAAAAATTCAACTATTTCCGAATAAGTCTTTTTCACTCTGTGCTTTTGTCTCTCCTTCGTTGTTTCCTGTTTCTTCTTCATCTGTTTGGCCTTGAATCGCTGCTTACTACCACTCATGCTGCAAAGGAGCATAATAAATGACACGATGATTGTTCCTGCAGTTGACGGTGGTTAAATGACATGAAAGCTCCGATAAAAATGCTGCGGTACCAAAGACGTGAACTCCTGCAGCTGCACTAGAAGCTCAGCCCTTGACCCCGGTGCCTTTCATTTCATTGCTGAGGTAGAAGTCCTCAACCATGACAACTGAACATATGCCTGCTCTTTCTCAGCAGGCTTTTATCCTTGCACTCCACATCTTCTTATTCCTTACAGTCGTCCTACTTGAGGAAACCGCACATTAATAGAACAATGACGACTGTAATTATGCATTTGAACAGCACAGAAAAATGGAGAAAACACTTTAGGAACACCTGTCATAGAGGTTAATTACTGACTTTTGACTTGTTCGATATAATGGAAACTGCAGT
Organism: Sphaeramia orbicularis; assembly: GCF_902148855.1. Lineage (NCBI taxonomy): Eukaryota > Metazoa > Chordata > Actinopteri > Kurtiformes > Apogonidae > Sphaeramia > Sphaeramia orbicularis. The sequence goes on from NC_043970.1 coordinate 37,862,466, forward strand.
AGGAATAAGGAAACCACAATAGGCCTGACAACTTACTGCAAGGAGAGAGTGTGGAGTCTTATTCCCTTTAGACTACTGCTGTGAATTTGTCTCAGTAGTCCACTGTTTTTATATTTAGACGATGTTCAACACTGTTTCTGATTGTACATTTGTTATCGCTTACCTAAGATCCCTGATGTTCATGGGTCAATTTCAATGCCCTGTTTCTGTCATTGTAGTTATTTTTGGGCTAGTTTTGCTCTGTTTGGATTGTTGACTAGAATAACTGATTAAAAACAAAAATCTACATACCTGAGATGGGACATTTTTTAAAAAAAATTGCTTTTATGCCATGTAGAAGCCAATAATGTAATAACAACCGATAGTGTAATAACGGTCGATAATGTAATAAAATTGCCATTTTTAAAATATAATAGGCCAATAATGTAATATTTGGCCAAAAATGTAATAAAAGTCCTGAACCGATAACGTAATAGCTTTTGGTCAATAACGTTATAACTTATTACGTTACTGGCTCAGTTATTACATTTGCTTAGAATTTTTTTTTTTTTTTTTTACCAGGCCAGTAATGTAATAACCAGCCAATAAGTTATAACATTATTGGCCAAAAGTTATTACATTATCGGTTCAGGACTTTTATTGCGTTATTGGTCAGATATTACGTTACTGGCCTATTACATTTTAAAAATGGCAAATTTATTACGTTATCGGCTTTTATTACATTATTGACTTCTACATGCCAATTATGCCTGATGTCACTAATTTGCATCATAGTTATTTTAGGTGCTATATTCAAATGAACAATCCCGATTTAACCCTTTCATGCATGAATTATGAGACCCTTAATCAAGATTTTTTTTTCCTGAGTGTTTTTATTCCTCTTTAGGCATGAAAAAAACATGCCGAAAGAAAATTTTCTTATGAACCTATTTTTCATGGAGTTGCAAAAAAGTTCGCTCAGCTGGACACCGCGCGTTTAATTTTTGAAGCAAGGAAACATGTATTTACTGATATATTGTGTGAAAACTATGAAATAAAAACATTTTTAATGCTTATTTTAGGTAATTCATTTATCAGACAGGGGTAGTTGTTTGTTTACTCTCTTTACTAGTTTGTCTGATAAATGAATTACCTACAATAATTATATGTGGAAGACAGTATGAACCTTTACCAGACATCTATTTTTAATGCTGCTACTCTGATGTTTTCTCACATTTTAACACTCTAACACCAGTCATTACTCACTTCATGAGAATAATATGCAAAAAAAAACCCACAAATTTTTACAAAAACTGTTAATTAGATACTAATGACAACAATTGATTTACACTTAAACATGTTACTCTAGATCAGGTTTATCAATAACAGCAAAGTTACAGTAATGGTATGAATTGCAGTGTATGGGTCCACTGTGTTGGCTGATATGGAACTAAAACAATGAATATATAAGAGGACAGCAGTAGAATAGCTGTCCACTGTAGTGACCACTATGCATGAAAGGGTTAATTTAGGATCTGCATCCCAACAACACAAATCATCATTTTTAATATTTCTGTATTTATTTATTTAACCTTTATTTAACCAGGAAGTCCCTTGAGATGAAGTCTCTTTTTTGAGGGAGACCTGACCAAGAGGCACATCAGTACAATACAAATGAACTAACAGAGTATAAAACTTACATACAATTAAGACTACATAAAATGGCTAAAAACATTAAAGCTGAAAACCAGTTTTAGAATAGCAGTTACACACTTTTATTAGACAGTTTGACAGAACTGATTTGAATTCACCCAAGGTAATGAAATGTTGAAGCTGAAGTGAGTTTTGCAAACTGTTTCCTGACCAAGGTCCATCATAGGAAAAAGCTTTTTTTTTTTTTTTTTTTTTTTTACCAAAGTCTGAGTGGATTCTGGGGACTCTACAGAGAAGCCGATGTGATGAGCAGGAGTTGTATCCACTGGTGGATGGAGACAGGAGGTGACAGAGATATGGGGGTAGTTTGCCCAATACAGCCAATATGTATTCAGTTCAGTTTCATTTATAGCTCAATATGAACAAATCAGAATTTCAAATCTCAGAATCTCAAATGACGTAATGGTCTGGACAAAATACAACACTCTCTGTCCTTTGACCCTGGGTTCAAGTTAAAGAGTCAAAGGAAAAAAAAAAACATGGGTATAAAAAGTGTTCTGGCTTGTTTCTTTATATTTCGGCAGTAAGAGGTTATTAGCTGGAAAGAAGGATAAAAACTGTGCATATCCCAGCAGCATATGCAAATGTTTTAATATAGACCGAACATTCTTTGATTGGGTTGCATGTTGTTGCAGTGGTTAGCACTGTCGCCTCACAGCAAGAAGGTACTGAGGTCGATTCCAACACCAGGACTCTTTCTGTGTGGAGTTTGCATGGATTCTCTCCGGGTACTTCCTCCTACCATCCAAACACATGCACTAGTAGATTAATTAGTTAACCCATAATGTGACAATCCCCAAGTGAATTTTCCTCTCTATTTAACTTTTCTTACATGATTTATCACCATTTATTATAATATTATCCTCTGTATTTTGTGTTTTTTCAGTCAAAATCAAGTCTATTTTCCAATATTTATTCTGTTGATCATGTAGATGTTCTTTAAAATCTCAGATTAAAGTTGATTGTCATATCAGAAACAGAGAAAGCTAAAGAAAAAGTGACTTTTTCAACAAAATCTATCATTAACTGAACATAAACCAAGTATGTCCATCCACTGTCACTGATCCAACTCCATGTGTTTAACTGGTGAATCAATGTTGTAGAAGATGATGATGATGTTTCTATGGTAACCTCTGAGCTTCTGAAACGTCCAAATGGGTCATATCTGATAACCATGAAAAGATGACAAACTGCATTTTACACCAATTATTTAATGGTATTGACAGGATTAGTGGATCAACAGGTATTAAACAGTTTGGGTCTTTATGAGTTTATTTAATTCCCCATAGGTGTGAATCTGAGAGTGGTGGGTTGTTCGTCTCTATATAGAATAGAAGAATAAACTTTATTTGCCATTTGTAAAAAATAAAAGAATAAATAAATAAATAAATAAATAAATCTTTACTTATTTGCACAGATACATAGCAGTATAGGTACATTGGAATTCTTGTGTGTTTCCCTGAGTCACAGAGTTAGAAAAAAAAAAGATATGACAATAAAGACAGATACAAAACATAAACACAGCTAAAACATATAAAAAACAGTTATTGCACATATGAGCACAAATACACATTTGTAAAATAGAGTATTATAAAAAGAGTAATAATAATAAGAGTACTGAGAGGTAACAATGTCCAGATCATTACTGAAAATTAGAATCAGTTCTCAGCTAACTTACCTGGTTAAAAATAAACAAATAAATAAATAAATAAATAACTATGCAAGTGGATTTTATGTTGGTTTGTTGGGACTTTATGCTTCTTGAATATCTTTCTAAGACAAAGTTGGATGTTTTTATAATAATAATAATAATAATAATAATAATAATAATAATAATAATGGATTGGATTTATATAGCGCTTTTCTAGACACCCAAAGCGCTTTACATTATTGACCCATTACACTGGTCTACAAGGAAAATGCTTCCAGAATAAAAGTAATGAAATTTTACCACATGAGAGTCACTGATAAAGAAAAATCAAGTCAAAAATGCTGGTTGACTGAACTTTCCAAGATACAGCCTTGGGTCAAAATGTGAAATTCAAGAATTAACGAGAGAATGGGTTTGACTCAAAAGGAATATTTGTCTCAGAGCTACAAGATCTACTTCAAAACACTGTCTGCACATTAGAATACATTCACTTTACAGGTTCTAATTAGTGGAAGATTTCTAAAACTATTATATAAATGTATATAAACCAATATATATGTGCAATAACACTTAATCATATACCTTGAAAACATCAGCAAACTGGCACTTTTGTCATTTATTTTCCAATTAATCTTATTAAAATACGTAACATTTAGCACATTTAATCTCTGAAGCAAATCATTTCTAAAAAATTGGAGACCAGTGTTATTCATTCACTCTCTGGTGGTGGTAAACTACATCCTGTCCACAGCTGCCCTGGGACAGGCTGACAGAAGCGTGGCTGCCAGTTTGCACCTATAGTCCCTCCAACCACCACCAAACATTCATACACCAGTGTAGGTGGCACTGGAGGCGAGGAGGGTGAAGTGTCTTGCCCAAGGACACAACGGACTGACTAGGACAGCGCGGGATTCGAACCCCCAACCCTTCAGTTATTGGACGACCCGCTCTACCACCTGAGCCACAGCCGCCCCAAAAACATAGTTTTGTTAAATATGCTTTTGTTTTTGCCCCAGAAATGAGGCTTTCTTGCTAAATGCAGTTCAGTTGCCGTGTCTTTTGCTGCTCTGTTTGTCTGATACCACATGTAGGAATATTGTACAAATAAGCTTGGATGGTATTTAATGGTATTTATATGAAGTCGACGATCTGTCTGCCTATATAAAATATATGTGGCAAGTCCGCAGCATGAAGAGACGGAGTCCCTTGACTTTAAACGTTGTCTCTGAAGCTGGTCTGCAATCAGCCCGTTGCTCCTGATGCTAATTGCCATGCGGGATGATTGAGAGCAGTGTTCACTAACGCTGGCACACTGTAATTACAAGGCGAACTTCTTCTGTGGCAGCTCCTCTCTATTTGAGTCAAATGAGAGGATATGTTGATTAACCAGCGGGGGGGCGTAGAACACGACGCTGGTGCAGGGGAGAGCGGCTCAACTGATGGATGTTGGCTGCCGATCTGCTCGGTTGTCAGTTTAACAACAGTGCTTGATTGCACTGCTGTCTGGAGTCTGGTTTACTTGCACCTGGACTCTCAGCCAAGAATCCTTGTACGAGGCACAAATATGGGCAAGATCTGCCAGCGTTAATTGAGGAGTGGGGGTGGGAGATAGGAGCTGTGGCAGAAATTTAGGTTTATGCTTTGCCAAATGGCTCACAGGGGTGAAGAGTTGAGGGGGAGAATGTTCCTTGAGATTTCCTGAGAAGGCATGTGCTGTCGTGTTTTATTTAGGATGACTTGGCAATGCGAGCGCCCACACATGCACACACAAGGAACCTGAGAGAGAAAAAAAAAAAAAAAAGTCTTGACAGGAAGCAGCATGAGAATTTACATTGGCATCATATCAGTAGTGGAAGAGGTACTCAGATCATTTTCTTAAGTAAAAGTACTAATGTGATGCTGTGAAAACACTCCAACAACACAAGTATAAGTTGTGCGTTGAGTTTACGTAGAAAGGACATTATGTATTATCAGCAAAATGTGCTTCTGAACTCATGCTGCTGGTGATTTAATCTCCAGAAATGCATCGAATTCTACAAAATCGACATATTTTTGTGGTGTCAACTTTTCAAGAGCTCGGAAAAAAATAGGCTTTTTTCAGCTTTGCAGGTAGACCTTCCAATACGAGAAGGTTTTATGAAGAAATATTTAGCTTAAGAAAAGATCAGGCCTTAAAGTAAACACATGATCCTTCAGTTTATTATTAAAACATCCAAAGTCTGCACATTTGGAGGTTTTCATGGTTTTCACTAGACAGGAAGGTGATGAAAACAAATCTGAAGAGTCACTAAAAGAGAGTCCCTTAAAAAAATAGAATAGAATAGAACAGAATAGAATAGACTTTATTTGCCATTTGCACAGATACACAGCAGTATAGGCGCATTGGAATTCTTGTGTGTTTCCCTGAGTCAGAAAAGAGAGTTTGAACAAAAAGTATATGACAAGAAAACAGACAGATACAAAACCTAAAACATAGCTAAAACCTACAAGAAAGCAGTTGTTGCACATACAGCTCAGATGCACATTTGTAAAAATAGAGTATTATTTAAAAAGGGGATAATAGTAATGATAATAAGAGTCCTGAGAAGTAAACAAGTTATTGCACATTTGAATTAAAAGTACTGTGATGTATAGCAGGATATTGCGCATTCAATTTAAAGTACTAGGGTAGATCAGTTTATTGCACATTCAGTTAAGAATATTAAATTAATTATTAATATTAATATTGATGTTATATTAATTACTTAAAAAATAATACAAGTACAGTCTACCAGACGAATTACAGCAAAGTAAAAACAGAAATCAGCTTAAAGGAATATATACATTCAAATTTTAACCCTTTCATGCATAGGTCACTCCAGTGGACAGCTATTCTCCAGCTGTTCTCTGGTATATTCATGGGTTTTGATGTTTTAGTTCCATATCAGCCAACACAGTGACCACTTACGCGCCATCCCATACACTGACATTCAGACCATTACTGTAACTTTGCTGTTCTTGATAAACCTGATCTGCACTAACATGTTTAAGTGTAAATCAATTGTTATTTGTTAGACAAGGTTTTTTTTTTTTTTTTTGCATATTATCTCCATGAAGTGAGTAATTACTAGCATTAGAATATGTTAAAATGTGAGAAGACATCAGATTAGCAGCATGAAAATGTTTTTATTTCATTGTTTTCATCTCACTTTCTGATATTGGGTTTTAAACATGTTCCTTTACTTCAAAAATTAAATGCATGGATGTTTTTGCAACTCCATAGGAAAAAAAAACTTGATCGCATTGTTTTTTTCATGCCTAAGGAGGAATAAAAACACTGAAGAAAAAAATCTTGACTAAGGTTCTCACAATTAATACATGAAAGGGTTAAATATAAAATCATGGCAATCATGGATGGTAATGGCAGAACACTAATTTCCAAGCAAGAACCCTCAGGAACAGTTATTTCCACGCGTCCTAAATGTCTTAAACCCACCAAATCTACTTAAATGACAGTTTCAAATGATGAATAAAGACCATCAGCCTTTAACACAACACAACATTCACAGTAGAATACATGAACATACAGGGTGGGGAAGCAAAATTTACAATATTTTGAGGCAGGGATTGAAAGACAGTGTCTGACCAATTAGTTTATTGAAAGTCATGAGAATTTATTTGCCACAAGAAAATTTACATAATAGAAAATGTTTTTATTCTATGTGTCCTCCTTCTTTCTCAATAACTGCCTTCACACGCTTCCTGAAACTTGCGCAAGTGTTCCTCAAATATTCGAGTGACAGCTTCTCCCATTCTTCTTTAATAGTATCTTCCAGACTTTCTGGTAATAGTTTTGCTCATAGTCATTCTCTTCTTTACATTATAAACAGTCTTTATGGACACTCCAACTATTTTTGAAATCTCCTTTGGTGTGACGAGTGCATTCAGCAAATCACACACTCTTTGACGTTTGCTTTCCTGATTACTCATATGGGCAAAAGTTTGTGAAAAGGTATGGATAATAGTGTTAGGTATGATTATGACATCAATATATGTTTGGTTTCAAAACAATTGGCGTAGTGCCTGCTGAGAAAAAACAACTAAATGGTCATTGTAAATTTTGCTTCCCCACCCTGTATATATAATCAATGTTTTTTTTTTTACTTGCACATCTTTCCTACCATTTTTCATAATTTTCACCCCCCGCATTTACAGTTATTCTTTACATCTTCACAAATAGAAAAATGTGTTAGAAACTTTTACAAAGTGAGATGAGACTATAACCAACATATACTTTGTGTGTTCGTGCATATGCGTATCTTCATGTGTCTGTAAATATCTCTACAAGGTCACTTTTATAATGAATTCACTGGAATATACTTGAAGTAAGCATAATTATATTTAACATGTCACTATCAGTCTGTTAGAATACCACTGATTAATTATCCTCATCCACACCTATATTATTACTGGAGCCTGTAATGAGGCGCAGTGGCAGCAGAAATCACATCTTTACAGTAAATTAGTGGCAGTATGTTTCCAATTTGAGAACGCCAGGCAGATGTTGGAGCCTGCTTGTAAAAAATAGACACCATGTTTCTGCTCTGAAGTAGGTGGGGGCACACCCTTAGTGTGTTTCTGTTTAAGGGTGGAGTACCCTCTGGAAATGACAGATGGGTGCTGAGCGTGGATTCAAGTGGCGGGGCTACATGTGGTAACACCAAGGTGAACTAAATATAAGGTGGAGGAACCCAATTTTGGAATGAAGTCACTTGTAAATGCCAGGTTGCCATTTGAAAACATATGATTTCTCTAGTGAAATGCTGTACTGCCGAAAGGAAAAGGCCATCACGGAGTTTAAATGAGTAAATCTGGCACCGTACGCAATATAAAACAGACAAATATTTCTCGCAGGCAAAACCAAAGAGTGCAGGAATTAACGTCCCTCATTAGCTAAGATTGTAACACATCAACTTTTGTTTATTCTGCAGGGCCTCAGATCAGCTGTTTCCCTCCGAGCAACTTCACCATCAAGCAGGCCAGCTATGTCGACACATACTGCTGGGACTCCCTCATGCATCACGAGTTTGACAGCGATGGGAACTTTGAGGAGCGCTCGCTGTGGGTGCACAAAGTAAGTAGAGAAATTCTGATCAAACTGGCTCAACTTGTTTTTCGCAGTGATGTTAACCCTTTATCGGGCAAGTGATTATTTCTGGTAATTCCTGTATGCGTTACAACACATTGACAGTGACAGTTACAGTGAGGTCTAATTTGGTCTACAGGGTCTGTAAGGTCCACCTCTGCATGAACAGTGAGTGTACCTGCTTTGTTAGGTACCATGAAGTAATGACACTAATGTACGGAATGATGTTCAAAGGGAGAATGTGGATGTGGACAGGGGTCTGGATCAGCACTTATGTTATTCTAATGTTCTAAAAGTGACGTTCTTTTCGCCTTACGTGTGTTGTTCTTGTATTTTTTTTTATATTTCCTTCTTAGATTTTATTTATTTTTGCCACTTTTGGGTAAGGAACCACATATAATAACTCCACTGCCCTTGATTTTCTACATAACAATAAAAAAAATTGAAAAATTTCTCAAAAGTAATAAAATCTTGTTAGGTCCTCCAATAACAAACTATGGATAAATGTTGAATTTCACAGTATTTCTATGAGTGCTCTATAAACAGTTAATTTACTACAGTGAGTGTACCTGCTTTGTTAGGTGCCATGAAGTAATGGTACTAATGTAAGGGATGATGTTCAAAGGGAGAATGTGGACGTGGACAGTGGTCTGGATCAGCACTTATGTTGGTCTAATGTTCTAAAATACATGTTCCTTACATGTGTTTTTGTTGTATTTTTTATATATACCTCTTTGATTTTTTTTTTTTTTTCTGCTTATGGGTAAGGATCCATATATGGTAACTGCATTAACCTTGATTTTCTACATAATAATAATAATAATAATAATTTTATATATATATATATATATATATATATATATTTTTTTTTTTTTTTTTTTTTTTTTTTTTTTTTTTTTTTTTTTTCACAAAAGTAAAAGTCTTGTTAGATTCTCCATTGACACATTATGGATAAATGTTGAATTTCACAGTATTTCTATGAGTGCCCTATAAAGGGTTAATGTACTGCAATGACTGTATCTGCTTTGTTAGATATCATGAAGTAATGGTACTAATACAATTCAATACAATACAGTACAACTTTATTTGTAAAGCACTTTAAAACAACCATAGTGGACCAAAGTGCTGTACAGAAAAATAAATAAAAACCAAACAAAAAACCAAAAAAAAAACCAGAGTAAAATACAAGAATAGATGAAAAAACATAGAACAACTGCAAAAATAAAACAAAAATTAAAAATAAATAAATAAATAAATAAAAAATACAGAAGAACAGATAAAACCTAAGCAAAGAATAAAATACAAGAATAGATTAAAACATAAAAAGCTAATGTACGGAATGATGTTCAAAGGGATAATGTGGATGTTGACAGGTGTCTGGATCAACATTTATGTTGGTCTAATGTTCTAAAATACATGTTCAGGTCTCCCTCGAAAAAGAGATTTCATCTCAAGGGACTTCCTGGCTAAATAAAGGTTAAATAAATAAATAAATAAATAAATAAATAAATAAATAAATGAATGTTCCTTCCACCTTACATGTGTTTTATTGTATTTTTATACATACTTCTTTTATTTTTATTTATTTTTTGGTGCTTATGGATAAGGAACCAAATATGGTAACTTCACTGACCTTGATTTTCTACTTAAAAAATTTAGAAAAAATTCACAAAAGTAATAAAGTCTTGTTAGGTCCTCCAATAACACACTAAGATTGAAATTTTGAGCTTCAGAGTATTTATATGAGTGCCCTATAAAAGGTTAAACTGCTGACAGAGAAAAACTGAAGCCTTCCACTTTTTCCTGTTGTTCCTAAACCATGTTGTAAAAACACTTTGCCTTTTGATAAAACCACAGACTAGTCATTAACAGGTAAAAGGTGGCTCTGAATCAACGCTTAGCAGTTCATTGATAAAACCTCACCTACTTGTCTTTTTTCTCCTCCCTGTCTGCATCTCCTCCTCTTCTATCCAGATGTTCCCCTACTCTCTTCTGGCCATGGCGGTGCTCATGTACCTGCCGGCTCTAATCTGGCGCCAGCTCGTCATGCCCACAGTGGGCTCAGACCTGCTCTTCATAATTGACGAATTAGACAAGTCGTACAACCGCTCCATCCGACTGGCCCAGAACATCCTGGAGATGCGCCAGAACACTAAGAATCCCCTTACATTTCAGGCCGAGCTGCAAAGGTACGTGACAAATACTTGCCCACATGGTGTATGAACAGTGTTGTGCAAGTTGCTTCCAAACGATAATAGATTACAGATTACTTTGTACTGTTATTTAGAAGTAATTCCTTACATTACAATATCACTGTCTCAGTATTGTAATGTGTTACATGACTTCTGTGTTACTTTTTAGTTACATGCAGACCCTCATCATAAATGGCACATGCATAGTAAACCCCCCCCCCCAAATACAACAGATAGGAGAGCCTTGGGACACATAAATTTGCGCCCCGAAGTACATGTGAACAAATAGCTCAGTAAGTAACGCTGCAGTCTACGATGTTCAAATCCCAGCAGGAATGTTTGAATGTTTCATGTTCAAACGGCGCAGCACTGAGGACGCCGATAGATAAATCCACAATTTATAATAATTCTCACTAGTTATTGTAACGTTAGCTTACCTTGTCATTGCTGATCACAGGGATCATGCCAACTAGCTTCTGTAAAGCAGGGTTAGGGTTCGTAATGAGCATATGTCCATGTGGCCAGTGTACTGTCTTCTGCAGTCTTCACCCATTGGCTGAACACCAACAGAAAATAGAATTTTCCGGCTGCATTTTTGATTCTTTAAGGTCTCACAGTCTTGCTGTTTTGTTTTGTTTTTTTAATTATAGGCAAAAAGTCTGTTGTAATGCAAGCACTATTGAACATGTACCAAGTAAAATATAACTGAAAATTGACTAGTAATGCCTTACACTACTACATGACAGCAAAAAGTAGTCTGTTACTATAACACATTACATTTGTTACGCGTTACTCCCATCACTGTGTATGAATGTGTTTTGTTTAGCCACAACTTCAAGGTTCAATATAGAAGATTATCCTGTGCTAATGGGTCTGTTTTTGGTAGGAGGTTTGCCTTTGGTGATGTTAGCTGACTCCAGTTCTAAGCTAACTGTTGCCCACATCCATAAGAACAACCAGTGTTTTCCACAAATGTCCCTGTACTTACTCCCATGTTCTCCAATGCCTTCTGCAACTCAACAGCTGCCACTCTGTACAACACAAACCACCACTGCTTTAGACATGTTAACATCAACAAATGCACAGCTCCATCACAGACCACATAAGCATCTGCAGATCTTACAAAACCTTTATTTGCCTTTTGAATCAAACTGTTGTGAATTGGGAAAATGTGACCTCCAAGTGTGAAATACTGGCCAAAGGTCACAGATGTGGTCTTAAATCCCTTAATTAAGAATCACAATCAGGAGTGGGAAAGTAAAGAGTAATGTTTTCCTCTCCCTCAACAGCTGTAATCAGTGTGCCCTTGAGCAAAGCCCTTCAACCTCCAACGGTCTCATTGGAGGGCTGTTTAGGGTGTTGTCATGGGCAGCTCCTACTTTCCAAAAGTAGAAATCTGTGGTTGCATTGGGAGGCTCCCAGCTTTGTGTAACTGTACGAACGTGAGGCAGAACATGGGAATGTAGTGCTGAGTTTGCTGTCCTTGTCCAATTTCAGGGCCAAGAAGAAGCGATACTTTGAGTACCCCCTTCTGGAGAGATACATGCAGTGCAAACAGAAGTCCTACTTCCTTGTTAGCATGCTTTTCCTTCGTGGCTTCCTCCTCCTGACCTTCATGACGGCGGCCTGCCTCTACCTCGCCTACTTCCACCTTTCTGCCTTTCTGCAGGATGAGTTCAGCTGCTTCGTCCGGACAGGAATGCTTCGAGATCAGAACTGGGTTCCTGAGCTGGTTCAGTGTAAAATGATCGGTCAATTGGTCTTCCAAGTCATCAGTGTAGCCAACGGTGCTATTTATGTTCTGTTGGCGCCCATCGTCCTCTTCAGCCTGATCCGACTCTTCGTTTGGGACACCACCTTCCTCTCAGTCTACGAAGTCCTTCCAGCCCTGGATCTCATCAACCGTCAGAAGCTCGGTTGTCCTTTGAATGACCTCAACGTCCTGCTGCTTTTCTTACGCGCAAATATAGCACACCTGAAATCTTACGGCAAAGTCAGGGCTTTGTGCTCGCTTGCGCCACCCCAGGTAGGCAACGTCACCGCAGGGCAGGGCTTGAACGCGATGCTTACACAAGAAGAGATGGAAGAGCGCGAGGAAGCTGCAATGGAGCTGGCAGAAGAAGTGGAGGAGGCCAAGGAGGAAGGGAAGCTCAACCTGGTGGACATCATGACTATTCTGGGAGCAGCACAGGGCAGAGTGGTAAACTGCAGCGAGACGAGGCCTCTGGTGGAGGAGAATATGAGCTTTGGTACCGTAACACTTATCTACACACTCAAACGTATTCTGCTAGTAGCTATTTTTGTCTACATCATTTGGGATGTTCAAAAAATTATCAAGTAACGACAGGTTCTCAGAATAGCCATGTTTCCATCATCACATTTTTAATTATCACCTCAGAAAAGGTTGGATGGAAATGGCAAAATTTACAAAAACATTGACAGCTTTGCAAAAAAAGGTGTTGTGATTTTCACCTTTTTTAACAGAATTAATGCACTCAATAGGAGAGCACTTCATACTGCAAACATTTAACGCTTAACTGTTCTTGGATCTTCTCATAAAGTGCAAAAACACGGTTGATAGTAGCAATAGGTTGAGTAGAACAGAGAAGGAAAAAAAAATTATAGATACAAATTAACTTTATTGATCCCCAGGGGGAAATGATATAAAATAAATGAAGAATGAATTATTACACTGAGGTGTTGTAGATTCTGATGGCAGTTTGCATGGAGGATCTTCTAAACCTCTCAGTCCTGTATCTAATGAGATTACAGGTGCACTGCAGCTGCTCTTCTGATTTGTCAAAATGTGATGTAGAGGATGATCAGGATTTTTCCAGATGTTTTCCACCTTCAACCTTCCTCAGTGTGCATCTCTTCACCACAGTCCCCACTGCTTCCTTTTTCAATCAAAAACAGCAGTAAAACGCTCTACTGATTCAATTCTATGTTCATAACAGTTATTACACTTTATTTGTTCCCAACCGCTTGATGGAAGCATCTTATTACGTCAGTTGGTTTAGAGAGTTAGCTTGAAAACATAGCAAAGGAATAAAAGTACTCTACATTTAAAGGGGTCATATTTTGTTTTTTTTTTAATGGAATTATGCATTTTAAAACATTTCCCTGTGGTCTACATAAACTGTAAATGCTATGCTTGGGTCTGAATTCTTCATTAATTCAACTCCACAGGTCCATCTTCAACAATATTTCTGAGTAATGACATAAGAAAGGTCATTTTGAGCGCTGGCCCTTTAAATGCAAATGAGCTCCTTCACACCCCACCCCTTCCGTACTGCTCTGTCCCGTTTATCTGTACTCTGAGAAATGTTTGTTGGAAGTCTTGACCTTATTTGTGCAAATATAGTGACGTAATTAGTTATAGACACAACAAATTGAAATATTAGTTTAATTTAGATAGTTGAAGTCTTAAGTTTAATCACATATTAGTCTGGAGTAGTTAATGTTTTAAGATAATACCTTTGTTTCACTAGATTTCTTTGTTTCACTAGTGAGTGGTAAAGTTCTTAGGATAGTATGGGTCACATCTTGGTCAACATACCAAACAGACGAATTTATGATCACAGGACTTAGGTTTTACCTTAGGCGCACTTTTAAATACTCATGCAAACATAGGATCGTAAACCACAAGAGATAAGATGTAAACATACTGTCAGTTTAGGGTTTTACATAGAGTTGAGGTATCACATCTGCTTGACTTTAGAGTCAGATGACACCAGTCCATTTTTTTTTTTTTTTGTGACCCTACCCACCTACCACAAGGGGGTCAGCTCATAGTTTGAGGATCAGTTTACAAGGATTAAAAAAGTGATGTGCATTTGAATGTCTGGATCCATTTCCCTGCTTGGGGTGTGGATCCTCAGCTGAGTTATATTTTGTTCGTGGTCAGATCAAGTCAAAAATTAAATTAATAAAAATGAGACCGAAAAGAATCCAGACTTATTCTTGGAGCTTCCAACAAAAGAACACGTTAACAAAATTAAGCAGGAATTAAAACAGGTTGTAGAAATCCACTTGATTTTTGCCAAAATTTATAGTTTTGCAGCAGCTGGAGGGTTCAAATTCAAACTTTATGAGCTATTAGGGTCCCCAAATACATAAATAAATGTACCAAAGACTAATAATAGTGGGCTTAGCAAAATATGACCCCTTTGAGGTAGAAGCAACAGTTTTCATGGAGCAGAAGATGAAAAAGTCATGTAGTAGCGCAGGGGTGTCAAACTCATTTTAGTTCCGTGGCCAGATTCAGCTAAATTTGATCTGAAGTGGGCCGAACCAGTAAAATAATAACATAATAATGTATAAATAATGTCAACTCCAAACTTTTCTCTATGTTTTAGAGCGAAAAAAGTTCATTTACACCGTGAAATGGTTAACATCTACAAACTATCCTTTCAAAAGATGTGAATACCTTGAACAAACTGAAAAAATTAGTGGAATTTTAACAATATTCTGCCTCAGTTTATCATTTCCACATGTACATTACGACGTACAGATCACAGTGGATCTACAAATACTCAAAACATTTAATAACAGACAGAATATTGTTAAAATTCTACTTACTTCTCTTAAGACATTTCAGGTTGTTCGTATTTGTTCAGATTTTTCACATTTTTTGCAAAATTATACTTTGTTTTAGTGTAAATACATGAAAATATTTACATTTACAAAGAGAACATTTGGAGTTGTCATTATTTATATGTTATTATGATAGCATTTTACTGAATCCTGCCCACTTGAGATTGAATTGGTCTGAATGTGGAACCTGAACTGAAAGGATTGTTCACATCTTAGTGTAATTTTTGCATTTCACACATTCATCCCAAGGGCCGGACTGGACCTTTTGGTGGGCCGGATTTGGCCCCTGGGCCGCATGTTTGACACCAGTGTAGTTGTGGATGTGGGGAAGCCATTTGTCAGAAAAAGTTTACAGTTTTGACCAGTAAACTCAAACACATTTGTCAAGTAAAAGTACAACTGTATTGCTTTGTGTCTTCTGTGAAACGATGCCAAACTGCCTCTATTTCTAAAAGAGTCTTTGACAAACACTGGGTAAACGTAGAAGAGATAGACGTGTGGTCCTTCCTAACTGCCCTCTCTGTCTCTTCACAGAGCCAAACCACCAGGGGTACCATGAGTTGAAGGAGACTGCACCATTTAGTCATTACTAGGCCTCCTATGGACTGAATCAATGTGATAACAATGGGGGGTTGGGACACGCTCCACAGTAGGTTTTCAAGAGTACTGTACCCACAAAGACTGTGGACAGCAATCAAGGGTTTTTGTGATCTGAAGACAAAAAGCCTCTTTTAGAATTACAGGCCAAATTGTTCTGTCTTGAAACGTCAATGGATCTGACAATCGATTGTCAGCATTCATGCGTCTGAACTTGCCACAGACTCTGTTTCTGTTTCTTAGTTTGAAGAAAAAGAGGCCAGTTTTTGGCCCAGGATGCATCCATATGAAAGTACGAACTGCTGTCAAATTATCATGCTAGAACGGAAATTGTAAATCCGACTAGACTATGACCAAACAACAACTATTACCATGACTTGACCAGATTGTGCTTGTCTTATAAAAAATAAATCTGTGGCAAACAAAGATGCAAGTTTTGATGATTTTCTGTGGCTGGATTTTCCTGAATATTGTGATTTTATTTTATGTTATTTTATTTTATTGCTCTTTTCCCTCTTCTCTACTAATATTATTACTACAATAGCAGATAAATGTCTTCTGTTTTATGTGAATTATGGATGTTCTGTTATCTTGATAAATAAACTTTGTATGATACCTAGTGTTTCAGTCAACAGCCTCACTGAATCATCAGTACAGACCTTTGAAAGCTGTCAAAAACGCGCCTGTATTTCCATAACTTTAGGTATTTAATTGTTCTTCTGTCTTCTAATACTATCAACAAAAGGTAGACATTAATGAGACTTTCACCTTAAAAGCCTGTTTTTTTGCTTTTGTGTTTCACTTTTACTTCATTAGCACTGACACAAATTCAGATGGGAGTGTTTTTGTGTTATCACGTTATCACTTTCATTAAAATAAGACACGGCAGATGAGAAGAAAATAGGGTCATTTCTATTAATTCCAGCGTTTTTAAACACAGCAACTATCAGACTGAAAGTTGCTTGTAATTTGCATCTTCTCCACTGTTTAATCTGTGTGTGTTTGCTCCAGATCAACCAGAAGCCATCTGAAGTCAGGCCTCCGTGGACACAAATTAGAAACCCACCGCTTCGACCACAAAAACCAGCCTGAGCAAAACAATGTATGTAGGAACTGTTCCGCTTGTCTCACCATGTGGAACTGTTCTCAGAATGAGCCGCTATCCCTGCTGTGTAGCGACATTGCATTATCCGCAGAAAAAAAAAAAAATTATGCAATTATTTTGATGTACTTCCAGTCACAAAGGCAGGAGAAGTTGCCTGGTGGGTAATGGGGGTGACTGCTGCACAGCCTAAATCTTTGAATTATAATGAACAAGTGCTCCCTTGGAAGTCCAATTATGAAGGATGAATTCATGTGCTGTGAAAAATTCAACACAATGTATTGACTTTATTATGAATACAGGAAGTGAAAAAGGGTGGACAGTGGAAAACTGACAATTACAGCATCTCAAACTTTTGGTTATGGTTTGTAAAAATCTAATAATTTTTTAATACTTTATTTATATTTGGTTTATTAACAGACAAACAACACACAAACTGAGGGTCACTGGTTGAATTATTGTACCACAACTCTATCTATCTATCTATCTATCTATCTATCTATCTATCTATCTATCTATCTATCTATCTATCTATCTATCTATCTATCTATCTATCTATCTATCTATCTATCTATCTATCTATCTATCTATCTATCTATCTATAAAAAAAAGCATGCAAAATTGTACTAAAAAAAAAATCCGCGAAACAGCAAGGCCGCGAAAGGTGAACCATGTTATAGTGAGGGACAACTGTACTTTACACTCCTCGTCTTTGTTTTCATTGTGTGTGGCAGTAGTCGCTTTTCCATTGACCCTCAAATTGCGCAAATTTAACTTGAAAACACTGAAACACTGAAAAGAGTTGTTCAAAAAACTGGCTCTTTTATGTTTTTTGCATTATTTTGAAACATCAGTGTTTTAATGACTAAATAGGCTACATGGGATGATTGACATTACATTAAACTGCGCAAATTTAACTTGCGCATAAAAATTTACCTAATGGAAAAATTTCGTCTAAAGTCTCATTTTTCGATTAAAAGTTTTTGTGCTGGCAAGAAGTGGTTTTTCAGGTGTAGAACAAATGGAATATCACACAAAACTGCAATGGAAAGACCTTTTTTTCACAACTACAGTCAGGTGAATTAAAAAACCGGATGTTGACATACGTTACAACAAGCGAAGAAGAAGAAGAAACATATCACGGTGTGTGTGGACACACCAGGAAACCCAATCATTTTTGAATTTAGTATGAGATAGAGGGGTAATATACAATAATAATGAATATATCTGTCTTTATTTACTGTATTGTACAGGAAGCTCTTTTAGAGGTAGTTCTTTAGTTATTTAGCAAATGTCTTTTAGAATATATATACTAACCTTAACGTCAACCTGGCTACTAACCCACTGTTGTGTTTTTGGTCTGTCTGTTTTTTGTCTTCTTGTGCTGTATGTAAAGCTGCTGAATACTTGAATTTCCCTCGGGATTAGTAAAGTATCTATCTATCTATCTATCTATCTATCTATCTATCTATCTATCTATCTATCTATCTATCTATCTATCTATCTATCTATCTGTCTGTCTGTCTGTCTGTCTGTCTGTCTGTCTGTCTGTCTGTCTGTCTGTCTGTCTGTCTGTCTGTCTGTCTGTCTGTCTGTCTGTCTGTCTATCTATCTATCTATCTATCTATCTATCTATCTATCTATCTATCTATCTATCTACACACACACAATAGTATTACACAATATTTACATTTACATTACATCATAATGTGGGGGAAGAGGGGGGTTAAGATATATGGCATGTAATATACACCAGAAACAAAATGTCAGTTAGTAATAAAAAAATCAATATCCTGTCTTGGTTGTGTAAATGTTCTGTGTGTGGTGGAGTGTGTAAGATGTGTATGTGGTGTGACTGTTGTGATGTGGGCTTCTCAAAAAAAAACCTAAAAAAAAACCTAAAAAAAAAAAGAAATCAGGGATATGACCAAAGACAATCATTAGGTAACTGAAATTAAATGAGAAGAAGAGAAAGGAAAAGAGAGAGAGAGAGAAAGGAGGAAAATGGGGGGTAATAAAAATAAATAAGTGAATAAATAAATGAAAAAAAAAACAAAACAAATGAGATTAAAAGTACAGTTTATCTCCATTTGATTCCATTGCCCCCGCTGCCTCACCTCGCCATCACAGCCCTGCTGCAACTCTGTTTATTTATTTATTTATTTATTTATTTATTTATTTATTTATTATTTTCTACATAAGAAAACATGTTGAAAAATGTCAAAAACGGAATACATTCTTGTTATATCTTCCAGTAACACACTCAGAGTATTTCTGAAGGTTTAAACCTTAATCGGGCAAGTGACTATTTTTGGTAATTTCTACATACATTACAAGATAGAGACACCAACAGTTCCAATGAGGACAGTGAGTCAACAATCTCAGGTCCTTGAACTTTATCTCTGAGCTTTTATGGAAATCTACAAGATTAGTGAATTAAATACAGGAAAATAACTGATTTACACTTAAAATATTAGGATAATATTAGAATAAATAGTGATAAATCAGTTAAGAAAGGTGACGAATAGAGAAAAAAAAACATTTGGTAACTGACACAAAAGTAGCACTGGGTCTTTATGTTTTAAGCTTGTGCATCAAACATGTGCTGTTCTTTGATGCTGCAGTTAACATAGTGTCCACTGGAGGGCATCATTGAGTCACGCTCAACTCAGACTGTCCATATTGTCTTGATGGCTGCAATATATTAATTTAGGGTTGCAACACAAGTGGGGTCACTGCTGATATTTATAATTTCTGTAATCAAAACAAAAGCAAATGCAGTCTCATTCAAATCACCCTTATCAGGCTTTTAGCAGGTCCAGACTCTTCTGCCAGAGTCCGTAAAAGCTTCTGTGCTGAAGCCAATTTCCCGGAGTCGGTATGTGAAGAGGCTGGTGTTGCTGTGATTGGAGCAGCGCCTTTTTTGGAATCAAAAAATTGGCAATCATCATCGAGTTCAGCTATGTCAGCAGGCCGGACACCAACTACCACTGTTTGCGCCCGCTGTTTCTCAAAATGTTCAGAGAAAAATACTTGTGCTTTAAAAATGGACTGTGATTGAGTGTAATAGGAAATCAGAGGGGTCTTAAACTTACTCCACGCTTACACTCCTACCTTTTTGGATAATAGTGATGTCTGTGTTACATCCAAACAACGCAGAAAAGATATAATCGCAAGGTTTACATCATTCTTTTCAGCTCCAACCAGGCTCTCTGCTGCTTTAGAAGTGATTGAGTTTCGAAGAATTACCCAGTCTGACAAGTCTGCGACATAATTATTTCTCAAAACAGCATGAAAAAAATGAATACAGTTGTCCTTTGTTTATCATGGGGGTTACGTTCTAAAAATAACCCGCAATAGGTGAAATCCGCAAAGTAGTCAGCTTTATTTTTTACAATTATTATATATGTTTTAAGGCTGTAAAACCCCTCACCACACACTTTATACACTTTTCTCAGACAGGCATTAACATTTTCTCACATTTCTCTCTTGTTTAAACACTCTCAAAGTTCAAACCTTCATAGATTTGCTGCTGTCGTCCTTAAGTTATTTTCCTCCTTCTTTATGCAACGAACCGAAGATTCATTTATTCCATAATGGTGCCCTACAGCTGTGTTACTTCTACCTTCCTTCAGCATGTCCAGAAGTCCAACTTTTTGTGCAATGGTTAGCATCTTCCTCTGCCTTTTGGGTGCGACCGCAGGTGCCTTTGTCGGTGCAGAACGTTTCGTCGACATTGTGGGCTTTGTCGGGGAGAAAACCTGCAAACATACAGCACTTGTAGTGACGGGACTTTTGGCTCTTTGAAGGGAGCCGTTCACTGAAAAGAGTTGTTCAAAAAACTGGCTCTTTTATGTTTTTTGCATTATTTTGAAACATCAGTGTTTTAATGCCTAAATAGGCTACATGGGATGATTGACATTACATTAAATTGCGCAAATTTAACTTGCGCATAAAAATTTACCTATGGAAAAATTTCGCCAAAAGTCTCATTTTTCAATTAAAAGTTTTTGTGCTGGCAAGAAGTGGTTTTTCAGGCGTAGCACAAATGGAATATCACGCAAAACTGCCATGGAAAGACCTTTTTTTTGCAACTACAGTCAAGTGAATTAAAAAAACAAGCGAAGAAGAAACGTGTCACGGTGTGTGTGGACACACCAGGAAACTCAATCATTTTTAAATTTAGTGTGAGATAGAGGGGTAATATATAATAATAATGAATATATCTGTCTTTATTTACTGTATTGTACAGGAAGCTCTTTTAGAGGTAGTTCTTTAGTTATTTAGCAAATGTCTTTTAGAATATATATACTAACCTTAACGTCAACCTGGCTACTAACCCACTGTTGTGTTTTTGGTCTGTCTGTTTTTTGTCTTCTTGTGCTGTATGTAAAGCTGCTGAATACTTGAATTTCCCTTGGGATTAGTAAAGTACCTATCTATCTGTCTGTCTGTCTGTCTGTCTGTCTGTCTGTCTGTCTGTCTGTCTGTCTGTCTGTCTGTCTGTCTATCTATCTATCTATCTATCTATCTATCTATCTATCTATCTATCTATCTATCTATCTATCTATCTATCTATCTATCTATCTATCTATCTATCTATCTATCTATCTCTGTAAATCAACACCATATTTATGTTTGTCACCATGTTTATGGAATGACTTCTTGTGTCATCTTGCGATAATAAATAAACAAATCATGGCATTTGTGATTTTATGGAAAAACTGACATTACGCACTTGTGTTTTGTCGACATTCAGTAAATATCAGTAAAGTTTTTTGCAGATGTCCAATGGAAAAGCGACAAGTGATGTACTGTAGAACAGACTGAGGAAAGTGGCTTGGGACAAGAGGATTGGATTTCTTTAGGAATCCAAAAAAAAAGGAAAATAATGCCTCTTAGAAGTGACTGACGCCGTCTTTGTGTCTACAAGACGTACAGAAAATCTTTACAAATGCCTTGTTTTGCCTTTTAGATCAATGACTCTAAAAGACTCAAGGTCAAACACCCACAGATTAGATTCTTAAGGAATTTAAAGTGAGTTTAAAGTGGTGACGGCATGCAAAAACCAGGCTTACAGTAAATTGTTAAGCACAGCTGAGGTGACCTCGAGTTCACAGCATCATTGATCTGCTGCAGCTCTCTGCATGGTCAGATGGCCACAAAATAATGACAAAACCCTAAATTACCAGTGATGGCCACTCTGAGCAGAAAACATGCACACAGGCAGTTTTGTGTTGTTGTCCCGGTGGTTAGAAGCTGAAAAAGTCGCCTCTTTTTCAGGGAAATACATGAGCCGTTGAATATAAAAATAGCTGCTACATAAAAACAGCAACCATATAATCCAGCAGCATTTACGAAAATTATAAATCTAAATATAAAATGTTCCAAAGTACAAAATTCTATTTATTGTAGAGTTTGAGGAACTATGAAGATGACCCATATTTAGACTCTGTAAAAGGACTTTTCCACTAGATCTTGAACCTGTTTCGTTCAGGATTTGTGGAATTTTGGTGGCATCAAGCAAATGAATTTGTCAAAGATATAACAAATAGACAAAAGATTTAATCCATAAAGACTCAGTGCTACTTTTGTGGCAGTTCCCAAATGAATTTTTCTCTATATTTAACCTTTCTTCTTTTTTCAGTTATGTTTTATTGAGTTTTTTACAGCAGTAGTGCAAAAAAAATATCTAAACACTAGGAATTGTTGTTTTTATACAGAACAGAACATATGCAAAACACACATACAACAAAACAAACCAACAAAAAAAATATTATATTATATTATATTATATTATATTATATTATATTATATTATATTATATTATATTATATTATATTATCATTCATTTTCTGAACCCGCTTTATCCTCACTAGGGTCACAGGGGTCGCTTGGAGCCTATCCTAGCTACATAGGAGTGAAGGCGGGGTACACCCTGGACAAGTCGCCAGTTCATCGCAGGGCATTATATTATATTATATTATATTATATTATATTATATTATATTATATTATATTATATTATATTATATTATTTAACCTTTCTTGAGTGATTTCTGACTATTGATTGTAACACTATCCTCCTTATTTTACATTTTTCAGTGTAAATAATGTATTTTCCTATATTTAATTAACTGATCATGTAGATGTTCATAAAAGCTCAGATCAAAGTTGAAGGTTATCATATCAGAAACAGAAAATTGAACAAAAAGTGAATTTTTCAGTGTCTCCATCCACTGTCATTGATCCAACTCCGTGGGTTTTACTGGTGAATCAATGTTGTAGAAGATGACAGTATTTCCACGTTAACTACGGAGCCTCTGAACATCCACAAAAAAAAAAAAAAAAAGTCCAATTACATGATGAAAATGTTCGCATCTACAAAGTAAACCCCTCCGTCCAATCCACCTGTTTGGCAAGTTCACCAGAAACAAAACAACAAAATGAAGTTTGTAAATTCTATTACATTTTGAAAATTAATTTAATTTTAACCCTTTCATGCATGAATTATAAAAACCTTAATCAAGATTTTTTTTTCCTCAGTGTTTTTATTCCTCTTTAAGCATGAAAAAAAAATTATGCAATTGATTTTTCACAAACCTATTTTTCAAAAATGTCTTCTCAGCTGAAAACGATGTTAATTTTAGACGCAAAGAATCATGTGTTTACTTATTTACTGTGAGAAAATGATGAAATAAAAACATTTTTAATGCTACTAATCTGATATTTTCTCACATTTTAACATACCTACATGGATATAATATGCAAAAAATATATATATATATAAACAAACAAACAAAACAAAACTGTTAATTACAATCTAATAACAATTAGCATTAGCATGTAACTTTGCATAAACAGCAAAGTAATAGTACAGTACAGTAATGGCATGAATGTCAGTGTATGGGATGGTGCATAAGCGTCCACTGTGTCGGCTGATATGGAACTAAACAACAAATTCTTTATTTTTCTATTTTGGTTTTAATTATTCTTCTGTACAGCACTTTGGTCCACTGCGGCTGTTTTAAAGTGCTTTACAAATAAAGTTGGATTGGATTGGATAAATATGCATGATCCCTTTTAAATAAACCGATAAATAATACAAAATAAATAAATAGAACAGCTATCCACTGTGGTGACCACTGTGCATGAAAGGGTTAATAAACACCTACTTTACAGTTATTTAAAGTGTGCACACATCTTTTTGGGACACCCTGCATACAAGGAAAGAATGGATAAACTTGTGAATATAAAGTTGGAGATTGTTACTTAACCCTTTCATGCACGAATTATGAGAAACCTTAATCAAAATTTTTTCCTGAGTGTTTTTATTCCTCTTTAGGCATGAAAAAAACAAAGCGATTGAAAATTGTCTTCTGCAAAAAAAAAAAAAAAAAAAAAGATAAATTAATAAAATAAAAATAATTTTAAAAATGTAAAAAAAAATATATAAAAAAAAAATAATAATAATGAAAAAAAATTTCTTATGAACCTGTTTTTCATAAAGTGGCAAAAATGTGCACTCAGCTGGACACCATACGTTTAATTTTTGATGCACAGAAACATGCATTTACTGATAAATTGTGTGAAAACTACGGAGAGGGTTTGTGATTCTGGGGGTTTATGCTCAGGAGAGATCTACATAACGACACCAATTCATGTCAGAAAAGATACGGAGTGTCTTAAAACTTTAGTAAAGATATGTGTAAAAAAAAAAACCCAACAAAACCCAACAAAAATCCATGAATATACAAGAGAACAGCTGTAGAATAACTGTCCACTGGAGTGACCGCTATGCATGAAAGGGTTAAACACAAGCTGTAATTAAAAATAAAGTTGTCCTCCGAAGAGGGGTGGTGGTGGCGGGTTGAAAAAAAAAAAAAAAAAAAAAGAACATAGGTGACCTTGACCTACTTTTTCAAGGTCAAATGGCCTTGTGTAGTTATAATATCTGAGTATTTTCAAATATATATATATATATATGTAATAACTTTTACACAGAGACAGTCTAATCTAAATTACAGGGCAGTAACTTTCAACAGAATCTTCGACTATATTTGGCTGCGGGGGATTAAAAGTGTGCAGCATGTTATATTTTAGTCCTGCATTTCTTCTTGCGAACCAGTGAAACCAGCCTCGTCCAACTCTCACACTAGTTTAGAATATAACCTTCTCGTTTGTTTGTGCTACTTTACTGCTTTCCCAGATACTAAATTAAATTGCCACAGTTTCTCTGCCTTCTCCATCGCCGCCTTTTCCATCCTCTCCCTCCAACCTGTAGAATATAACGCCCACCCTGGTTTGTGCTTCATTTCAACACAAACATTGTCTTTTTTCTAGCTCCAGCTGGGAATCAACTTTCCAAACCAATTTATTTTTGGTTGAAATTCTGAGAACTATTTCAAATGAGATGCGAGAGAGAAACACTGAAATGGAGCAGGGCAAGAGATTAGGGGAAACCTGGGCCGGAATGCAAAGGGATTCATGGCAGGCTCATTGTAGACTGTGGCTAATTAAAGCAAACCTGTCACAGAAGAAAATGAACAAATCTCCCAGTCCAAACTGACCACAATCCACTCCAACTGTTTTTCACTCATGTTCAGAGGAAACTCTAAATCTTCATTTTCGGTTTCTTTCTGAGGTTGCTTCTCTCTCTCTGAGTAATTTACCAGTATCCTTTTTTTTTTTTTTTCACTGCAATGTTCATTATGTTAGAGCCTTCTTTAATTGAGCCTTTTTGGCTAATACTGCCAATGGAACAAATCTTAAAAAAAAAAAAAAAAAAAAAAAAAAAAATTTGTAGTTGCTGGCAATGTACAATAATGCATTTAAAGACTGTTGAAGAAAACCAAATCATAGGGGTGTACATAACCTTTTATGTTAGGCCAGCAACAAAGATTTTTGCTGTCTTTGGATCATATAAACTGGACATTTAAGCATTATCTTTGCTTAACCCTTTCATGCATAGTGGTCACTCCAATGGACAGCTATTCTACAGCTGTTTTCTTGTATATTCATGGATTTTGTTGTTCTTTTCTTTTCTTTTTTTGTTTTGCTTTGTTTTGTTTTGTTTACACAGGTCTTTATTAAAGTTTTAAGACACTACATATCTTTTCTGGCATGAATTGGTAGCATTA
This sequence comes from Sphaeramia orbicularis, assembly GCF_902148855.1. Lineage (NCBI taxonomy): Eukaryota > Metazoa > Chordata > Actinopteri > Kurtiformes > Apogonidae > Sphaeramia > Sphaeramia orbicularis. The sequence goes on from NC_043970.1 coordinate 37,888,560, forward strand.
TGTAGCATAAACCCCCGGAATCACAAGCCCTCCCCATAGTTTTCACACAATTTATCAGTAAATACATGTTTCTGTGCGTCAAAAATTAAACGTGTGGTGTCCAGCTGGGTGGACATTTTTGCAACTTCATGAAGAACACGCTCATAAGAATTTTTTTTTCTTTTTTTCTTTATTTTTTAAAATCATTTTTATTTAATTAATTAATTTATTTATTTATTTTTATTTATTTTTCAGAGGAAAATTTTCAATCGCATTGTTTTTTTCATGCCTAAAAAGGAATAAAAACACTCAGGAAAAAAATTTGATTAAGGTTCTCATAATTCGTGCATGAAAGGGTTAAAGGGAACTTTATTCAATCAAAATATAATACACTTAGTGCATTAGCTGCCCTTGGTCCACATCAGAGCTCCCTTTCAGATCGGTTCATCTTTACCAGGGGTGTCCAATCCTGGTCCTCGAGAGCTACTATCCTGGATGTTTTAGATGTTTCCCTCTTCCAGCACACCTGATGGTCATTATCAGGCTTCTGCAGAGCTTGATGATCGGCTTATCATTTGAATCAGGTGTGTTGGAGGAGGGATACATCTAAAACATGCAGGATAGTAGATCTCGAGAACCAGGATTGGACACCCCTGATGTTTACAGTAATAATCCACTTGTCAAAAATGTCTATGATGTTCTTTTCTGGAGGAATAACTTCTCATCAGTCTACGCTACTTGCTGAAAAAAACAGCTTTTTGAGCTTTATGATAATATTACGATCATTCAGCCAAAGAGTCATTTGAGTTAAATATTTGCTATTAAAAATTATTCTGAAAATGTTCTGCCATATTCTGTTATGCACATGAACGGTTTTTATTTTCAATTTTGCTATTTTCACAAGTCATTGTTCATTCAATATTTACAGAAATACACCTTGAGAGTTCTTCAGCTGTCAGTGGGCTGATCAACTGTTTTCTGCATCTCATCATATACTCAGTGCCAGTGAAAATGCAACACTTGAAGATTCTTATATTTTTTTAAATCGATGAGGATTTTTATTCCATAAGCTCTTTGGAATTAATCGTAGGCCATTTCTATACAGTAAAAATAAAAAATCCCATCCAAATTTATTGACAAAAAATAAGGATAAAGAAAGAAACTCAAGGACCCCTAAAACCAAAAGTCACAAAGCGGTCCCAGAGGTGCTGCAGCTCAGTGTAGCGGTCCTGCTGTGGCGTGGTCACACGTGCTCATCCAGGACCAGGTCTGTCTGCAGTTGAGCCAGTTTCTTCATGCCTCTGTTGCATCCTGACTATGGTGGACACATGGCATCCAAAACAGCGCGCCACCTGCCGAGCAGAGATTCCGGCCTCCAGGAGCCCCATAGCATGGCATCTTTGGTCACGTGTCAGTCTAGGCATCGCTGAGGTATTGCAAATGATTTTCGTGCTTTTCAGCTTGCCTTTACATACAGAACAGGACCACTCCTTAACTGACCACAATTCCTTAAGTTGAGCAGTTCATCGCTGAGCAATGACAAAAACAAGTCTTATGAATGCAGACAAGTTCATTCAAGTGTGACAATAGCTCAACCTGTCTCAGGTTGTTAAGAAATTGTCTGGGATTATCTTATACAGGTGAAACATATTGATGCAGCTCTGGAACAATAAAACACATTCAAGTGTTGCGTTTTCATTGGCACTGAGTATATATTTAAAGGGTGAAAACATGCAAAAAGACATTATAGTAAGATGGAAAACTGAATCCTGTATGCCTTCTATTCTGTTTATTAAAGCCGTATTAACATACCCTACAGCGCCTCCTCCTGGTGACAAAACATAAGGCAGATTATTTGTTCTGGAAACACAGCTAATGACCTTGATAGGATTTTTTGTGTTCGTTGATTGGAATCTCCAAAGACGAGTTCAGGATGCATTTGGTCTCAGTGTAAGAATTTATTCTGATCACATGTGAAATATCAAAGCCAGCGCTGGTCTCTCTGGACAAGAGCTCCTGCAGGAACTCAAGTCAAAGAGCCCCGAATACCAGGTGTGGTTTACAATTATCTTCTTGGGTGACTCCTCCCGGAACAATGGGTTCGACTTTGCAACGTCATCTGACTCTGTCTTCTGATTGGACCTCACCTATTGACGTAACTTACCAACCGTCTGTTCACATCTTGTTGCTGGGATGAGATACGCCAAGTGTCATGACTGTTGTTTTAGACGTGTATCTATCGGAATGCAAAGTCCTAGCTTCTGTAGGCACAACATCTTCTTCAGTGAGCAGAACTGACCCGGAATCTTATCAGTACTGGTGTCCATGAGTTTACTGATAGACAAGCTTCAAAAGTAGAGAAATATATGACATTTTAGAGCAGTTCAGAGCAAGACTGTAATTATTCTATAATAATTTTTCAACCTGAATCTGTCACTGGATCAGAATTCACCTGACATCTTTCTTGTGAGGACTCACTCACATGCAACATATAAATGAATATAGCAGAATTTTTTTTAAGTCTAAGAGTGAAAGTTGAATGCACAATTTCTGACGGTGTGTATTTGTACTGTTACTGAAGGGGATGATCTGACCACATACGTCTTTTCTGTCTTCATGCATTTACCTGTTCACACTGGATTAATAAAAAAAATAAAATAAAATAAATAAATAAATAAATAAATAAATATATATATATATATATATATATACACATACATACATACATACATACATATATATATACATATATATACACATATATATACATATATATATATATACACATATATATATATATATACATATATATATATATATATATATATATATATATATATATATATATATATATATATATATATACATACACACACACACACACAGGGTGGGGAAGCAAAATTTACAATATTTTGAGGCAGGGATTGAAAGACAGTGTATGACCAATTAGTTTATTGAAAGTCATGAGAATTTATTTGCCACAAGAAAATTACATAATAGAAAATGTTTTTATTCTATGTGTCCTCCTTCTTTCTCAATAACTGCCTTCACACGCTTCCTGAAACTTGCGCAAGTGTTCCTCAAATATTGGGGTGACAACTTCTCCCATTCTTCTTTAACAGTATCTTCCAGACTTTCTCGTAATAGTTTTGCTCATTGTCATTCTCTTCTTTCCATTATAAACAGTCTTTATGGACACTCCAACTATTTTTGAAATCTCCTTTGGTGTGACAAGTGCATTCAACAAATCACACTGTTTGACGTTTGCTTTCCTGATTACTCATATGGGCAAAAGTTTGTGAAAAGGTATGGATAATAGTGTTAGGTATGATTATGACATCAATATATGTTTGGTTTCAAAACAATTGACGTAGTGCCTGCTGAGAAAAAACAACTAAATGTTCATTGTAAATTTTGCTTCCCCACCCTGTATATACATATATATATATATATATATATATATATATATATATATATATATATATATATATATATATATATATATATGAACAATCAAAAAGGAGGAGAAAAGAGCTCTGGAAAACATTAGGTATACAGTTCATGGGTTGGAGGATAAATATGACAGAACCTAGTCACAGTTCATAACTTATAACAAGAGCCTGCCTTTTGCCTGACTCCTTGTTTTTACTTATTAATGTATTTATTTTTCTTTTTTTTTCTCTCTTTGACTGCTGTTTTAGTTTTCTCAGTGTTCAGTGTTTCCCATATTCTGACTTTTTTGTTATGCCAGAGGTCCAGAATGTTGGTGTTATGACCATAATGATCAACACAGATTAGTTTGAGTGCGTCTTTTTTTGGATTTGTGTATATTTGTTTTCTTCTTTTGATGTTCTGTTTGCCCGTTTGATACATGAGTATTTATGTGGGGGGCCTTCCTAATCCGAATGACAAATGGCATGGAATAACGAATGACCTAACCCTAACCCCTAACCCCTAACCCTAACCCCTAACCCTAACCCCTAACCCTAGAGGTCATTAATTATTCCATGCCATTTGTCATTCGGATTACTCAAGCCCTTTATGTGGATGTGTTTGTGGGGATGTCACCTGGATGGGGTGGGGGGCAAGTTCACAACTTTTGTCAGAAATGCTTTAACCTCCTAAGGCCCAGGAAATGTCAGCAAAGTACAAGCTTTTTTGTTTTTTTGTATTAAATGAGTGCCTATATTGGGAACATCATGATGCCACAGTTTTTTCAGATGCAGTTCTTAAAATTTTTATGGAATGTCCTTTATGGTGAACAGTTTTCTTTTCTTTTCTTTTTTTCTTTCTTTTTTTGTATAAAGTTGTGAAATTCTTGTCCACAAATATGGAAAGAAAACCCATAGCTGGGTCTTAGGAGGTTAATAATGTCAATGTTGTTGATATGGAATCATGATAAATAAAGTTGTAAAAAAAAAAAAAAAAAAGAGTAAATAAGACTGCTAGGACACTGCTCCACCTGAAATCAAGCCAGCTGATTGGAAACCAGCCTTCGTTAGTCCAACTATTCACACCTGTACTCAGCCAAACACAATAAAACCTTGAGTCCTCCACCTGATTGGCTCCTATCTGAGACTAGGAGCTATGATTGGTCATTGCAGCTGTCAATCACCCCTTTCTGTTGCATCAGTTTGCTTAGAATGATCAAACTTTGAACACAAACCTGGACTGAAATCACAGTTGGAAAAACACTATTGGACATGTTTTGTTGAAGCTGAAGTTTCAGTGAATAACATGGAAGGGGCCTGGGTTTATGACCTGTTCCGCAGCAGCCAACAGGGGGAACGTCAAGACATTTTGGACTTGGATTTGAAGTGCCCTCATGACCACCATCTGTTTTACAGTCCATAGTGTGGACAGAGCGAATAGAAAACACACCCCAGATGAATGCTAATGTGTTTCCACGTCTATTGAACAGGTATGGCTTTTCTGTTTAGCTGTTTTAAAAAGCTGTTATAACCTTGTCCTTTTGTTTGGATAATGGTGCAGTGTTTTTCCCATTACTGCAATCATCAGCTGACATTGCATATCCTTAGGTTATTTGCTAGAGTCAGAACACTGCATGACAGTGGCCTGCATACATGTGTTGTACAATGAGTCTTTAAAAAAGCCTAAAATATGTTTGTCTTTTGTCATTAACCCATAGAAACCTAGTGCGACTTTAGTGGCAGTTCCAAAGTGATTTTTTTTTTTTTCTTTATTTCACCTTTTATTTTAGTGATTTATCATTATTTATAAGAATATTGTCTTGTGTATTTTACATATTTTATGTGAAATCTGATATTTTCCCATATTGTACTGCTCAAGTAGATTTTCATAAAAAGCTCAGAATAATGTTGAGGGTTATTATATCAGAAAAAGAGATAACTGAAGAAAGTGTGACATTTGCAGCAAAGATATCATTGACTGAACATAAAAACAAGTGTGTCTATCCACTGTCATTGATTCAACTCCATGGGTTTTACTGGTGAATCAATAATGGCTTTTCCATTGGACATAAGCGCAAAACTTTACCAATATTTACTTAATGTCAAAAAAAACAGAAGTGTGTAATACTGGTTTTTCCATTAAATCACAAATGCGATGATTTGTTTTATTATTGTTAGATGTCAGAAGAAGTCATTCCATAAAGATGGCAACAAACATAAATATCTGTTGTTTTTGAATCTAGAATGCTCGTTGCTTGTACTAAATTCAAAAATTATTTTGTTTCCTTGTGTGTTGACACATACTGCGCCATGTTTGTTTAAAACTCTTCTTCACTTGTTGTAACATCTGTCAACATCGTTTTTTTTTTTTTTTGTTTTGTTTTGTTTTTTTTTTTTGGTTACGTGACTAGTTGTGCAAAAAAGTCTTTCCATTGCAGTTTTGCAGGATATACCAATTTCGCTACGCTTGAAAAACCACCTCTTGCCAGCACAAAAATCAATTTTATTTATTTGCATATCATAAAACAGCAAGAGAAAATTAAAAAAACAACAACATTCAAACAAGTAACATCATTGTGCAGGAGAGGATAGAAGCCAAAAAAGGCTTATTTGAATACCTCCACAGAAATAAACAATAATCAGGAAAAAAAAGAAAAAAAAAAAAAGAAGGAAGAAGAATTAAAAATACAATATAACTGAAATAATAAACTGAAGCAAAAACAATAACAATGCAAATTACATTACAAATCATCAAATAATAGACAGCCTTACATTTTTTTCATGAATAAGAGTCCTTTTCACATGCTTTATAAACAATGATAAAGAAGATGTTGATTGAAGTTCAGGTCGCAGATTATTCCACAGATTTGGTCCTTTTCATCGAAAAATGAGTTTTCGCAAAATTGTTTTTCTATTAGGCAAATTTTTATGCGCAAGTTATATTTGCACAGTTTGACGGTCAATGGAAAAGCGACCAAGGTTGTAGAAGATGACAGTGTTTCACGTTCACTTCGGAGCCTCTGAACGTCCAAATAGGTCATATATCTGATGACCATGAAAAGATGACAAACTGTATTTTACACCAATTATTTACGCGTATTAATAGGATTTGTGGATCAATGGGTATTAAACATTTTATATTAGTATGCCTTTGGTCGCCAGTGAATGTTTGGGTCTTTATGAGTTAAAGTGAGGCTACTGATAATATTACATTCATATTTTGTTGATTTAAATCATACATGTGTCATATGTAAAATCTGCAGAATGTCGCCCCCATAGATTTTCATTCTCTTTAAATATAGTTCAAGGTGAAGTCGGACATCCATTGTGCCTCCACTCTGCTCTTCAATCCTGGCTCTGGGATCTGGCAGGCTGCTTACCTCAGGTGTCAAATCAAACCCGGCTGTCAGCAGGTAAGATGGGGGATGACACAGAAAAAGGCTTCTGACATTGTGTTTCAGTCAGCGCTGTCACCTCCTGACACCGATAACGTCCTGAAACGTGGAGGGAAATCTGCTTCCTGCTCCGCTAGCACAAAGTTGAACTGGCACTCATCATTTCCATTCAATTATTTAGTCACTTAAAATATTAAACCGTTTGACAGACTGATATTACTGCTGAGACATTTGCATTTTAACCGTCAGAGGCTGCGACCACCTTCTGTGGCTAACTTTTCAATTATTAATCCCAGTAATGGGCTTTAAAGGGGTACCACAGGTGTCTTATTGGGGCCCGCAGAAGATCTGTAGTGATCACGTTTTAAGCATGACATTTTCATTTCAGTCAATAAATAGCTGTAACCTGCTTGCAAAATGATAGGTGTAGATAAAAAAAAAAATGATTTGGAAGGGTCAAATATCTATGTTCAACTTTTTAAATAAGAAAAAAACTGTTTACAGGTTCTGTATGAGTCGCAAACCAAACATGTAGCATTTCACAGCATTTTTTTTCTCTACATTTTGGTAAATTCACTCATTCTCCGACAATGTAAATGAAAATCTGACTTCAAAACAAACCACTGCCCAACACAAAATGTTTAAATAAACAAATAAATAAATACAGGTCAGGTCAAGGGAGCATGTACATCTATGAGAAAAATCCAAGTTTCTCTTATCCTATTCTGTATGCACTCATTTGTTAGCTTATTACTGTGATGGATAATAAATGTTTGTATTAAAAAGTATTTGACTTGTTTTCTTGCATCATAACAGGATCAAGAATTGAAACTGTGTCCCTATGCCCATTGAAACCGTGTAAATTTAAATCTGTGTCAATAAGTTTAAAAGTTTCTGAGATATTTTCCTAAATTTTGACATCAGTGTTGCTTAATGTTATTTAACATATCCTAGGCAAATTTAAGTGAATTTCCTGTAAGCACTTTAGCGTAAACCTTGTCAAAATCAGTGACATTTTGATGAAACCGTGTTACCGAGCACATTTTAAAAGGTCAAAAATTTTATTTTATGCAATCATCATCTTTACTATGTTTAAGTACTTACAAATACCTACTGAAATATGTAACGTACATTTATATAGGTTATATATATGTTAGAGCCCATTGAACACGAAACATGTAACTGTGTCACCACTTGGCTTGACCCATAAAAAAATAAATTAATCACGAGCCATAAAAGGTGTTGTATGTCTCTGATGGTTGATTCCATTTTTTTTCAATCAGTGACATTTTGGTCCAAAAGTCTCCTATATATTTTCCTACATTTTGACAACAGTGTAGCTTAATATGTTATTTAACACATCATAGGCAAATTTGAGGAATTTCCTGTATGAACCGCATGTTAAGCACTTTGGCGTAAACCTTGTCAAAATTAGTGACATTTTGATGAAACCATGTTACTGAGAATGTTTTAAAATATTTTGGGTCAAAAATTTAATTTTATGCAATCATCATCCTTACTATGTTTAAGTACTTATAAATACTGACTGATATATGTAACACATATTTATATAGGTTATACAGTCTACTCTCGTTATACCGCCAACTTCCGTTCACGGCCAAATTGGCAGTATAGCGAAAATGGCGTTACAACGGGTTGCGTCCATAATGTGCGTGTCTTTACTATATGATGTCTATGCTGCCTCCGTTAACCCGTTCTAATTGCGTTTCTAAATAAATCTTGATTCTGTTATGTTGTAAGGCAGGGATCGGCAACCTTTAACACTCAAAGAGCCATTTCGACCCGGTTTCCACGGAAAAGACAACACTGGGAGCCGCACCTCGGAGGTGCCACAGCGGCGCACCTCGGAGGTGCCGCGCCGCGACGCTGGCGGTATAACGGTCGGGAAATCAATGGTATAAGTGTTGTTTGTGCATGGAACTGGGCTGGCGGATGGCGATAAGCGGAAATGGCGGTATAACGGCAGGCGGTTTAACGAGAGTAGACTGTATATGTACAAAGTTAGAGCCCACTGAACATGAAACATGTAACCGTGTCACCACTTGACCTGACCCATAAATAAGTGAATGAACCACGAGCTACAAAAGGTGTTTTTATGTCTCTGAAGGTTAATTCCATTTATTACACTGGGTTACAAAAAAATGTTTTTTGCAAGTTGTCTAGGTTTTTTCAACTGAATTAGGACCATTTTGCAGCGCTAAATCCAAAAATGACATCTGTTTTTCTCAATCAGGTCAGGTTTTTTTGCTAATTTGATTTTGAAAAATTTGATCTTCTCACAAAATATAATAATTAATACCAAAATAAGATTGGTAAGCACACTTTATGAAACTTGTGACTTGATTCCTGTTAGGTACAATGGTGTATTCACTGCAGATGTAGCAGGATATGTCAGGCTTATTTTTGCAAGATCATCTAGTCGAAGCCATTTCATTCACCTGTAATATTAAAAAAAACATTAATCATAAATTGACAAAAGTAAAATCTTCAGAACTCGTTTATTGCAAGAAATATGAAAGAATTTTGTATCATATGATGTGAAAATGCCCATAAATGTAAGCAAAAATGTTAAAAAGCCAAAATGTAGCATAGTTGAGAAAGTTGACCTGATTGAGCAAAATTAATGTGATTTTTGGATTCAGCACACCAAAATTATCCTAAAGCAGCTCAGAAAACTTTATAAATTTGTTGCTGACCAGCGTTATTTTTTGCTTTATGATTCTTTACGATGCTTACTTTGGAATCGCAGTCGCATCTAAACCCTTCACACATCATCACTCATCTCTTAACTGGAGCTCATTTTTGGATTCTGCAAACATATTCTTCGGATTTGGAGTCTAGTTGACTTATGTTAGCTTCATAATTATGGCTAGAAAATGGTGGTTCTCTAAATGGTAGAAATCCCTGGTCCAGATGACTACCAGAATCTAATCAATCGGCTCAATCTGTCCACCAGATTTCACTGGATATCTGTTGTTGGGCGCATCACGTTTCCTGCCAACAGCCAGATCGACAAGCCAAATAATGAGTAAAAACATAACCTCCTTGGCAGCTGTAATACGTTTCTGATTCCGACGCTAAAACATGCAAATTATTCGCAATTTGTCCAACAAACGCATGCATACCGCTCAATCCCTTCTGTCTGTTTGTAGTTATTGCAGTCAGCCAGTAAATATACTTTTCCACCACTTAAGCTACTTTTACAAGTGTGTCTGTGAATGATGCTGCAGCTTGTGTCGTCTCCTCGGGTGGTGTACAAAGCTAGATGCTGAAAGATCAAAAATGCAATAAGATGCCTTTAGGTTATTGCTGTTCAAAACATCCAGACTATCTAGTGTACAGTGTGGCTCCGGTTGACGGAGAACAGCTGGATGTGCAAAAATAAACATGCAAAATATGAAATGTCGATTGTTTTAATAGCCTGGAATATCACATACATGGAGCAACTGCACGGTGTTGTATGTACCTTTTTAACTTCTCGCACTTCAGCAGTATAAGCGCTCATGAATCAGGTACATCATTATGCGGCTCTTCACAAGCTGGAGGACGTGTCGGATCGCTTCAGTTTGATGACGGATGAATTTCAAAGGCCCAACTCATTTGCATGAGCAGAACTGTTGGGAAACATTTGACCTCTGCCTTCATCCTGCAAATTCAATTAGTTTCAGTGTCTAGTAGTATCAGTAGTAAAGAGCAAAACCAATTTATCAGGACGAGCGGCGCAGCGCTTCGCCGGTTGTACTGAAATCGTAGCGATCTGTAGCATTTATAGACTTCAGTCGGAGCATGTTACCTTATTTATTATTAAAGGTTCAAGCTGGGAGGTTGAGGGAATCTTATGGTTGTTGTTATTCTCTACAAAAAGTGACAGTAAAACACAAAGGTTACACTCATATTGTCAAAAAGCATACGTTTTATGTCCTTCACTTTAACCACTTGTCCATGGCCTCGATAGGAAAAAATGGAAAAATGACCATGATGCTTTGAGAATCTGGCTTAATGGTGCGTTGTCTGGACTTAGTAAAACTACACATTTGTGAAGCTCGACGAAAAAGAGCACATTTATTACTCACAGTGTGTGTTATTTACTTTGTGGTTTACAGCAGGATGTAAACACAGGCTACCTAAAAATAAGGCATGATGATGATGATGATGATGATGATGATGATGATAATGATAATACGTTTTATTTGTATAGCACTTTTCATGGAACTCAGACACTTGACATACAGCAGATAAAAACAGAAACCAAACACATTAAAACAAATAAAAATGAGGTGCAGAAGACAGGTATATGAAGATAAAACAATTAAACATTTCTTCATTCATTATTTCTTCATTCTATTCATTACTAATGTTGGCACTGTTGCATCTAAAACCTTTAGTTTTGATTATATTTACGCAGTTATCCTTATGATAATGCTGCGTTCCAGGTGTTGCACTCTCTGCCCGCACGTTCGAGGGAGATGGCTGCGTTGTTAGTTATTGAAAAGACCACAAACTAGCTATGTGTCCTCACTCGTCTGTAGTTTATTCAGCGACAACCATTACAATAATGATCTCAATGACACACATGCGCACAACAACTTCCTCTGAGACAGTATCAATTAATCAGACATGAAACATCAAACAAAGCAGTGTATTGCTTGTTTTCTATAAAACCTTTGTAAATGCATTAGCTTTTTAAACAAAATATGCAATGATTTTAATAACAACCATTTTAAATGTAATATTACATTTATATAAACCTATATTTTCCCTCATTAATAAAATATAAATGTAATTACACTGAACCTGTGTACTTTAGTACCAATTTATGTCAAGCTATAATAATACCTGAGAACAGATAGACTTATTAATGACCCACGAAGAACATTTCAAAGAAATAATGCGCTTTTTAAGTAACAAAAAATAAGGCATTTTAATGTCACACAGGCAAGTTTTTGAGGTTAAGTCATGACTTCAAACCACGACTCACGACTTTGTAACGTTCCAGGCAAGTCACGCCAAACTGTCTGAGATGTTGATGATGATGATGATGATGATGATGAAATTCTTTATTCAGTCATCACATCATACAACCACTGTCAACACTACAAACATTACCAACAGGTTAGTGACTGAAAAGGCACAGGAAGAAGCAGAATGCTTATATTAATGCCAGAACACATTAAGCTACCCAGTGTTCAGTATAGGAAGAAGAAAAAACAAAAATGCAAGCAACCAAACAGACTGTTTGTTTAGTTCTTATTCTGTCCACCTGTAAACTGCAGCTGAACGGAGTCCAAGAAAAATTTCCCACGGAGACAGTAAAGTATATCTTATCTTAAATCACATCATGTGTTGATTAAGATGTCAAATTACAGTTATTTAGCTGCATTCTTGAATAGAAAAATTATTTTTCGTGGTTAAATGCTTGATTTGATTACTGGCTCTTCAGAGAAGCCCACTGAGTTAGCTCAGATTTGGAAATGGGGAGAAAAAAAGGGGAATTCATAAATTCCTTATTCTTGTTGAAAATGGTAAAATATCAAGAGCTCAATGGAAAGGAAGAGTCTTATTAGTCTTTTAAGGTGCTGGATGTTCTCTGAGAAAACAGGGAAAAGTGGTCCGATGAATTTGTTAAGCAAGGACAAGGATAAGATCTGAGTCAAAAAGGGTTTTAAAGAAATTGTAAATTCATGCTAAATTATGTTGACTGAATAACAGAGTAAGTATTGAGTTATATTAAAGGTTAAAGGGTGTTTGTTATATCCCTGTAGGGAAATTCAGTCTTTGCATTCTACCCATAATACACAGCACCTAGCATTAGCATATTAGCCGCAACTTTAACCCTTTATCGGGCAGGTGACTTTTTTGTGAACTCATACATTACGAGACGGTGACTGCACCAGTTCCAGTGAGGACAGTGAGTCATCAGTCTCAGGTCCAATGTGGTCTACAGGGTCTGTAGGGTCCACCTCTGCATGAACAGTGAGTGTACCTGCTTTGTTAGGTACCATGAAGTAATGGTACTAATGTAAGGAATGATGTTCAAAGGGAGAATGTGGATGTGGACAGGGGTCTGGATCAGCACTGATGTTGTTGCAATGTTCTGAAAGTGATGTTCTTTTCCCCTTACATATGTTTTTCTCGTATTTTTATATATAAATGTTGGATTTTTTTTTTTTTTTTTTTTGCCACTTAAGGAACTAAATATGGTAACTTCATTGACCTTGATTTTCTACAAAATAATGAAATTTTTTGAAAAATTTGTCAAAAGTAATAAAGTCTTGTTAGGTCCTCCAATAACACACTGAGGTTGAAATGTTGCCCTGTAAAGGGTTAAAGGTGCTCGAGGTCCAACTCCAGTTCACACAGTCCAGGGCACTGGGTTTAGAATGAATCATGTTTTTGGTAAGGCGGGGGTGGGGGTGGGGGGGGTAGAGGACCCAGAGGCAAACTGTGCACAGAAATGCCCTGGTTTGAACCCGGAACATTCTATCTTTGAGGTCACATCACCATAGAGAGGTCAATACAATCAATGTTACACTTACAATTAAATTTTTTTAAAACAATAAAAGGGCGAAACATCCAAGAAGCAGCGTATACGAAATGGATTTCATTGGCGTTCTTTTGTGGATTACCGTGGAGGTCGGCTGCTGAGGTCAGTTTAGGGTCAGAAGCTGCTGGAAGGAGGATGACACAGCTCTGGTTGTGAGTCTCCCCATAACAAACACTGCTTCCAGCTTTGGTGATTCGCCCCAGTGGGAGCTCTAAGACGGGGAGGAAATGGAAAAAGCCAGACACTGAGGCCTGGTATAAATGTGTGTGTTATCCCATCTGCATCTGTTTATCCGTCAGCTTTCTTGACGCATCACTCACCAGAGAGAGGCGTGTGTGTGTGTTTGTGTGTATAGATGGAAGACTGCGACTGCTGCGAAGTAGGTGTAGAATTCGCACATTCTGATTGATGTCCTTGTATTTGAGCACATACGTCAGTATACCGACGGAATAAGAGTGCACTGAGGCTGTGCGCTGGGGCTGTGCAAGAGTTTCAAGAGCACTGGGGTAATGTAGGATTAAAAAGGTGATGTACTGGCACTGCATGTGTTTGTTTGTGTGTTTTTTAACCTTTTATCAGGCAAGTAACTATTTTTGGTAAATTCTGCATGCGTTATGTTCAGAGGTTATGCTAGACATTTTTATTGTCCATCATTTTGACGGACAAGGTCGTAAAAATTGCGTCATAACATATTATTATCCGTCATTTCAAATTTTTATTTTTTCAAGATAATGAGATATATTCAGTAGTATTTAATGTTCAAAAACATCTCACTGATGCAGCAGCTGTAGTTGCTGCTGGCTGATAAACCAACATGATATCACGACCCTCATAATTATATAGGCCACGTTTAATTGGTGTGTTATCTGTAGACATTATAAGCTTTCCTTGAGTTTCTTCACACTGTCAATCCCATGCACTGAGGGTTAGGGTTCAGGTGAGGTGAACCACAGATCTGGGCACAAATTGACATGCCATCAAATAACACATGAAAGGTAGAAAATGCGTACATATAACACAAAATGCCATTAGAACTGGGGTATTCCTTGTTTGTCCGTCATCCTTCACCACATCAGTCCCTCTTTTTTTCACCACGTTTATCAGTGTCATCCCATTTACTGGGCTTTAAAATAACTAAAGAGACTCGGCTGTCGGCACAGTTTGCGCTACCAAAGTAGCATCTAATTTTGGCTAAAGTCAGCTAAACAGCGAGACAAGACCTGACACTGACTGATTAATATGCACACTGGCCATCAACTGGACAGGGGGTCTACTACAGGTGGACCAACGGTCAGTCATGTGACTGAAGTAATGGTGTTGTATTCAGCTGTGAACAGTGGTGCTGCTGGTTCTATACAGTTAGGATGCTGTTTTGGAATGTTTGATGACTTGTTAAGAGACAGACAGACCAGCGATCCTGTGAGCAGGTTTTGTTCAGTGTTGTGTGAAAACTCTCTTTGGTAGATTACCCTCAGTATTTTAATCTGTCAAAATGACGGACGGCCTTCAGAATTTTCCGTCATTTAAAAAAAAAAAAAAAAAATCAAAAATCTGTCATTGACAGAATATTTTCGGTTAACGCAACTTCTAGTTACGTTACAAGACAGTGACAGCTACAGTTCCAGTGAGGACAGTGAGTCAACAGTCTCAGGTCCAATGTGGTCTACAGGGTCTGTAAGGTCCACCTCTGCATGAACAGTGAGTGTACCTGCTTTGTTAGGTACCAGGAAGTAATGGTACTAATGCAGTGGTTCCCAACCTTTTTTGGCTCGTGACCCCTTTTTTTTTTTTTTTAAACTTGTCTTATCCAGCGTCATAACAGCAGAATGGTAGTCTGGCCTCTTGGTGCTGAACATATCGCTTTGTCAAGGCAAACTTCATAAAGTATGTGAGGCTCCCCTTGATTTTGAGTTTCGTTGAACCGCATTTCGATGCCGGACCTGACGTGAAGGAACAGGGGGAAGGAGAAGAAAGAGGAAGAGAAGGAAAGAGTAAAGGGGGCAGAAAAAAAGGAAGAAGATGGCAAAGACCCTCACAAGAAAATATCCACAATACTGACAATAACAACCACGGTGATAATTGTAATGGTAACAAGAACTAGAACCAGAACTGAGTAAACTGGGCGGGGAGGAAAAGAAGAAATTACAATGAAATAAAATACATACCAATGAGAGTTATATAAGATAGGAAAACGTGAACAAACTATCATAAATACAATGACTAGACCACCCTTGTTTTCTTCAATTTCTTGTTCATTTTAATGTCTGGTACAGCTAACACAGTGGTTCCCAACCTTTTCTGGCTCATGACCCCATTTTAACATCACAAATTTGTGGCGACCCCAGACATTCAAAACGGAGACGATATTACTTTTTTTTTTTTTGCTAAATTAATTTGTTTTTAATCATGTAATAGTTTGCTCTACTATGTTGCAAATAAACATTAATTTTAGACACGTTTAGTCTATATAATGTATATTATTATGGATGGAGGCAGAAAAGCCAGGTGGAGATTACTGCACAAAGTGAGAATTTGATTTTCCTTGGTCAGGATATGTACAGTCAGTCCAGCTTGGATTTACAAGGCTAACAATTAATACTGAACAAACAAGAACTTAAACTATGAATTATGAAAGAGCTGCAGCATCTGAAACCGACTACAATGAACATTTGACAGATAAACAGTACCACAGTGCTTCAGTTTCAGCTTCACAGTTTGTCATGTCTTTTATGGATTGTGATTGTCTCTCTCAACTCACCATATATTTTTGAGTAGGTTGTTGTTGTGTTTTTTTTTTTTTTTTTTTTTTTTTAATCTTTTATCAATAACTAGAAATTTCAGGCGACCCCAAGGTTGGAAAAACAATGTACTAATGTAAGAAATGATGTTGACAGGTGTCTGGATCAACACTTATGTTGGTCTAAAACAGGCAAGGCAAATTTATTTGTGTAGCACAATTCATACACAGGGCAATTCACAGTGCTTTAAAAAAAAAATGGAAAAGAGACAGGTTAAAAACACACAATTGCATTTAAAACATAATGAATAAAACATAAATAAAGTAAAAGAAGAGTGCAGATAGAACACTTTCAGTTGTTATATGCAGAGTTGAACAGAGACGTTTTCAGCCTGGACTTAAACATTGTTCATACATGTTCCTTTCACATAAGGTTTTGTTTTTTGTTTTTTTTAATTTTATTTTATTCATTCATTCATTTTCTGAACTCACTTTATCCTCACTAGGGTCACGGGGCTCACTTGGAGCTTATCCCAGCTACTTATGGGTGAAGGCGGGGTACACCCTGGACATTTTGCCAGTTCATCACAGGGCTGACGTATAGAGACAATCAATCACTCTCACATTCACACCTATGGACAATTTAGATTAACCAATTAACCTATTAGTGGATAGTGGGAGGAAGCCGGAGTACTCGGAGAGAACCCATGCAGACACAACATGCAAACTCCACACAGAAAGGTCCCACCCGCATCGACTGGTGTTGGAATTGAACCCAGGACCTTCTTGCTGTGAGGCACTAGTGCTATCCACTTGTGTATTTTATGCTTCTTGAATTATTTATTGTTTTTGCCACTTATAGGTAAGGAACCAAATATGGTAACTTCTAGGGATGCACCAATACCACTTTTTTCCAGACCGAGTACGAGTACTTACATTTGAGTACTTGCCGATACCGAGTACCAATACGAGTACTTAATAACCCCATTCCAGTTCTTAGTTCCTTTTGTAAATGTGCTTTATTGTCGTTGTCATTAGTCTGACTGGAACAAAGTGCTGCTACTGACATTTAATGTATTGGAATGAGCGTTTCTCAATTAATCCACCAGGGGGCGCCACTCTTAATTAACCATACTGGACAAATACCATGAAGAAGAGTAAAGTTTTTTGAGAAGAGGAAGAACAAGAAAGTCAGTAAAAACAAACATTGAGACGACAGAGGTAACACTAATGTGATACTAATATTGCAGCGTTTTCACTGGTAAGGTTTAAAAGTTTAGCTTCAGCAGGAAGAGAAAAGAGAAATGAGCGATAAGTTTTGTTTTCACTTCTGTTGGCAGCGGTCCGCACCGCTCCGTACACCCGCTGGTATTCTCATTCTGTTTACACATCCGTGACCACCTGGTAAAGGGATGGAATGTACGCAGAGGACGGACAGAACGCTGCGTCTGCAACGTTACTTGCAGTCAGCGTTACTTTTATCACCGTCATTTATTTTGAAAAATCTCCACACTCTTCACACTCCACACACATTATTCCTCCTCCTCGTACCTGCTGCACTGAACTGTGAATGTCACATGGCTGTAAGTGGTATCGGTGCATTTGTATCGGATGTCTTTTACGGGTACGAGTACAAGTACACACACTGAGTATCGGAGCCGATGCCGATACTCGTATCAGTGCATCCCTAGTAACTTCATTAACCTTGATTTTCTACGTAATAATAAAACATTTTGAAAAAAATCACAAAAGTAGTAGTCTTGTTAGGACCTGCTGTATAAAGGGTTAATCCAAACATAAATGTGACTCCCTTTGTTTGATTGAGCCACAAAAATGTTGACTTTTTTTAGAGAACGTTCTGTTTTGTCTTCACAAAGGCTTTCATCACTAAGTGCTGAAGGTGAACTTGAGCTTTGCTTCTGAAACACCATACTGTCATTCATTATTCTCCATTTACATCGATGTACCAGCCTTCAAATCCTGACACCTTCAGTCCGTTTGTTGCTGCTGATGTGCAGAACAGGTGTAGGTGTGAACTTTGTGTTTGGACTCAACACTTCATATTCATTAATTTGAGCAGAGCGGCTCTGGTTCGGCATAGTTACACATATGGTTATATGTGATATTTCCTGGCTGCGTCATGTTTTCCTCCATATTGAAACCTGCCTTTGGCCTTTAAGTCACTCCAGGTTTTTATCTACGCAGTCTGAACAGTGAAAAACCTGCTCTGCTGAAAACAGGCTTTGAGTGATTCTTTTTTTTCCCTCCTTTTTCTTCTTCACTAAATCCTGTGAAGGCATCCAATGCTTCTGTTTCTTTAGATAAAATTCTGGATCATTCTGCTTTGTTTTTTGGCTCAGAATGTATCTTAGGTTTGAAGCATTTTGACTTTGGCAACTCTCCTTAACCAAGTACCTGTGTCGTCTTTCCTTTTGATTTCCTTTAAGCCCTAGGGTCGTGTGTGTGTGATGATAAATTATCTAATGTAGAAAATGAATCCAAGGCATTATAATTATTTGACATAAATACAATAACTTATTTTTAAACCACAAGAAATATTTGTATCCATTGAATTTTTTCAGTAACTCATAACAGGATAAAAAAGTGTAACACTATTTTGTGTTCAATCAGACTAATATTAACTGATGACAACATGTCAGAGGAATAAAATGTCTTATAGCCTTATTTTACAGGTCTTGAAAATGACTGCATTTAGCATAATGAACCATTAACACTAAATAGCATTATGAAATGAGCTACATTTAAGTGTATCTCATAGCTTTGGAAAAGCAATAAGGATGCAATGATGCCGTCAACTGCAAAATAAGCTACTGTGCTTTTATCACGATATAGTTCCTCAAAAGTCCAAACGGGGAAAAATCAGAGTTGGAATCAGTTTTCTTGTCATTTGATCAATGGTACATGATGGAACGAAAGATAGTTACCCAGGTCTTTGTAGCATAAGAAAAATAAAGAATAAAATATCAAATAAAATATATAAACGGTAAATAGGGTAGGAAAAAGTACTATTAAAATATGCAGAAAAAATATAACAAAATGAAATAAAAATAAAAAATAAATTCTTAATATGTACAAAATTTAACAGCATAAAAAACATATACATAAAATGACAGAAATGGCAATAATTTTGGCATATAATTTAAGTTCTATTGGTTTGCAGTCTCAGTTTTGATTATGCTAAATTACAGTCCTGCTAATATAAAAACTGTGAATAATATGTGCATTGGAAGTTTGCATTAGTTTTGAACAAGTCTCTTATCAGTACTTAAAACATTCCCACCCGCAGTCTCAGGTCATCTTCATCTGTCCAACTCACCCTCCCACCTGCCCGCTTGACTACCATGGGGTCCAGAGCTTTCAGCCGCTCAGCCCCCCGCCTCTGGAATGCCCTCCCAGAACACACAAAAAACTCTGACTCTATTACCACCTTCAAATCCCAGTTTAAGACTTATTTATTAAGACAGGCCAACTCAATTCCATAATTTCACTTTTATCTACTGCCACTTTATGAACTTATGTGTTTTATATAAGTATATGTGTAATTTTAATTGTGTTTTATTTATTTTTTAACAACTTTGTACACTGACCTTGAGTGCCCTGAAAGGCGCCTATAAATAAAATATATTGTTATTATTTATTATTACTTTTAACACTACAATTTTAATGCATGCAAAAACAAAAATGTGGATGGACAGATGGACTTATCTACTTACTTATGCATCTTTGACTGATTATCTCAGGGTTTTATTATAAATTAGCAAAACATATGTAATAACAGTTGTGCAAATACTGAAAAATCATGCAAATTGTAAAGTTTTTTTTTTTTTTTTTTTTTTTTTTAATATACATGACATTTTATTTACTTTCTGAAGCCAACTTCAGCTGCTTGGTTATGTGCCTACATGTGTCTTCCAACTTAATAAGGCTGGTGATGATGATAACAACAATAATAGTACTAATAATAATGATTATTTTAATGAAGATGATGATCCAACCCCTGTGGCCCTTGTGAGGATAAAGTGGGTTCAGATAATGAATGAATGAATGAATGAATGAATGAATGAATGATGATCCAATATGATACAATACACTTCATTATCCTTTTAGGGAAATTTGTATTGGACTCCAGCACTGCATAAAGCTATAATTAAAAAATCAACAATCAGTTTTATTTTTGCATCTGTTACAATCAATAAAATTCAGTGCATAATAAAAATGGATGATCCTAAAATAAATGAATAACAATAACATTTAAACATGACACAGTTGAAATAATAATAACAATAACAATCATGAAAACCCTGTTCAGCCAAAGAGTGTGTGAACCAGCTGTATTGCATTTTAATATTTTCAAGCACTTTAAATGCTTTTTCAGCCTGAACATATGCACTGCATTGGCAGAAACAATGCTATAAACATTAGTGCTATGTCTCTCTGAAGTATGTCATTACTTTTGTCCCAGCCCTTATCCTAAAGAAAAATTAGTCACCTCTTAAAACAGAATGTCGACTATGCTTTCCATTTTGACTAATCAACTATTCATGCATTTCCCATCTGGGATTGGTGACAAAAAGAGCATAATTTTAAAAAAAAACAACAACAAAAAAAAACCATAAAAAAACATAAGTGGTGCCAGGCACAATAAACTCAGCCCCTCACACATATTGCAGCTTATTTTGGCATCCATCCAGCTGATGTCACCAAATTAATTGTCTCTATATATGTGCCAAGTTTGAAGTAAATTTAAACAAAATTGATGTTTTTATTGACATTTGAAATTTCATCCATTATAAGTAAATGGGAGAAAAAAAAGATGTAAAAAAAAATTTGAACTTTGACCTACTTTTCCCAACATGTACCCACATCTGTTGTGTGTCATGGGGAGTCTATAAACCAAATGTGGTATGAATTCAACTAATAGTTTTGTTGCTACAGATGTGAGAGTGCACCCATTTTAACTAAATGGGGAGGCTGAAAAAAAGATTTACAAAATTCATAAAAAAAATTTAACTTTGACCTACTTTTTCCAAAATATAATCAGATCTATTCTGGGTCACTGGCAATCTATAAACCCAATTTGGTATGAATTCAACCAATAGTTTTGCTGCTAGAGTGTTAACAAACAAACAAACAAACAAACCAAACCGAACCAAGAACAATACCCCTTGCCTCCCCTTTGGGGGGTAAAAATTAAGAACATGGGATGTTTTAACACAAGTAAAAAACAGTCATTAGTCAGAAAAAGGAAAAGGCTTCTTATATTGTAATTGTACATTAAAACAACAGGTGATTTCATAATTATTTAATATGTTTGTGTTCATCATATAATGTAACTGAATGCACCACTTCTGATCTCTAATGGGTTTAAGTAAAGATATTCAGGGTGTGATGGTGCAATAAAATCTTATTTGAGTAAATTCAGATGCATCCATATTAAATTATACATATGAAGCATAATGTTCAAACTAATCTTGAACATCAGATTCCTCTACTTCTCTGCCGTTCTGTTCAACTTGGCCCAAACGTTCTCCTCTTGGATTCAGTCGATCTGCATTTCAGCTCCACATTTGGCCAGCGGTCCGTTTGGATATCAGTCGTCTGAGTCGCACATAAAGCACCACCACATGGTTCTAACATTGTGCTGCAGCAGTCTGGTGTTGTCGAGCACTATTGGAAGGACTGTCTCCTTTTTCTCTTCTTTTTTTTTTCTCTGCTGCTCTGTCTGCTTCGTCCTTCATGTCAGTCTTGGCTCCGTCTGTGGCTCATACACAGAACATGACGGCAATCAGTAAAAAACACAGCAATTTCTCTTCTAAATCCAACCCCTCCATCAGAATTTAGAATATTTATCGACTCAACACGATACCATATTGGTATTTTGGAGTAATTATAATCAAACTGAGTATTCTTATTCAGCAGACCTTTCACAGCTGGTTATTAGTGTCCACTTTTGACATTTAGCTCCGGTTTGTTTATCATCTCGGCCTAAAGTGTTGGGAGTCTTCGCGGGTTTCAAAAGACCTTCGTGCCTTCCGGGCGTGTTGACATCTGGGATATCTATGAAATCTTGACTCGCCTGATGCCAAATGAGGCCAATTAGCTCAAAAATCTCTGGGTCTTCTGCAGCCTGGCTCCCCTTGACATGCCCGTCCCCTTTTATGAATCATGTTTAATAGAACACAAATCAGGAGCAATAAAACAACCCACGAAACGGCTGAACTTTTCAACTCGCCCCACGGTCCAAACACGAGACCCAACATGATTGCCTTTTTTTTTTTTTTTTTTTCCCTGGCTGTTTAATACCACTTTGCTGGGTCATCGGCGTGTTTTCCGGCACTCTCAGAGGACGCGGCCCATATTCGAGGTCTGATCACCACCTTGAGAACGCAAAATCTGGGTGAGTTAATTTTGCCTGAACTGCCAGACACTAGACGGTTCACCCAAGTCCACCACAAAAAAATTATCCAGACTCTATTTTAGGTTTCCTCACACACTTCACGCTGATTGAAAATGTGCTTGGCATCGTTTGGCTTTAATTATAAGGAGCATTACTCTTCGAATGAGGTCCGCAGCATCTGCAAATGTATTATCAAGAAGACTAATGTTAATATATGGTTATTAATGGAAAATTTTCAGCAATTATAGCAACACTTCATTGCATTCTGAAATCACACCTGCTTAATATGGTCACCTTTTGCCCCAACATTCTGTGCGTTTACATGACAACTTTTATTTCTGGTTTAAATTGATTAAAGGTTAGATGCTATTTAAGATGCCCATGTAAACACCTTATTCCAGCTGAAAAAGAAAAGTTTGGATAAAATTTAAACCTGATTAAAGTCACTGGTTTGATCCACTTTTGAACCCAGTCTAAATTATTCCTTGGACATGTAAACCCTTTGTCCCATTTGGACTTTATTCCTGCCATTCTGCGCATGCTCGTTGTATTGTCCTGTTGCAATGACGCACACATTCTGCGCTGGCGGAATAATATGCAATGCAGTCTAGTCAACCCAAACGGTTCCACTGGGCTATAGAGGGTATGCACGTGATGTCACTGCTAGCAGAAGTCACCGCGGTTCCGTCCACTGAGTGTCAGAAAGAGGGAGATGAGTAGCGGCTTTGGCTTGAACACTGCGAAAACTTTAGAACAATCTTAAAAATGGGGAAGAGCTGTTGTGTCATTGATCGCACAAATAGGTTTAAAAAGCACTCGGAGCTATCATTTTAGTGGCGACCTAAAGCCAAAGACAGAAGAAGCAGATGGATCGCTGCAATTTGTAGAAATAACTGGAATCCAGGCAACGAAACCTGGATTTGTGGTTGCCATTTCGTTTCAGGTAATGTTAATTTATGCTGTATTCTTGCGTAAAATCATACCTTAAATTACATATTGTTTTGGCTAACGTTACTTCTTAGTAAAGCTCTTAATGTTAGCATCTGTCATTTAGTTCTGTATTTGATAACTGAAGCGTTTTTGTCTTCAGTTGTGTGATTATGAACGTTGTGTTCTACATGATTTGTAAACTAGCTTAAACTGAGGCTAACCTAGTTTTCCAAATAAGGGGGTACTCTAGCACAAAGCTGTTGTATCTGTGTTGTATCAAGTATTTGATGTTAACTCTACTTAAATCTCCACAGTACCAGTAGATCATCCACTCACTTGGGTCAATACTAAGGGTTCAACTCCAGTAAATCAGTAGTGAACTGTGAGCACTACTGCTGGGCCTTTACCTTGGCAATCACCGCCAAGAAAATACGTCTGCACTGACAGAAAACCTCTAAAACAATAGTATGTTGAATTGAAAGCACTCACCAGCTGTAATCCTCTAATTAACGATGACGAAGATGTCAACAACTCTGTGTCTTTTGTATGCTTTCAGGCTTCGCATTGTGGATTTTCCCGGCGTTGAAATCAGGTTCATATAAATGTCAGGATACGTGATTTTCGGCCACATATCAATGTTTGTAGACCACTTGTTGTTTGGTAGCTTGTATGGATATATGTCAAATCCAATTGTCTTTAATTTCATGTTATTTTCCACATTTTTCCCGGTCTTGCGGTAGCTACTGCTATGCTCTGCCGTGTTGAGCCAGTTTGTTTTTGCCACTCAGTCTGATTTAGAGAGGCATGGCCCAGGGGGGAAGTGACATATGTGCATTCCCTCTATTCTGCTGGGATCTACCAGCCTTGAAAACCCTGAAGGAATAGTTCACCACTTGTTTTTTATTAATTCATTTGTCATGCACTAATACGTTCGATAAGTGGGCAAATCAGTTTGCTCTGCAGTGCACCGATTGCCTTGTTCTCGCAGCCCTTCCGTTAGCTTAGCTTAGCATAATTGCTTCATTCCTATGGTCAGACGTAGCCAGGCTTTTATAGGTGATTTGTAGTATTTTATGAGTGATTTTGTGAAATTCAATTCTCCCTAATCATTACTTTAGTCCAGTAGGGTCAATATGATCACAAATTGAGGCTCAAATCATGGCAATGTGTCTTACGGCAGTAAAAAAATCTTGGGAAATAAAAACTAACGCAAAGCTAAAACGGTAAAGCAAAGCTAATTTAGCGCATGCATCCCTTCCAACAAAAAGATTTTCCAACTTCCGTCAACACAACAGTCCCAAGATTGTAGGAGTGCAGTAAGTCGTAGATCTAAAGAAATAATTAGGGAGAATTGGATTTCACAAAATCACTTATAAAAGAAAACAAATCACCTTTAAAATACTGGCTACGTGTGACCATGGAAATGCAGTGACTATGCTAAGCTAAGCTAACAGAAGGGCTGAATAAATGTTTCTCATGTAAACCGTTATTCGGGTTGAACATTTCCATGTAAACAGAAGAGAAAGTACTTTAGTTCCGGATTAATTTCTTCTGAAAAAATAAATCGGATTTAAAAACATCATGTAACCTTACCCATTATCGTTAAATGCTTTACATTCAAGATTTCAATGCAGCAAACTTGTGTAACAGGTTCAATGGACATTTTCCTCTTTTTCTGCATTTTAACTTCTCTTAATAAATGCCAAATATATTCCAAAGCAGTTAATGAATTATAGCCCACAGAGACATTAATTCCTGCAGCGGGAAAGGACTGCTATAGATTTTTCAAATGATCAATTACCCAATGTAATGGCTTATTGTTTTAGAGTTCATTTCCATAAACCTAGACATTAATCTCAATCAATAGGCCATAATGACTTACAAAATTTCTCTGCCTTTTTACAAGGGAATATGCTAATTGTTCCATGTCAGTATCTCCCAGCCAGAAAAAAGCAGCCCCGCTCCTAATGTGAATATTATAGAAAGTGGAATTACTTGGCGTAGTCGTTTCCAAGCTGTTCCTCTTGTCAAATAATTGAATATGTGTCCAGGATGACTGCCTACTCAAACAGCCAAGAGACAAAGAGATTCTGCCGTCATCCCTCTCGCCGAAGTCCACATACGAGTCTCAGCGAGGGGCCGTACAGGCGGTGTTGTCATGTAAATATTGTGATAAGTGGCATATCACGTTAGGTAAACACAATAGAAGCCAGGATGATTGCACATATTAATTGGCTGGAGAGCAAACGGACTGTGTTTGCCTTTCTTTGTGAATCCACAGCAGATGACAGGGAAATGGAGTGGGCTTTTACGGCGCTAATGACATTGACTCTTGAGGTGTCGCGCATATGAATGCGTTTCCGTGTGGATGTTTGTGATTAAAAGATGTCATTTCTTTTTATTTTATTAGAACCCATCTGTTTCTGGGACTCACCTATGCTTTCCGATGTTTGCTCTTCTCTCTTATATCGCAAACATCACCGTTGATAGTCCACAAATTGGACAAATAATACAAGAAAATAACTTTTTTTAATTTACTAATTTAATATAAACTGTAATTGATATGCATTTCCGTGTAGATGTTTGTGATGAAAAGATAAGTCCTTTTTATTTTATTAGAACCCATCTGTTTTTGAAACTCACCTATGCTTTCCGATGTTCGCTCTTCACTCTTATATCGCAAATGTCACCATTGGTAGTCCACAAATGAGACAAACAATACAGGGAAATAACTTTTACTTTAACAAACTTAATATAAACTGTAATTGATATGCGTTTCCATGTGGATGTTTGTGATGAAAAGATGAGTGGTTTCTTTTTATTTTATTGGAAACCATCTGTTTCTGGGACTCACCTATGCTTTCCGATGTTTGCTCTTCTCTCTTATGTCGCAAACGTCACCACTGATAGTCCACAAATTGAACAAATAATACAGGCATATAAGTTTTTTACTGGCTAATTTAATATAAACTGTAATTGATATGCGTTTCCGTGTGGATGGTTGTGATGAAAAGTCGGGTCATTTCTTTTTAATTTATTCGAACCCATCTGTTTCTGGGACTCACCTACGCTTTCTCTTGTCTCTTATATCGCAAACGTCACCATTGAAAGTCCACGAATTTGACAAATAATACAGGGAAATAACTTTTTTACTTTAACTAATTTAATATGAACTGTAACTGGTATAAATTGATAAAAATTATGATAAATATTTAATTATTTAACCCATTTTTGCTGTTATTGTGGCTAACTCCGCCACTGCTGCCTCCACAGTAATAACCAAGACTGTTAGTATTATTACTATATATTGTTGTGGTGTGGTTGTTGTTGTTGTTATTATTGTTGTTGTTGTTATTGTTATTGTTATTGTTATTATTATTATTATTGTTATTATTATTATTATTATTATTATTATTATTATTATTATTATTATTATTATTATTATTATTATTATGACTACTAGCGGCACTGTACCCGTGGCTAAAACGCCCTCCCGTGCAGCAACATCGATCGGACACGGGACACCCAGATGGACACAGAACGTGCATTATTAGATAGATAGATAGATAGATAGATAGATAGATAGATAGATAGATAGATAGATAGATAGATAGATAATTATTTTCATTATTTGCTCTCTCTGCCTCACATAATCAAATTTACATCAAGTTTTACAGTAATTATCATTGTTGGATTATTACATTTGTTCACTGTTATCAGTTAAGAATCACTGAATAATGTGTCATTGGCTGCAGTTTATATGTGCACAAATATTTCTCAAATATCCGAATATTGTTAAATATCATATCCTCCTGAGACCCAGCAATGCATTTTTGTCCTTTGTGGTGGTGGACAAGAGTTTCACCGCTTCACTTAAAAAGCAAAGGACATTCCATAAAAAATAAAATACAAAAATGTACCTAAAAAAACTGGTGCATAATGCAGTTTCCAATCAAGGCAATTATTTCATGTGTAAAAATAAATAAATGAAAGAAATGTTTTTTATACTTGCATTGTCTTTTTGCTTGACTGTTTTTATACTTATACTTTTTATTGACAGTATTTGATGTGTGTATTTACCTGAGCACCTTACAGAATGTAAAACCAAATTTCATTGCACTGTACAATAGCATTTGCAATAGACTATTCTTATTCTGGAAAAAAAAAAAATAAAAAAAATAAGCCAAAGCTTATATTTACTGCGTCTCAATATTCTGACAATATTTTGAATTTAACAGACATGTAAACTGCATATTCTGTTGAGATATTCAGAATCAAGCCTTTTTTCCAACTTGTGGAATAAGAAGATATTCTGGTTTATGAAGATTCTTGGGATTCCAATTTTTTTTTTTTTTTTTTTTTTTCTTTTTGCTGCTTGTTGCACCATAAACCCCCTGTTTCCACTCAGCTGGAGCAGAGACAAAGATCCTCTGTGGCAGAAATGGATGAATCTACAGAAAAACCCAGATTTCTGGTTGTGTGATAAAACACTCCTACTGTAGAAGATTATGACAAAGGGTTTCAACATGTTTCTGGATTTGAGCGAAACTCAGAAACCCAACATTATCCAGAAGGTGTTGGAAGGAATTGAAATGGGAGCCCCAGTTCATGCAGTGGAACATCTACAGGAATATCTATTTTCACTAGTCGACACCTATTATGAATTTTTTTGTCCGCTTTGAATTGAAGGTTAAAAACTGGAACAAGTTCAAGTAAATGTGGTCACTGATTTGTCTGGAGTTAAACATCTGAGTGGAAATCTGTCAGTAGCTGGGTGTCCTTTACAATTTTCAGTAAAATAAGTGATATTTTGAAATTTTTGACAAAGTACTTGTAGGTATTTCCATTGAGGAGTGTTTGGCTTCTGATATTTGATCCTGGTAAAGTTCCATCTCGCAACATGTTGTAATTCTCATAAAATACTGTATAGTTCTCACAAGACGCTCATTTAAGGAAGATGGACACGCTGAGTTTCATGCTAAACCTCTACGGTGTTGCCACTGTAGTATCGGTTCGTCTACCGCTATTGCAGTGACTGTCTTCAACTAAAGATGAAGGGAACATATAATTGTCTGAGGCAAAGTCTTTAATTATGGCAGTGGCCACGCAGAATGGATTTGTGGGAGTGAACTGTACATCAGGAATTCACCAATGAGTTGTGGATCCAGAATTTCCGAATGACCCGGATAATGTTTAATGAACTGTATGATGTTATTGAAGCTCTTGTGGCACCAGACTTGTCCTGCCCTCAGGAAGCAGTTCCTACACAAAAGCCAGTGTCTACATCAGTGGTTCCCAACCTTTTTTTGGCTCATGACCCCATTTTAACATCACAAATTTCTGGTGACCCCAGACATTCAAAATGGAGACTTTTTTTTTTTTTTTTTTGCTAAAATTATTATTTTTTTGGATCATGTAATAGTTTGCTATACTATGTTGCAAATAAATGTTAATTTTAGACAACATTTAGATTATATAATGTATATTATTATGGGTGGAGGCAGAAAAGCCAGGTGTAGATTACTGCACAAAGTGAGAATTTGATTTTCCTTGGTCAGGATATGTACAGTCAGTCCAGCTTGGATTTACAAGGCTGACAATTAATACTGAACAAACAAGAACTCCAACTATGAATTATGAAAGAGCTGCAGCATCTGAAACCGACCACAATGAACATTTGAAAGATAAACAGAAACACAGTGCTTCAGTTTCAGCTTCAGTCTGTCATGTCTTTTATGGATTGGCATTGTCTCTGTCAACTCACCATATATTTTTTATTAGTAAGTTTTTATTTTTATCAATTTATAGAAATTTCAGGTGACCCCATTTGAATTCCAAGCGACCCTACATGGGGTCCCGACCCCAAGGTTGAAAACACTGGTCTATTGCCCTAAACAAACTAGAACCACCTGTTCTGAGTCCAGGGTCATAGGGGAGATGTTTATCCTGAGCAAAACCACCGTGCACAAATGCGTGAAAATGCGTTCCATTATACTTTTGCGCTATACTTCTGTATCGAAACATCTCAAAAACCACCTCATGAGAGCGTAAAAACTTATTTGTGGTCTTTGACAGTTTTTGTGACATTTCAGTGTTTGCATTACCAGTTTTCAATTGCGCAATTTACATTTTGCGCATTTCTGAGAATAACGGAAACCCAGCTAATGTCACCAATGTGTGTCTATTTCCATGTGAAACTTCTCTTTTGGATTTTAGTGACAGTGCTGACATGACATTTACAGCATTTAATGTTCTGTTCTGTCGGTTGGTTGGTTGGCTGAATGTCCTGTTATCCCTGTTATCCCAAACACTGTGGATAATTTCGTTTATTTAGCAGTACATTGATTTCACTCTTTGTGAAGGTGGTCTTTCTTTCAGCCTTTTATTGTTGAATTTCTTCTATTCTTACAGTATTTACAAAAGGCACTGTACATACCTTCCATCTGTTTTTGTATGTCCATATAGATTTTGCTGCTTATGTTTTGTGCCTTTGGAGGAAAAAAAAATGTAAAAAGAACTGTAAGAAACTGTTTCTGTATCTGGCCTATTGTTCCCATTTATTGCATCTACATTTACAAGCTTACAAACATTCAGTCATTTTGCTCTTAATATGTGCCATTTAATTCAAAATCAGTTTGACTAAAAAAATGTCTGAAAAGGAGAAATCTGGAGTGTATTTCGGTGAAGGAGAAGTATGAACAACATTTCAGAACGCTCAATAGGCAAGAATCATGGGTCAAATGAGGATAAAAACATCCAGGGCATTCTGAATTTCCAAATATAATAATAAAACAGCCTTTTATGTTACATGACTGAATTTATTTCAACACTACACTAAAGACTCTGAAAAATGTTTCCTCTGTGACTGTATTGGCACAGGGCAGTTCATCGCCTGAATACAGATGCTATTTTTGTCCATTCGGAAATCTACAAACTCCAAAAATGGTCTGAAATATGGTAAAAGCTGCATTACTGAAACTTTATTTTTCTCATTTGTAGACGGTACCAGGGCCTTTATTCCTACTGTTTAATGTTTGATAAAAAAGAAATATTAATTAGCACAAAGCACTGTTTTCATCCACCATGTTGGCAGTTTTAAAAGTGCTGTAGTGCACTTTTCTGTAAATGCAATACTTTTGTGAAAGTCCTATAGTGTTGCAGTGGATGATCTATTTGTTGCTTTGTAAAGCTTTTATTGTGAAAAGTGTCTTCCTGTTTCCACAAATGTCATTTTTAAAAAGTAACACACACCTGCAGTGTCAGGATTAGACAGTAACACTTAGGCTGCCTACATGTACTACAAACAAAAAGTTAAAGATATTTCTTTTTTTTAAGTCATTTTTGCCATTTGTAAATAAAACTGTGTCTGGTCGTTAAAAAATGTGTTTCAATTCACACAAAAAAAGTAAAAAGTGCTGTGCAAGAATCCCAAATGGAAAAAAAATAGCCCAAAAATTTTAAATATCCTTAGCTTTTTGTTTGTAGTGTAGTCAATGCGTGCAACACATTTCCTTTCATAGTCAACACATTGAACGCAAGCGAGCCAGGCGACATGTTAAATGCAATGCATCACTCGCACAATAGGGGGTAGCTCTGAGTCAGGTACAGTCCAGGTGTCAAACCGGGTGATATCCAGATCAAAATGGCAACTGAAGAAGAGTGTATTCTGATGTTTGTTGCACCAGACATTTTAAGGGTAGGAATACTATGGTAACTCACCCAATTCACGGGAGAATAATCACATACACAGACATCGGTAACGTTGGACTGGAACTCACTGAGCCTGTGTCACTTTTTATTAGTGAACATCCTGTTTGACCTTTCAGTTTAAGAGCACAAAGAACAGGTTGGAATACATAACAGTGTTGATGTTGAATCGGTGGCGCAAAAAAACATGCCAAATATAGACAGTGGTGTGTCCGGCCTCTGAACTGCAGCCGAGACAGAATCAGGACGGAATCCAGTCTCTTTTTCAGCCCATGTGAATTCTAGATGCGGAGAGGTATTTCCAGTATTTCTGATTGTCTCCGACCTGCTGGTTCGAGTGGCTCGCTTTCTGACGGAGACTCTGGTGAATCACCGTCTTCCTCTGTAAATATAAGAATGTGTTAAACTGTCATATGGTATTATACGCGTCGCTGCGTCATGTATTAAAAAAATAGGACCAATGGCCCTGTAGCTTACCAGCCAAATTAAAAACTTTGGGAAATATATCCAGATGCCATTTATTATCACCCAGTTATGTGTATTTATTCTATTACAGAAATAGCCCATGTTTTGGTCACATTCCAATCAGATCTGTAAAAAATTCAAATTCCAACTTGATATCATTGATACTCACTAATTTATTGTATCAATCCACTTCCTATCTCTTATAATGGGAAAATTTGTCAAAGTCGAACCTAATCCAGAATCAGACATTGACATCATCATACAGAAGCTGTATACCAAGTTTGAAGTCAATCAGAACTGTAGTTTTGGAGAAAAAGACGATTGAATTTTTTTCCCCATAAGAGCCCATGTTAAATTTTCCGTCAGTTCCTGGATCCAGAAGAAGATCCTGATCAGCCTGTGGACATTATGTTTTGGTCATCTCCCCATCAGGGCTGGACTGTAGAAATTTACACTGGATATTATTTATATTTACTGAGTTATTGCATCGATCCACTTCCTATCTGTTATAATGGGGAAATTTTTCAAAGTGGCACCAAATCCTGAATCAGATCCGGAGCCAAATAATTTCACTAACTTTTGTTGACATCATCATAAAGAAGCTGTATACCAAGTTTGAAGTCAATCGGAATTGTAGTTTCTGAGAAGAAGACGATTGAAATTTTTGTAACGGACGACAGACCCCACCAACGCCTGTCGGCCGGTAAGCTAAAAATGGACAACATATTGAGAAGCAAGTGCGCATCATGGCGGTCAATGCGTCT
This sequence comes from Sphaeramia orbicularis, assembly GCF_902148855.1. Lineage (NCBI taxonomy): Eukaryota > Metazoa > Chordata > Actinopteri > Kurtiformes > Apogonidae > Sphaeramia > Sphaeramia orbicularis. Next base: position 37,920,951 of record NC_043970.1, read on the forward strand.
CGATGCGTCGCTTGCCCTTGTGTTGACTAATAAACGGCCCTTAAGGTGATTGATCGATAAGTATAAAACAGCTTCATTACATAGTGTTTTGTATGAAATTAAACTTGTGGACATGAACACTGTGCTCAACTGGCAGCACATTATCTGAAAAGTACCTGAAGTTTATCCATTTTATTTTTTTTACCTGGCCTGTAACTGGGAGCCAGTTTTGTAATCGTGCTGATCTCAAACCTGGCTATTATTAGACATCACTCATCAATTCAACAAAATCCATGTAGTTTGATAAATTACTTGTTTTTAAGTTCTAGTTGTTGATGTGCTGAAAAGCCCCTTTTTCTCTAGTTTTCTGTTCTTTTTTTTTATATTTCAGGTAACACTTTATAATAAGTACACAGTATGAAGCATTAGTTAAGCATTAACAAATACTGAATTCATCATTTATAAAGTATATTTCTGACATGGATACTCATTAATATATGGTTTATAAGCACAGTGATACATGTTTTACTCATCATTAATAAGCTCATCTACAATATGCTTAATGATTGTGTTTTCATACTTTATAAATTATGGATTCAGCATTTAAAAATTTAGTATTGCATCACTTACAAACCAGTTTTGATGTGCATTTATGCTCGCACATACACTATTCATACATGTACTAACGGTTAGTGAATATTTTAGTGGGTATTTTACATTAACTCACATTTATTTTCCGATAGATGTCTTATAAACAGTTATTAATACAGAAATTAATTATTTCAGGTAGTTATAAAGCACTTACTACTCATTAAGTATATGGTGTCAGCTCATCTAAAGTGTGGACTATCTATGCCATCGAAAGCATTTAGCTTTTAGCAGCTTTTGTATCTCCTTTTTATTCTTTTTTATCCTTTTTATTTTATTTATTCTGTATGTTGTGTGCTTGTGGTTTATGGACCTGTGTCTGCAATATAGTTTATTATTATTTAGAAATGAGATTTAAAGGTTGGAAATGCCTAAAGACTCACAAAAGTCTGAGTTATTCTAACAAAAGAAAGACACAGCACATGGGATTATCAAACAAACTGCATGACTGACTGATGAATGATTATGATAATGAATGAGTAATAGTAAAACATTTAAAACTGTGCATATAAACCATATACTAATAAGTATTCATGTCAGAAATATCCTTTATAAATGATGAATTCAGTATTTGTTAATGCTTCACTAATGCCTCATAGTGTGTACTTATAAAGTCTAACCATATTTTATTTTGCAGGTTTTAGTTATGTAAAACACAAAAACAAAGGCTCAGATGTGTGTAACAACTAATTAATTAACTAGCCGGTCCTTATTCAAAGAAAGAAAGAGGGGCAGAGGCAGTAGTTTTCTCTGTTCTGATATAATGACTTTTGAATTTACTCTGACCTTTTATGAACATCTACATAATCAGTGAATTAAATGTAGGAAAATACCAGATTTTCACTGCAAACGAAAGGCTAAATATAGAGGAAAAATTCATTTGGAAGTCACCACAAAGAAAAAATATTTTTAAGGGTTAAACAACCTGATATTAATGTTCAGAGACCTGGAAACTAATGCTTGGGGAAAATCCCATTTTTAGTCACATCTTTCTTACACCACAGCAGGTTTTTCATGTTGCCGTCAGGTGTTTTATGTCACTCCTGGCACAAAAACCAAGCAGCTCAGCTCTGTTTGATGGCTTGTGACCATCCATCTTCTTCTTGATCACATTCCAGAGGTTTTCAGAGGAGATAAGGTCTGAAGGTTTGGACTTGTCTCCTCTGGTCAATTTATTTTGACTCGATGTGAGTGTTTTGTATCGGCCTAATAACAACCTTTCACACAGTGGCTACAGGTTGATCATTACAGCACGCTATCAAACATGACACTCACTTCATATCCGTTGATTATTATTATCATCACAATATTATTTTGTCAGACTAACAAGGAAGGAGCTTGATTTAGCCTTGTTTGTGTTGTTTATTTCAAAACCCTGATTGTAAAACAACAGAAAACGGAGCACTTCTTTTTTTTTTTTTTTTTTTTTTTTTGTCTTTCCCTCAAGACAATTTCCCAGTCTCTTGGGATTGTTGACCGTGTTATGCCAGGCCCAGCAGGAGGTTGTCTAGAATTGGAAGGTGACAAATCTATCAGCGATATTGATTTGTCATTTGGAAAACTTTGGAAAGAACAAATAACAGCTTTTCTGGATGTGCGTCAGAAAGCATGAGGATTCGAGGCACTTTGATCTGCAGAGACATCCTACCCAAACAAATAGCCCACGCGTCGTCTTTTGTCTCTTTAATTGGCGGCTTTTGAGCTGCTTGAAAGCTTTCGTATGAAGTATTTGGATGGCAGTCAAGAGTGTTTTCCGATATTTGTGAAAGGAATTCAAAGTCAGCAAATAAAAGCTGTATTGATACGTGTTTAATATCATCATGGTTCCCGTTCTGTTACAGTTCCAGTGCTTGATAATTTTTTAGCATCCTTCGGCAAAAAATAAGGCATTTGAAAGGAAATGAGGTGCTTTCTACTCCTCATCTGTTTTCAGGCTGAGAAAAAAAAAATCTACCATGTTATGCTTGGATTTTGTCCATTCATGGGTGTTTTCAGACAGTGGGTGGGTCATGTATATGATTGACAGCTGTACTTAAGTAACCGGTGGTGTCGAACTCTGCGTTGTGATCTTTTTAAGAATGAGACCCGCACGTATGTCTTTGGAGGCAGTCTCAGTTTGTCTTTTTTTCCTTCCTGACAAGTGACAGAAAAATACAAAAACCTCCGGTCAGCGACCCCTGTAAAACAAGCTCCTCTCCCACAGAAATCTGGAACAAAAGGGCATACATTAAATTATCAAACCAAAATACAGCATACCTGACAAGTGACAGAAAAAACACAAAAACCTCCAGTCAGCGACTCCCGAAAACTAGCTCCTACACAAACCAAAATGACACAGAATTGTGTTTCAGCACATTATAAGCACCTCATACAGCCAGGTCTACTAGCCAGGTCATGTAAAAAAATGAAATTAGCAGAGGCTAAACCAAAAATTTTCATGAACTGCACAGCTGCTTACCTCTCCAACAGAAATCCGGAACAAAAGGGAGGAGGCAAAGGCGCGAAAACTCCAGGTATAGCGCACAGTGTCACACTGTAAATTGCTCACTGGGGAACATACTCAGATTCAAAGTTCCACATGCTGACCTGGAGTTCCACAGGTACCAACCAAAAGAAATGAAAGTAAAATAAACAGACTTTGTGTAATTATAACAATACACAATATCATATACATACCCACATTGCTGCAAAATAATGAACTCTGTTACACTTACCAATCAGTAATCGAAATCTTTCAGCTGCGACCTGGATTCTATTTGACTGCTCTACTCTGTCATGGATGGTGGCTTTGCTTTTCCATAACATCATGACATGGTGTCAGGGTTGTCTGTGTTAAAATTTACTCTTTGGACTTAGATTGAACAGAGTCGCAGATCACTCATATTGTCGTAGCCTATCAATGTCAACACAATTACTCTTCATCAAATCATCTGATGTTTCCTGTTTGGTATTTAGGTGCAACTTGGGAAGCTCTTGGATGAGTTCATTGGCAAGTTGACATTGACAGTCATTTTCAAGGTCAAATTGGGTTGACGAGTCAAATTTGGCCTTTGGCAATGGTGCCAACATGGTCACGCTGCACGAGTACAGGGTGTAGGTGCAGGGCAGCCCTTTTTCTCAAAAGGAGTGGCCAATTGCAACAGTCAATGTTGGCCTTGTACCCTTGTTTAAATGATGGCTACACAGAGTTGCGATAGTGCCTCGCAGCAAGAAGATCCTGGGTTTGATTCTAGCACCTTTTGGAGTGTACCCCACCCTCAGCCAATCGAAGCCAGGATGCAACCCCACAAGCACCAAATGGTTCAGAAAATGGATGGACATTCCTTACCTCAGATGAGTGGATGCATCCTCTGCATTGAAATTCCTATTTGCTAGAATTGCTATTTTTTATCTAATAATTTTGGTTTCTTGTTTTAAGTGTCTGTTTCAGTCTGCTAACTGCCCCACACATGCAGACGGGTCAAAACACAATAATGTCCCATCAGAGAGCAAACTTTAATGTATTGCCATTCCAACATTTATTTCAATATAAAGTAGCTCCTTGTTTTGGATAATCCCTTATGGTCCAACAAAAGCAAAAATGAATTTAAAAGTACAGTGATGAGTGTTCCGCTTTTTGACCGAAATTCGTTTTTTTTCCGAAAACTGAGCATATGTTCCGGTAAATTACGTGTCCCGATCATTTCTGTCTGGTTTGGCAACATTTCAGCCAGAAAATTACACATAAATCACTCCAAAAAGTGTAAATTATGTTTATTTGGGTCCGTCTCATGGGCGTGGCCATATTGCTTTCCTCTCCATTCGTCTCAACCGATGAGATGTTCATTTACAACGTGAAACTTGTCTCGACAGCTCTGATTGGTCTGTTGATGACGTGGTATGTTTCGCGTCTCTGGAGACAAGATGGCGGATTCACTTTGAGTATTTTATCGCCAATGTATTTCGTCTAAATATTCTGTGAAATCATGTCAGAATTCATCGTCCTTCAGCGTGGGGACGAACTGAAGTGTGAGGCAGGAATCAAAAATAAGTTCAAGTGGTCCTGGCTCAAGGAAACTGATAGAAATGGCGATTTTCTGTCGCAGTACGTCCGGAAGACAAGCAAATTAGGTTTGTTCCTCATTGAAGTCATTCAGTAGATTGTAGTATTTCACCACCCGGTTTTTGCTCCCAAACTGTACCAGAATGCACCTAAGAGCATGCAGAATTAAATGCACAGAAAAGTTCAGGTTTTTTTTTTTTTCTTTCCTCACTTTCATCACTGAAGTAAAAATGTGGGTAATTTCGCAACACTAATCTGTCAAATTGTCTCTAAAATGTCCTGTCAGAGAGATTTTGAATACCAGGTTTTGACCCAGACACAATTGATAAATCTGCTCTCATTGAGCATTTATCAATGCACTGCAAAAAAAACGGGTGTCTAAAAACGCTAAATCTGAGGAAAAAGGTACTCAAAACAAGTGACATATCTGTCCATGCATCAAGATAGTTCCACTTGACAAGATTTCTTGAATTAAGATGGTTACATCTAGAAATAAGTGTGTCTACAGATGTATGAACACTTAAAATAAGAAATAACTGTTAAAACAAAATAGATTATCTAACATTTCTACATCTAAGTGGTTTTTTTATGGTAAGAACCAAAGAATTTGCAGTGTGCACCAACTTTTCCAACACTTGTTAAATTTCAGAGTTTCTAGTATTGCTGTTGCTGGTACTGGGGATCTCAAATTCAAGGATAGATTTATGGATTCCACAATGATCTGCAACATTTTTGAAGGAGAAGATTGTACCCTCTCTGCTAAAGCTCAGTCAAAGATCTGTTTTCAGCACAACTATAACCCACTGCATCACTCCAAGCAGACCAGTCTGTCTAAAGGAGTGGCCTGGTATGTTTCCTGATGTGAACCCAGTCCATCATTTGTGGATTCTCCTGAGATGCGATGTGACAAACATGAGGCAGCTCACAGAGGTCGTCACAGTAGAGTGGAGGAACATCCCTGTGCAACTCCAGTGAACTCGATGCCCAGTAGGATCAAGGCTGCACTGAAAAACAGACATAAAAAAGAATCTGCAGCCGTGTCAATATTTTAGGCGACTATGCCATATGGATGTGCTTGCTCTTGTTGCCACTGTTTTCAGAACCTTTCATTGAAACTGTAGATGAGGAATAGCTGTTTTGCTTGTGCATATACATCATAGAGCGCCACATTTTTTAAAATCAACTTCATAACTGTTTGGAGAGTTACAAAGGGCAAAATATGTACTATATTTATGAGTTGCTACAGCTGCAGGAAAGAAATGAATCCCCGCTGAAAACCTCTGGAATGTGATCAAGAGGAAGATGGTCACAAGCCATCAAACAACGCTGAGCTGCTTGGATTTTTGCTCCAGGTGGTGGCTCAAGCACCCAACGGTGATATGAAAGACTGGTGAACATGATGATGATGATGAAATTCTTTATTTAGTCATCACATAATAATATAACCAGTGTCAACAACAACACTTCAAACATTACAAACATCACCAACAGGTTAATGACTGAAAAGGTACAGGCAGAAGCAAAATGCTTGTATTAATGCCTGTCCTACATAACAAATTCAGCTATCCAGCATCCAATATAGGAAAAAGAAAAAAAAAAGCATCCAAGCACACAAGCAAAACATAAAAAGGTGAAAGTAAACCAGAAAAACAGAAAACTTAACCACCAAATTAATGGTAATTTAATGTAGAATCAAAAGTAAATTATTTACCGTACTTTCCGGACTATAGGCCGCTAGTTTTTTCTCATTTTTTCTCGTTTTATACAGCGATGCAGCTCGAGTATACATTTATACAGGCTAAAGGCCACCAGAGGGCGCTCTAGCAGGAAGCGCTAAAGTGAGAGACAGGTGGAAGAGGTGATGAAGAGGAGAAGTTTTAATCTTACCTTTTAACAATCATTTTGCGTGTCTTGCACAAACCCTCACCATGGAGAACACAAAGAAATGCATATTTTGCAGCTTTTAAGTTAAAAGCAATCGATGCGTCTGTCTAAGAAGGAAATAGAGCTGCAGCACGGAAGTACCACTGAGCAACAACGGAGGAGAAACTGAGTGTGACAGAGAATTTGAGGCTGTTCAACTCCAACACTGGAGAAGACGACTGCAGTGGTTTCAATGAGCAGAAGGAAGATGAAGATACAGATCAATGACTTTTCTGGGTTTTTGAACCAGCCTGTTCCTGCTGTTTTACTGCCGTGTTACAGGCACTGTTTGGAAAAAAGCAGTTAAGATATGGAAATAAATACTTAAATCTTTGTTTACCATCTTTCTGTGTAAATATCATGTCACAATGTGTACACCTGCGGCTTATAGTCAGGTGCGACTTATATTCCAGTGCGCCTTATAGCCCGGAAAGTACAGTACCTTTTACTTATTAGAGCTTAATAATTGTAACCTTCAAAAATTGCCTTACGTACCCTTTTTTTTAAATATCAAAAATGGGCTACACATTCTTAAATCCATACTGGCCTCATTCCATAGTTTAACTCCAATAACAGATCCTTCCTTTTTGTCTCTTTTTTTTCAGCTTTTTGTACAACAAATTTACAAACATCTCGCAAATCATGTTTAGACTCGTGTTGAGAAGAACCTTTGTACACAGACAAAGAGTAACTTTAATTTGGCTTTATACATTATTTGCATTATTTTATAGTGAACCAAATCATTAAATTTCATAATATGGGATTACATAAACAATTCCTTAGTATGTTCATAGTAACCGGACTTATTAATAATACGTATGGCTCGTTTTTGTAAGAGGACTATAGTATTTACAGTTGTTTTACATGTCGAGCCCCACACTCCCACACAATATGACATATAGGAAGTATAAGTGAACAGGAAACTACATGTAGTGCCTTATGGTTGAGTAGATTTCTGGACTTATACAAGATTGCCATTAATTTTGCAGTCTTTCCTTTTATATATCTAATATGTGGTTTCCATGTTAATTTGTGATCAATAACAATCCCTAAAAAATTTATATCAAACACTCTTTCAATTTCAGCGTCACATATTTTTAATGTCAGGTCCCCATCAGTTTCTTTTCGATTCCCAAAAACCATTTTTTTTTTTTTTTTTTTAATGTTAAGTGATAATCTATTGACATCAAACCAAGGTTTAAGAATTTCTAAATCCCTTTCAACCATGGACAAAAGTTCCTTTAGATTTTTCCCAGAACAGTACATATTTGTATCATCCACAAAAACATGCCAAAACACAAGAAAGATGTTACTGAAAACCAGGAATGTCCCACCAAATATTAACTTCTGAGCACTTCAGCGGTTAAAACATTAACAGTGATCACTTTAAAAATGATTATAAACTTATTTAAACGGGATTGTTCAAGGTCAGTCATCACGTTTTGCCAGGAAGTCTCTAAGTGACAAAAATGTTATCAGTACTTTCTACAACAAATAAAAATTTTCCAATAAAAACAGTTTGTGTGAGCTGTGTGTCATGTTTAACAATTTCCATGATGCCAGATTTACCAACTGAACCAAAACTGCCCCTGTGGGATTGTAGGAAAACTGATAAACTGCCTTACAAAACAAAGACATACGCTTTTAAAGAAAGACAGATGGATTATTGCATTATTTATCCCCTCAGGAAAATTATTTACTTAAGAAAACACAGGCATTGTGCAGCGACGCTTTAAATGGCCTTGCATATTCCTCTCATGTGAACAGAATGGTGGGTTCATGTACCATGTGCTGTTATTCTGTCTGCTTTATTAGCTCAGAGATAAAAAAAATATGACTTTTTGCTCCTGAAGTCCCCATCAAGCTCAGTTAATCTGCACAGCACTATACTCATATCAGCACATTTTAATTCACCTTCTGATTCAATTTATTACATTTGTCTCCCTGCTCTGCGTGTGCCCGTTGCCTTTCAACATAAGGTCAATTTCCCACTGAGTATCTTGAAAGTAGTACTATATTTTAGTCTTCATCCTGAAAACTTGCATCACAGCCAACGTACTGTACACATAATGAAATTTGGCGGTCTTTTACAGGAAATGCACATATTACCACAGCTGTTGTATAGTCACCGTAAAAACTGAAGTCATATTCAGAGACTCAATGGGAGGATGTTTCCAAGTGTGTATATATAAAAAAATAAATAAATAAATAAAAATTGTGAGGTATTTCCTTCACAATTGAATCTGAAAAGGAAAAAGGCAGGAAAAAGACATTCATCTTTTCTATTTGGGATCACCAAGGTTGTTATTTATTCATGCATCCAGCCGTGGCCTATCCAGGTAAATCTGTCTTTTTTGAGCACAGTTTCTCATTAACATGGCAGAAGAGGCAGCAGAGTGGACCAGAGAAGATTATTTCCATGAAGAAAAATTGCATCTTGAATTGAAAATGCTCCGATAAGAAAACAATAAAGTAATGTCTAGGCTGCAGGCAGGCGAGGGTTTGTGCCAGAAATGCACACAGTCTCCATTTTGTTGAATGTGTGTCTTCGGTGGCAGAAAATAATCATCGTAAAATTTCTGCTATAATAGTCTGGTGCTGAAATGGAACTCTGTTCTTGCTTTTAGGTATCTGTAACCCCATGGCTGTGGCTTGAGTACAAAAAAAAAATACAAGTAAATAAGAAATACACTTCCACTAGCCTGGAGTCTGCAGGCCCATCCTCAAATGAGAATCCGTTCAGGACCTTGTGGTTCATTTTTTTTGGCTTCCAAGGGGTGTTCTCAGTAAGGCCAGACTGAAATGCCTCTGGACAAAACTGGACAGAACTACAACCAGACAAGCAATGAAATATGTAGGATGTGCTCATAGATTGTATAAAAGAAGTAGAGTAATTTAACATGTACTCCTATCTTGTATAATAGAAGTAGAATAATTCACCAAACATCAGCCACTAGCGGTTGGAGTAAAATTTTAAAGCCTCAAGTTTGTGTTTTGGTCTCCACTGTTTTGATTTTTTTTCTTTGCATTTGGGCAAAAAGGGTTGAATGGTTGGAAACCTGATGGATGATTTAATGACCTAACTTGGTAAAACAGAAAACTTCATGTAACCTTTGCCTCACAAAACGTCCAGTAGTCTTGTTCGTCAGACCTGCACAATTACTCAACATTTTATTCAAACAGAAAGAGAACAGTCGGTCGGTCACTCAGGCATATTCGGAAATTTGTCGCGATGTGCTTTGTGGGAAAAAGAGTTCCACGAAACTGCTTTGGCTTGGTCGACATGTCTGTTGTTGCTGCTACTGCAGCTGCGTGGAGCTCCGCTTCCCACAGTGCACGTCATGAAAAAATTTCCAAAAATACCCGAGTGACCTATCGGCTCTGTTTGTAAATGCATGGAATGTTTATGGTGGAGTACACTTTGAAATTGTTCACCGTGAGGGAAGAGATTCAGGTGCATAATCACAGAAGGACTTATGGATTTGTGATACTTAGGCTATGACTTGATTTTACAGATTTGATGAAAAATTGGTGACAAAAGTCCAATGCAGCTTTAAGTTGAGGCAAGTCATAACCATATTGTCGTTATTTTTACAAAAGTGCCTTAACGGTGTTCAGCCAGTCATTGTATAAACCCTGTCATATCAGATAGTCACAAGAAAAAAGACTGGACTTTCTCTGAATTCTATGGTTTTACTTATGATTATTATTATTATTATTATTATTATTATTATTATTATTATTATTATCTTATTATTATTATTATTATTATTATTATTATTATTATTGTGTTTTATGGGTATTCTAAGTGTATTTTATTTGTACTGTTTTATTCCTTTTTCGCAATGTAAAGTTGCTACTTTACAGTGTTACATGTACTCCATGTGTCTCCCCCTACCTCCCCCCTCTCCCCCAATCTCTCTCTATCGCTCTCTCTTTTCTCCTCCTTTACTCTCCCTCTTTAACCCCAACTGGCCAAAGCAGATGCCCATCCTTCAGGAGTCTGGGTCTGCTCAAGGTTTCTGCTGTTAAAGGGAAGTTTTTCCTGACCACTGTCACCAATCACAAGTGTTTGCTCCTGGAGGATTCTGTTGGGTTTTCTGTAAATTTGATTTGATTTTGATTTGATAAAGCATTTTGTGACTCTGTCTGTGAAAAGTGCTCTATTAATAAAATTTACTTACTTATTAGGACCTAATAAAAACAATGTGATTCAGATCCTGGAATTGTCTAATATCTAATCTGTCTAATAATAGGAGTTACCCTCTAGCCTCAAGGCCCAACACTTGGCTCACTCGTCCCAAAGGAAACTTTTGCTGTGGCCATTGTAGGTCCTGTGAGAACATGGTCAAGACGGACACTTTTAAGGACACTGTTAATAATAGGACATACTCAATTAACAGTTTCATAAACTGCAACACAACTCATGTCGTGTGCCACCTTGAATGCTTCTGTGGGTGTTTTTAAGTTAGTTTAACTAAAAGGAGGCGTAGAGATAGGCTAGATATAGGTCTGCCATTCAGTCTGGGAATCTCAATGACCCTATGACTAAATATTTTGTGGAGGCTCATCACGGAAATGACTCAACTGAAGGTTTCTGACATTGAAGCCATTACAGTGGATGCCAGGGGTGGGGACAGAATCCAGCGCCTCAAACAAAGAGAAGCCTATTGGATTTATGTTCTCGAGGCCACAGAACACCCAGGCCTGAATGAAGATTTTGATGTACGAGGGCTGTTCAATAAGTTCATAGCCTCACCCAGAAATACTGGTTGTTATAATACAGGATGCTACATTCTTTTGTGATGGGATAGTGATGCTTGAACATCGATGGACCAAGTGCATTGCTGTAAATGGAGATTATGTTGAAAAATAAAATATAAATTATCAGTCTGTGTTGTTCTGTTCTGGGTGAGGCCATGAACTTATTGAACGGCCCTCGTATCATGTTATTTATGTGTTCAAAATTATTTCTTCAAATCTAGAACTCTAGTATTATATTTTTTTTTTCTCTTTTTCTTATTTCAACATATTCTGTCCAAGAAAATGGCTACTTACTCCCATCTAGTGTTTGAAAAACTTTCTTCAGTTGCCTCACTGGCTGCCACACCTGCAGTCTGTGAGTATAAATTAGTGTCGTCTTCTTTCTTAATCAACACCCTGAAGGAGGTGCATGCCGACATGCATTGGGGTATTTTTAACTCCAGCCCCTATGAATTGATCTACAGGCCCTCATGAAATAAAGGCTTTTTAAAATTTTCTAACCAAGTGCATGCCTGGATTTTTGTCTTTTTCCAATTGTTCATGCCCTCTTCATGGGCACCTTTGGTTTGCTGAATACCAGTAGCTCCCTGGGAATTTTTATTTTGTTTTTCTTTGTCTAATATCCTGTCACACTAATGCCGAAACAGATATTTTTCTCTGTTTGGGCCTCTCTTCCACATGTAAATGGTGGTCAGGTCACAAAAAGAAAAAAATGTTAATGTCTATTATTGCTTTTGTGTAGTGAATCTATCTGAAATATCAAATTCAGGTGTATAAATTAGTGAATGACTTGCAGTAGATTGAGCTCAGCACTGATACCTTAGGGAGACGAACCAGACCGGTGTTACGGACAAATCCTCATTATGAAAAGAATACACTTCCACGAGCTCAACCAACACTTAAGGTAACATAAGTTTACATCTGAGCTCATTGTTGCCGCTTCACTTTCATGGCAGATTAAAGCCTCTGCATCTGCTGCATCCAGTATTATCCACGGTCTCCACAGGTTGAACAACAATAACTGTGGTTTGTCTGCAGGTTTTTGCATTATTGTGTGGACAGAGATTTTGTAAAATGAAGGCTGTGTGGACAGAGGAAGAAAATCTCTGCTCAGGAAAATATTTTTTTAGTGTGGACAAGGCATTATTGTAACCTCGGTCATAAACACACAGCAGAATTTTCTCACTCCTTTTTCCAACATTGCTTTGGTTCAATTTCAGGCGTCTGCTTATGTAGAACTCTCAAGATCCAATGTCAAATGTGGTGTTGTGCAGTCCCCCCTTGTCTGTTCAAAGGATGTACTTGGGGCGTTTTCACACGGCGTACTCAAGTCTGTATCAGAGTACATTTGACCTCAAAGTCCAATTAATTTTATCAATTTGAATGCAAACGTTCCATGCTTGTGTACCGTACCCGAGTCCAGCTGAGAAGGTAGTCCTGGGTACGGACTGCGTGGACTCCAGTACGGTATGTTGCAGCGTGAGAGCAATCCGTGCCCAAGAACGGACGTGACCTAATCACCACTCCGGCAACGGAAATTACCTAAATACCACGAGACCATATAGCTGGCGCTCCTTTTATCTCCTGAAAAAGCCTTGGGTGGCACCGGCTCGCTTTACCGACTGAACCACTCGGTGATATAATCAGGGACAACAAAGGTCTTTGCCTCAAACAGGCTAATGAATAGAAAAATACTGCCGCCATTGTAGACAAATGAACAGAACAGTCGCTCGGTTGATGACGTAAGGGTTTGTCTTCTTCTGACTTCTGTGTTTGTTGGATAGCGACAGAATTCCTTCCACAGCGCCACCGACTGTTTCAGTCCTGTAACCCCCACTTCTACTCGAGCACGGGCCGCAGTATCCAAGTACGGTACGGACTCGGGTACACAGTGTGAAAGTGCCCTTAAGGACTTTGTTCACTGAGTTTTGTAGTTTGTTCAGATGCAACTTTGCAAACATAAGCCGTGCTGCCGTGTTCCTTTTAGAGACAAGGGCCTTTTACTGGCAATCCATCCAAATGGGACTGAAGAAGCCATATGTTTTATTTCATCACATGTCCATTTTGGCTTGTTTTTTGATTAATAACACCATGGTGAAATCTGTGTGTTTTGTAGATTTAAATAATGTTAGATCTTGTTAAAGACCATATGACTTTGTCGGGATACATAAAACCATAGAATTCAAAGAGGGTGTGTGTTCTTTTCTTCATGACTGTGAAAGGTTGCAGTGGGCCTACAACGGGCTTAGTCAAGTGGAAATCTGTGAAATCTATCTGAATGAACCATCTGCCAGAGGAAATTAAACATGAGCTCCCGGATTTTTATTCCAAACGAATGTTCTATAAAAGCTTCAAAGTTGAACTTTGCAGCCTTATGTTTCCACAGGATGTGATGCACCCAGCAAATGCAGATATCCGCTCAGGTGCTAGCAGCATAAAATGTTGATGAAAGGCGATCTGAACTGTGCTGCATATTTAATTGAAAAGCTTTACTTGCATATGATGCATGATAACT